>NC_141322.1:10070222-10447722 GCF_037954235.1 Aulostomus chinensis
AGATATGTTGCAAATCATTAAAAAAAAATAATAGCAAAATCCAAAAAAGGTAGTTGATAACCCAATTAATTGGGTTTTAATAAAACTTTGCATCCATCCCAATATGAGATAATGGAGTGCCATAGCCTTTACCTCAAATGTACTGGGAGAAAACTGAAACGTTCTGAATGTTTCCAATGAAAAGCTTATGGGCAAATGTCAAGACTGTTGTCATTGAAGAAAACGTGGCATTTTTATTTCATTTTTTAAATCTGTGATTCCATCGCTGCCAACAGAGGCCCTCTTCCCTACTGCTCCCCAAAGATAGACGCCAGACAGATTAACTCAATTACTCTTTGGCTTGAGTGAATGAAGAAAACAATAATATCCCATTGAAGCCTAATCCTGTGTGGGAGCAGCCCAGGGAGAATATTGCAGGTGGAGGGAAGGCAAAGATGGGGAGATGTGGACTGCGTGGGGTTTGAAATGAATTCTGAGGCAGCCAGCATGTTTGCTCATCTTTTTTCATGCTGTCTCTTAACTACAGAAGGAGAGAGACAGCAGGCAGGAAGATGGAGAAGAAGGGCAACAGATAGACAGAGACAGACATGGAGTGACAGGCAGGGAGTCAGGCAGAAGGGAAGAGAAATGAGAGAGACAGAATGGGGTTTACAGCTCCAGTATGTCAAAGGTAGTTTACAGGATGAAGCAGCAGAAATCAACCGCTGACACACCCGAACTAATACCCAGCATGGGGCATTACAGTCAGCCTTGGGTATGAAACATACTGTGACACGTGGACTCTGTGTTGTCTGCAGCATCTGTTCCAGGGCCACAGATGGCAGTGGCCATCCTTGTTATCGCTTTGTCAAGCTACCACCTCACAGGATATGTGGTCTGTGATGACGTTTTGCTGACGGTGTCGGCCATCTTTCAACACTTGACAGCCTGTTTTCAATTTCCTTTTCTTTTCCATATGTGGATATGGCTGCATGGGATAGGTCACAAGGAAAAGTGTTTTCAGTGCTAGATATTTGTAGAGTGAGCATGAAAAAGTCAGGGCTGGGCACTTACTGCAACAGCAACATCAGTGAAACCCTGGAGCACCAACAGCTTTGAAACCGTGGATGTTCAGCACAGCTCTGTCAGGCTGCAGGAGAGAGCTGTCAGTGCAGACGCCTATACCTTTACCGCCCTTCCCTCTCCCTCACACTCACTCTCGCCTTGCTCCAACTCATTGTGTCAGCTCTTCAAACTCTTTTTCTCTCCTGCCTTAAGCTAGATGCAGAGAGCAAAGGGAAGCACGAGTCCATCTTTGGCTGCTGTAAACAAAAAGGAACATTCTCCATGTTGGGTGAATTTTCTCACCCCTGTCTACACATCAAACTTTTCTGAGCCACGTAAATGCAAGAATTCATTTTTTTCTCACTCCTCATTTACTGCTCCTGTGGTTATTCATAGATAAAATAAACTGAAGGAAAGAGAGGTAATGAAGATATGATGAGGATGAGACAGAGAACAGTGATCCAGGAATATTGAAATTGACTTGAGCGGCTCCACTGCTTTCTCTGCTCCCTTGCTCCGAATGGTGATACAGTCTCATTAAAAATTCATCATTCTACTATCAAAAGAGCAGACGTCTGCATTTTGGTTTGAGACAGCCAGCAATGGCTGGACTTTCTGTGGTTTTGGTTCCTACCACATCTGAGTTTCTGCATTTACTTTTGAAAGCAAAATGTCTGAACAACACTGTTATTGCTAACTATATCCTTCAATAATTTAAATAAAAATATGTGTAAACATGGAAAAGGTTTTATACGGAGAGGATGAGATTTAGCTCTGGGACATTCATTAGTGAGTTCTCTCCATCCACTCATCAATACCACAGTTTTCTGCAGCCGATCTAGATCTTGCTGCCATGACCTCCAGCTCTTCCTGGGGGATCTGTGGGAGTTCCCAGACCAGATGGGATATAAATCCTCTAAGATTATATTCACAGAAAGGACTAACTTATTGGAATTATTCACTGCAGCAGGGGAGTGTTGCACCATCATGAATAGCATCACAAGCTACTCATGTGCATGTCCTGAAGGCTAAAAATTGATTATTTTTACCATATTTATTCAAAAAATAAATTGACTTTGCTGCAGAAATATTTGTTCTGTTGCCTCACTTTCATTCTGCACAAACAGACACACCCACACAATGACAACATGCAAGATCACAGCCCAATTGCAAATAGAATAGGCCAAAACTGCTATCGATTTTCTTAGAAAGTCTTCTTATGTGTGCTCGAGGCTATTATAAGATGTCAGTTATAATGATAATCAAATGCAAAGAAACAGTCAATTTACATACATCCCTGAAAATCACATTCACCCATTGACTTACAAATGATTAAATATGCACAGCACTGAAGTAGTGAAGTTCAATACGCTGCTGGTGGCGTGGCAGTGTAAATAAATTTGTATATATATACACACACACACACACACACACACACACACACACCTTTACATGAACCGAGAACATCTACTTCCCTTTTCATCAAAATGTCCAGTCATCGTCTCCTGTTCACCCTGACCAAGGAAGTCGTAACTCCAGTCAGAAGTGCTAGCCAAAGGGGGGTCTCTCTGAGACCTCTACCCCCGCAGGGTGTAATAAACGTGCCTTGTGGAAGAGACCCAGGATTATGAACTGAGGATGCATTGCCTGATCATGTGAAGATGCACCCTCTTTCTTGGGATGTATGTGTGCTGAAACATTCCAGTATCCAACTGCTTACGTAATTAGATTGTTCATGTGATTGAAGGGTTCTGTGTCACTGTTAAATGAAATACAAGAGTAGGACTTTATCAACGTCCATTAAGTGATGCTACCTTTTAACTGAAGTTTGTCACAGAATTCCTCACTGAACTTCACACACCTCACACTCACCCAAATACACTCACATTCAGTAGTCATATACACACACCTATGTGTATGGACATGATAAGAATATTTCACTGTCTGTAGTTGTTAGTTCCTTGCTTTTCACTGTTATTGTCATCGCTCTGAGCAATGTTATTCTCTCGATGATCTGTCTGTGTGATGCATGATTGCTCTCTGTTTAACCAGTTTAGTACAGTAATAGCTGAGAAGTCTTGAGGACTGCAAAGTGTGCTGATTGGCCACCCACATCAGTGGGTTTGGGGGCTCTCTTCAACGCTTCTTTTTTGTGCAAGCTCCGAGAGCGGCTGGTCCGTCTCTCCCCTTTCATTTTATTTCCTATCCCACTAATTTTTTTTCTTTGTTCTTTAACTTTAGACAGATATTTCTTGTTTTTCCTTGCAACAATTTTTTCTTTAGCAAATTTTTTTTTGGTACGTGCCTCTCATTTTTTGGTTTGTGAAAGCATCATTCTGCATAGCATTTAAATTCTCGATTTTCTATTTTTGTAACTCGTCATTGATCGCAGCTCACGGTCGCTATACTAGTGACCTCCCATGAGCCTTGAATCTCCATCCTGACCATCCTGACCAGAGTAGAAAAAGCACCTTGTGCCGGAGAAGAGCATTGGGTCGAACCAGCCAGCAGCCTGTGACCGGACGGTAGCGAATCAACGCGCTTCCCTTCTTCATCCTACGAATGTCAGTGGGAGCCACGGTCGCCAAGGCGGAGGCTTTGGAGGCCATCCTCCCACCAGTTCGTTTGAGAGGTATCGTACATCGATGGGAGCAATCCAGCTGGGAACGTAAGCCGGTTCCGTTGGTTTTCGCGTTGTCGCAATATCAAAGATCAGTGCTGCATCTATTAAGGCCTCCATCGCTTTCTCTCACTGCCAACATCGCAAGACTCTCTTAGAGTCTGCTCAACCTCCATTCAGTTGTTTTCTTTTGTTTGTAGGTCACTAATCGTTCATACCGCACACCTTTTCACCTGCTGCCTTTGCCGCCCACTTGAATCTCACATAAATCTTACAATTCATGTCTTATACTCACATGTGCCTTGATTGCTTTGCTTACTCCGTCTTACGTGTTTTCTTATTTGTATTAAATCCTCTTAAGATAAAAGCTTTACAACCCAGAAGTGTTCAAAACTTGTTTATATATATTTGTATGCAAGCCACTGATCCGCAAAGAAGTCATTGATAAGCTATAACCTGTGACTGATTATTTCTCGTTGGACGAAACTAAATTACAACGAATGGTGCCCCGAGTAACAACTGTATTAAACATCCTAAAGATACATCATCATCACCAGTTTATCAAGTCACTACAACCGTCATGGTACAGCCATTTTTGTGACCTTACAGTTGGATGTATGGGAAGATGATACATGAGAGAGAGTCAAAGTAATAATGGAGAAAAAGGCAAACAAATAGCTCACTGATTATGTATAGTTTAAAGACAAATTGTTCTCTTCTGAGTGATCACTGGCAATTAATAGATCACAGAGGAACAAATACAACCCGCATGTTATGTTAGGCTTTTGGAGGGAGAAATAAAAGGGAGAACGACATGATGTAGAATGACAGCACGGATTAAATGAAAGAGATGTGAGAAGAAGATAAAAAAGAATGAGGAGGAAAAGAAAAAGAAAGCATGAAAATTAGCATGGTCGCTGGGGAGCTTGTGATCAGATAAAAATAGACAGGAAAAGAGACAGAGGAGTCATGTTCATGGTGAAATGTGCACTTAAAGACCTAAATTATTCTGATAGTGGAGACTAATATACTGAGTTATAGTGAGGAAATAGGGGAATATAATCACTCACAAAAAGGGTTGGGAATTGATACGATTTTTACGATTCCGATTCCACTTTCGATTCTGCTTAACCATTCGGTTCTTTATTGATTCTCTGATTGATTCTCATTTGTTTGGTTCGTGACCTGCAGTATTAACAGCAGAGGACGTGCTAACGTTGCCGCTGCTGCAGAGTTGAGATTCACTCCGAAGTAGATTGAAATTGCAACATTCATTCAAAGTTATTTCAAGCCATGTAAGCAAATGTTTCTCCATATTGGTAGTATTTCCTCCCTTTGATGAAATATCCACTTTGCACAAAACATCCAGTTTTGCCAGTTGCCCTGTTGTCATCCTTTCTTGTGAAATGTAACCAAACTTTCAAGCATTTGTGCCACTTGGGCGCCATATTTCCTGCTGGCTGTACTGGTGAATGACGTCACCACGCACGGTGCATAGCTTGCGTAAGCAATGCAATGTGTGTGGTGACATCATTCGCACCCACTGGAATTGATAATGGAATTGTCTGCAAAATTGGCAAATGACTCCAAGGCATTGAAACACTGGGAACTGGTTCTCAACAAGAACCAGTTTTCATTTCCCATCGCTACTTACACATATATTAAATATTTCTTTATCATCTTAATTTTTTTATATCATCTTAATTTGTATCAATCTGACGTTGCCCCCCCCCCAAAAAAATGATCAGAGCTATGATAAAAGTATAGTTAAAGATTTAAAACAGAACAAATGATTTAATGTCAATCTCATTATAATCTTTCCTGTGTCTACAATGTACAATCAGACATGCCTGAAAATCGAACTGTTCTGCAGCAACTTAATGACAGGAAAACAGTGAAAGACTGAAAGTGTGAAATATAGTAAAGATCTTGATAGAACACAACAATAAAATAGTAAATAAGTAAAAATATTACATTTTTAACATTCCTTGCTGGGTATCCTTTTGCAGCATAGATGGTAAGGCTTTGGTAGACATTAAATCTATCCTTCTATTTTCTACCGCTTATCATGTGAAGGGTCACGGGGGGCTGGAGCCTATCCCAGCAGGCTCTGGGTGCGCTGGATGGGTCGCCAATCCATTGCAGGACCAACAAAAACGACAGACAACCATTCACACTCACACCTACGGTCAATTTAGAGTATCAGTTAACCTTGTCCCCTCTTAATGTCTTTGGACTGTGGGAGGAAGCCAGAGTACCTGGAGAGAACCCATGCAGGCACAGGGAGAACACGCAAACTCAACACAGACAGATCCTGTGCTTGAGCTGGGGCTTGAACCCAGGACCTTCTAGCTGTGAGGTGACAGCACTAACACTGTGCCACCGTGCCCCCTGGCAGAGGCAAGACTCTTGAGAGACCAACAGCTGGACATGTTCTTCAGACTTGTGTGTGTAGATGGGCAAGAGGTACATCAAGGATGGTAGAAATGCCTGAAAACCACCAACCCAGGGCCCTGCACTGACCGGATTCAATCAAAAAGAAGGTTAAATCAATTGGATGAAACTCAGCAGCAGAAAGAAGCCCACAGTCCGCAGAGATTCAGCACCCCAGTGGATGAGGAGGAAGCTTCAGGTAGAACCACCAGTCCAAGACACCAACCAGCCCACCGCAAAAAAAAACATGGACAAGGACTTAAGGTGTTGGTGAAATGGCCTAAGTCTAACAGCAGGGGGTGGGAAACATCAATACACACTTAAGCCTTCTCCCAAGTAATACCAAAGGATCAGCCGAGAAGAAGCTGAGGAAGATGGGTGACCTAATTTGCAGCTAAGAAGAGGAGAAATGTGGTGTGAAAGAGCAAGTCAGAAAGAAAGAAAGAAATGTGTCCCACCCCCAAATCCTGTCAGCTGCTTGAAATACAACCATTTGTGAAAGAGAGAAGATTAATGATGGAAGTTGTGGAGAAAGATGACAGCAGATAAAAGGGAAGGCATGGACTTCCTTCAAGAGGACCTAAAGCACAGGCTCTCCAAACTCCACCAAGCAGAAAGCCTGAGGATATACAAAAAGAAAGAAGACAGAACTGACTTCTACAAAGACCCTTTTAAATTTGTGAAAGGCATATTCATAAAGGAGAAGAGTGGATCCTTTAACACATCAAAAGACCAGCTTGAATAATATCTAAAAACCATCTATACTGATGAGAAAAAGATGAACCAATCATTGTCCCCATTGACAGCCTTCCCATATCACCCTATGAAACATCAGTTTGATATCAGCCCTAGGCAGCACGGTGGTGCCATAGTTAGCACTGTTGCCTCACCTCACAGCAAGAAGGTTCCAGGTTCGAGTCCTCAGGCACGGGATCTTTCTGTGTGGAGTTTGCATGTTCTCCCTGTGCCTGCGTGGGTTCTCTCGGGGTACTCCGGCTTCCTCCCACCGTCCAAAAACATGCAATTGGGGACTAGGCTAAGTGGATACTCTAAATTGACTGCGGGTATGGCTGTGAGTGTGAATGGTTGTTTGTCTCTATGCGTTGGCCCTGCAATGGACTGGCAACCTGTCCAGGGTGAACCCCGCCTCTCGCCCGAAAGCCGCTGGGATAGGCTCCAGCCCCCCCGCAACCCTTAACAGGAATAAGTGGAAGAAAATGGATGGATGGATATCAGCCCTCCCAAAGTGAGCGACACGAGGGAGGAAGTGAAAAAGGCAAATTTGGCATCTGCTCCAGGCTCTAAGGGTATACCATATATTGTCAACAAGAATGCTTGAGATGTCCTGAAAATCCTGTGGAAAAGCGGCATGGAACAAGAAAATCACCCTGAAAGCCTGGTGAAGAGCAGGAGAAGTGCTCATCCCAAAAGGAAAGAACTTGACCATTATTAAACAATTCTGCCGAATAAAGACAGACAGACAGACAGACAGACTACTTTATTAATCCCTTTTGGACGTTCCGCCAGGGAAATTGCACAGCTTCTGAACCTAGAAGGCAGGATCTTTTTCAGTGTGTTGGCACAATGACTTACACAGTATTTGAAACAAAACCACTTCATTGACACAGCTATCCAAAAGGCTGACATCTCGGGCTTCCGGAGATGCCTTGAACATAACAACATAATATGGAATCAATTGCAGACTGCAAAGAAACAAGGGAAAGAGCTCCATGTCTTGTTCCTCAGTCTGGCAGATGCCTCTGTATCCATCCCTCATCCATTACTGTGGGCCGCCTTTGATTTCTTCCAGGTGCATATAACAACCAAAAATCTAGTAAAACACTACTTCCAGCAACTACAGTTTTGCCTCACATTATCAGTCTTCACCACAAGATGGCAACAGCTGGAGGTATGCATCATGGAAGGGAAGACCATTTCCCCATCGGCCTTCATGATGGCAATGGAGATCATCAGAGCCTCAAAATGGGTCGTGGGAGAACAACTACAATATAATCAGAGATTATCACCAATTTGAGTCTATATGGATGATCTAACAACAGTCACAACAACTGTCTGCTGCACCAAGAGACTGCTGGAGAAACTTCCCCTAAATATAACATGGGTGAGGATGACATTAAAGCCCACCAAGTGCAGAAACATTTCCATCATGAAAGGCCGAGTCACAGACCAAAGGTCTCATGTTGGTGGAGCACCTGTCCAAATTGTTTCAGAAATACTCATAAAGAGCTTGGGAAGATGGTATGATGCGAAGCTTGAAGACAACGAGCAGTTTGAACAACTAAAAAATGATACCAGTCTGTACATGTGCATCAACAACACTGGTACTTTCAGTTTGGCATACTCCCAAAACTCTTGTGGTCTCTAACTGTGTATGAGATTCCCATTTGCAAGGTTGAAAGGTTGGAACAGGTGATAAGCACATAACTGAAGCAGTGGCTTAAAATTCCACGTTGTTGAGGTTCCATTGGACTGTATGGACACGGCAAGTTGGAATTACCAATCACGGGACTGGTGGAAGAATTCAAATGCACCAAAGCAAGGCTTGTCATGACCCTAAGTGAATCTGAGGATGCAGTCACTCAGGCAACAGCCACCGGGTGGCAGCAGGAAAGATGTGGACTCCATCAGACGTTGTTCAGACTGCAAAGTCTGTGCTTCACTTCTAAGATGTGAATGGACAAGTTCAGCATGGTAGGGTTCTGACTAATCCCAAAAGCACCTCTGTGGCACAAAGCAAGATCAGTGCAGGAGAGACAGCTAGTGGTAGAGGAAATCAGGAGGAGGGGGAGGAACATCCCAAAGCCATCTCAATGGCCAAGCAGGAGAGATGGACCAACTGGGAGGGCCTGGAGAGGAAAACACTCAGCTGGCATGACATCTGGCAGATGGAGGGAGAGAGTGGTATGGAGAAGATCCTGCTTGTTCCTTGTTCCCTGTGTCAAGCACCTGCATCCTAAATGCCCACTCTATCAGGGTGCACTACAAGTCTCATCCAAGGGCACTATACTTTACCAGCCACCACAAACAACCTCCCACAAACATCAGCAGTAAAGGTCAACTTCACAAATTTCATACGAGCTGGCCAACATCAAGAGATTCCACAACATCGAAGGATGCAAGCATCCTACAGTCAGGACAAGATTGGAAAATGGAAGCGGACCTTGATAAAAGCTTGTGTTTCCCCCAGAAATAGTGGCTACAACACTCTGCCCAGACATTGTCCTCCAACAACAAAGCTGGCATATGTTGTGGAATTAACAGTATCATGGGAAGATGAGGTTGAAGAGGCTTATGAGAAGAAAAAGAACATATATTCCAACCTGGCAGCTGAAGCATCCCAGAACAGCTGGAGGACCAGCATCTTCCCAGTAGAGGTGGGATGTGGGGCTTTTGTTGCGACATCTACCACCAGTCTGCTGAGAAAATTGGGGTGAAGGGTCGCTCACTATAACAGGCCATCGAGTCCATGGAGAGTGCTGCCGAAAAAAGCAACTCGCTCTAGATTAAGCATAAGGACCCCAATTGGGCAGCAGAGTAGAGACAGATTGTATGCAGTAAGGCTTAGGCTCAACTTAGGGAGAAGGATGCCCCCACCATGCAGAGCCCATTAGGGATAAGGAGGGTGTGGCATGGAGGGGGGTGTACCTGGGATGCTGGGTATACCGTTGAGCCTTCTGGAGATGTCTTGGGCTTCAAATCAATGAAAAATTGATGATACAGGGTGCCCACATGATGATCCCAATGACATACCTTACCCTCATTTTCACCACTACACACCAATGATTATTGTCAAGTGTTTCCTACTAAAGGGTTTGAAACATCTAGTTCTATTAGCTTAGCTACTACTCATGCCATGGAGCACTGTTACGGTGGCTGAATATGCAACACTGGTACTTGCATTTGATTTGGTGTTTGTTTTTTGTTTTGCATGTTTTTCATAACTGAAGTGTTTTGGGCCGTTGCAATGCATTTGTATATTTGGTTGTGTTGTGTGCATGTGCAGTGGGTTTCATTTATGCTGCACATTTTATTGTAAATTTGATGAAGTTTGTTGAAGCTGTCTGTGTTTGCATTCCTCCTAAATTGCTGAACTACTGCACCTCTCAGTAACCGTATTTCCCCCTCCAAGAAGGATCTACTGTTTGAACATATTTCATAGGAGGTTTGCCATCATCGTTAGAAAATAAAGACAGTAAAAGGGAGGTTTTTATTAAGCCTAGAAATGTCTGTCTGTACATATGTACATCCATACAGTATTTCATATACCATAATCACAAAGTCCACAAAATCCTGGTTTGCTTAGTGAAATATCAGTTATAAACATACAGCCTTCTAGATCCCTCCATGCTGTCAGAGCTTTTCACTGTCCTGACAGTACCCCATTTGATTTAGTCTGTGATAGGATCATTGGCTGCTGCAGTTTGAGGAATCTCTCTGCTCATCAGAGTAATATAGAATGTTAAAGGTTGCATGTATCTACAGTAGTTGGCAATTTTAGTGTGTGCGCAGTAGCGAGCAGTGTTGAGCTAATCACCTAACAGGTCCGCCGAGGGAGTGTGCTTGCCTGCAGTCTACACAATCGAGTGAGAGGCAAGCGAGTGTGTGTCTCTGTGTGTGCACACTGACAATGACTGAAAGGTTCTGGCAGAACGAGGTCAGTGTGTTCTACCAGGTGAATATATGTGTGGGCAGACAGGTCTGTATGTGTGTGGATCTTTGTGTAAGTGTATGACTGCATTGGAGAGTCCTAATTATGGAAATGAGCAGAACTTTCTGTGATTCTGCATAAGACAGTAGTGAAAAATGTATTATATTCACAGATCATCATCCTTGACAGCACTCTAGTTGCAAGAAGTAAACTCATCCTGTTTGCTTTGGCCGCTGTGTTTGAATCTGAGGCTGACAAAATCTGCTAGATCTGCTCCCATGAGACTGAAATAGCACAAAATAGCTGATAATACTAACTGTAAAATTTTGACTGCATTTGCATTCCATATATCTTATATGAGTTTTATTAGCATTTTTATCATAAGGGACAGGGTGGCACAGTGGTGCAGTGGTTAGCACCGTCGCCTCACAGCAAGAAGGTTCCGGGTTGGAGTCCCGGCTCGGCCACGGGATCTTTCTGTGTGGAGTTTGCATGTTCTCCCCGTGCCTTCGTGGGTTCTCTTCCTCCAAGATGAAAAGCCTGCACCTAATAATTAGATGTCCAGATGTCTTTGCGCCATGGTTGGCCCTCTGATCACTTGCCCTCTAAATACCAAAGTTAGGCTGAACATGCCTTGAACACACTACTCAAACATAGCACCATCTACAACGACTCGGTGTCATAGATGGGCCAATGTTGTCGAAAACAAACAGTAATCTGCAAGTGAGGCCACATATATAGTGCATGTATGTAGTGTACACAAGTAGTGACATGGAGCAGAGGGCAAGATCGGTGGTTGCAAGTGAATACATTGGCAGAGGGGCTGAATGTGGCTGCAACAGACTCACAAAAAGGCTGTCATTATCTGTTATATCCGATGATTTTATGAGCGAGTGTTAAAACAAAATAAAATTGGGATTTGGCAAAATGTGATCTCTCTGGCACCTAACCAGCATCTTAGGGCACACTCACACTGGCCTGGTGTCCTTGTACCTTGCCAAAGGCTGATTGTCCCTCCTCCCGACTGGCTCGCACTCACATTGCTCCGGCCTGATTATGCATCTGTGTGTCCAGCTTTAATTCACTGAGTCACTAGAATGGCATATCTCAGGACTAATCTTGCAGAAGTTAAAATCATATCCAGTGTCAGGCTGAATTCACACTGTATAACTCAAAAGATGACACATTTGCCCCCTACACTGTAGTTTCTAGGCTTTGTTTACAAAGATGTCTCCTCCCTTGTTATGGAAAATACAGTATGTAAGTACAGCTTAGAACCACCAGGACCCACCATGATATGACAGTTCTTATTTTAACCTTGACAAGGCTATTTAGGCATCTGCTTTTCAGCCCCACAAGGCAAATACTTGCATGCAATGGCATATAAATATGCTGCTAATGTGGGCCTCTGAGGAACCAGACAGTGCTGTGATACAATGTGAACTCTCTGATGCTTAATGAGTGTCTCACGAGAAGGCAGGTTCATGTCTTCAGTCTCCATAGCCCCCCAGAGCAGTGTCCTTTTCTCTCAGCATCATTAACTCCTACAGTAATAATAGTAAAACACACACTTGTGTAATGAGCTTAAGTGACACTTTTATATATTGAGATTACACTAACTACAGTGTCACTACACTAAGTTATCATAATTAAGTTCAGCAGAAAACATTTTTTTTAGCAAATTGTTACAGTTTTTGTGAAAGGAGCTGATAAAGATGTATTGAAGCTAAGAACCAAACTGTTCACAATGCGACAGACCAACCAACCATTGTGTCTAAAATGTGTACAAAGTTGCTAACTCCGCTCAGTTGTGCATATGCAACAAGCGAATATCCAACCTGATGAACAGCAAAGAGGGAATTTCAACCCATCATAGTGCAAATCATTCCAAGTGCCTTCAACTAAAGTATAGGGTGGGGATGGATGATGCTTAATGTTACTTCAAGTGACAGTAAATTGTTTCTTCATGACACCCCATCTGTCTGGTTTGACTGGATTGTGAAATGTTAAACTGTGAATTCAGACACATAAGTGCAGATGTATCACAGATTGTTAAATGTGACTTTTCATAAGACATTCAAAATTATTATTGCAGCTTAAACCTTGAAGTGTAAAGAGAGTGGTAGAGAATGTACTGTAGAAATAACAGGAGGTGTGGTGTGTGTGTGTGTATATCCATCCATCCATCCATCGTCATCTTCCGCTTATTCCTACACATTAAGGGTCGCGGGGGGGCTGGAGCCTATCCCAGCGTCAACGGGCGAGAGGCGGGGTACACCCTGGACAGGTCGCCAGTCCATCGCAGGGCCAACATAGAGAGACGAACAACCATTCACCCCTATGGTCAATTTAGAGTATTCAATCAGCCTAGTCCCCAATTGCATGTCTTTGGACTGTGGGAGGAAGCCGGAGTACCCAGAGAGAACCCACGCAAACATGGGGAGAACATGCAAACTGGTATAAGCTCCAGCCCCCCTGCGACCCTTAATAATAGGAATAAGCGGAAGGCAATGGATGGATGGATGGATTCTGGCATGAGTTGATGAGGATACTGACAAGAAAATGAAAACAGCTGATTTAATCTTTACATCAAGAGCAGTGGCTGTCCACCCACCCTTGAAACTGTAAATCATGCGTTTTTACAAATTGTGCATTATGATTTTGACATTAGCAACCAAGGAACTGCAGGTAGGGCTGCACGGGGGTGCAGTGGTTAGCACTGTGGCCTCACAGCAAGAAGGTTCTGGGTTCGAGTCCCGGCTCGGCCACGGGATCTTTCTGTGTGGAGTTTGCATGTTCTCCCCGTGTCTGCGTGGGTTCTCTCCGGGTACTCCGACTTCCTCCCACAGTCCAAAAACATGCACTTGGGGACTAGGCTAATTGAAAACTCTAAATTGACCGTATGACTGTGAGTGTGAATGGTTGTTCGTCTCTCTATGTTGGCCCTGCGATGGACTGGCGACCTGTCCAGGGTGTACCTTGCCTCTCGCCTGTTGACACTGGGATAGGCTCCAGCCCCCCGCGACCCTTAATGTGTAGGAATAAGCGGAAGATGATGATGGAACTGCAGGTAATAATAAAGCTACAGTACACCTCTAATTATAAAAGCCTGCATTCATCCATCACTGTTTAATTGTAAAGGTTTGCTTTCTTTTATTTAGGCCTATATGATATATGCGTATATCGTCTATTTCAATCTTTTAGTAACTGAATACAATGGGAGCACTAAAAATACTTGAAAATGAAAACTGTAAATGTATTTAAATGATTAACTGAATGTAGTTTGCTTCTGGTTTTCTGTTTGTATAAACACATATGGTACAATATACTTGCAGGTCTCACGTTCTCTGAGCTGATGTCAAATTCCATCCACCCATCCACTTTCTGTACTGCTTATCCATCAAGGGTCGTGAGGGGGGCTGGAGCCTTTCCCAACTGACTTGGGGCAAGAGGCGGAGTGCACCCTGGCCAGTCCATTGTAAGGCCAACTGATGTTAGATTCTCAAGGATACAGTACATGATTGTATATCTTTCTTCATGACAGTATTATACTGTATACAGTATGGTAAATAACTTGATGATGCGGTGGCGAGATGGGAAATTATCATGTACTAAGCATTGACAGCATGTGAACTAAGCATTACACCTTCTGTATATTTCCCCATGGGTAAGCAGGTTTGATACAGTGGTACTTAATCATAATTTTAATGAAAGACTAATCTAAGTTATTTTCATGAATATCTGTACAGGCTAGTCCTCAGGAGAATACTTTTTATTGTTTGATTAATCCAGTTCCAGATTTCTTGTAGCCCTGTTTTATTTGTTGCCCTACAAGCTGCATTTTATTTTCTGCTTTAGACAGCCTTTCATTTATCACATCTGCAGCTGAAAAGGCACCTGTCGCATATCTGGCACCATCCAAAGAAATGCAAGGAGAGCCTGCGGGAAAACTAATGTTCAGCAGGTTTTGTCCTACATTTTAAGCAGGCCCCTCTTGCTCTAAACCTGCTGATGGTAGCCATTTCTGGATAGATGGAGGGAGGATGTGCCCCAATCCTCAATGGACACCACTGCCCTGTTTGTGCAGAGGTGACCCCCTTTTTTTCCTATGCGGCCCCAACATTCACCATTGTTATTTATGAGCCTGTAAAGGTGTCCTTTTGCTGAGAGCCCATGTACCACCTGTTTAAGTAGTGGGTTAAAGTAAATCGCTATGTGTTCTGCAAAGGTGAAAATGGAGGGGCTTGAGTGGAACTATATAACCAGCTCAGAAAAATGGGATACCTGTTTTAAACTAGGCTGCAGGCTATCAAGTCAGCCGCAAACAGAGGGACTGATTTCACATTCATTTGACTCCTTTAGGCACACTGTGCAGTACTTTCAAAAACCTGGTCACTGTTGTTGGACTGATTGTGATGGTGATGGCATGGAGATGACATGTAAAATTTGTCAAATGGTCCAAATTACAGTTATGCTACCAGGCCTAGCTTGCACCATGACCTCAACCTCATTATGTTTTCCCTGCAATTGAAAAAATGTTGTGGCAAACATGTTGTATTTTTTACTGTTCTACAGTAGAGCGCATGGTGGTGTACCTTGTAAAATAGTACAGCATTTCCATGTCCATCCATCCATCAATTCTCTTCCGCGTATCCTGTTCAGGGTTGGGGGGGCTGGAGCCTATCCCAACAGCTTTTGGGCGGGAGGCAGGGTACACCCTGGACAGGTTGGAGCCTTCTTGTGAAGCGACAGTGCTAACCACTACATCCCCGTGCTGCCTACACTTCCATGTCCAAAAACAAATTTATTTATTTATGTATTTATTTATTTATTTATTACTGATCACGATTGTTTATTTCAGTACAGTTTAGTAAACAACTGAAGTAACCGTATGGGAGAGGCAAAAATTCCAAAAATGAATAAATACAAATATCCAATACAGTTTTTCAGCTTGAAGATCACCTCTTTCACAAAAATGCATTTCCTCATCTTTTTTGCACAAAAACATTTGTTTTCATTTGTTACAAAAGGCAAGGATGAACTGACAAGGAAATGTGTTCTTAATTGAAATAGAGCAGAGCCGGAGCCAGAAGTCAATTAGCTTAGCATAAAGACCAGCAACAAGGGCAGCACCTTGCCTGTCTGAGGGCAACAAAATCCACTAAAAGCACATGAAAAGCATACTAATTTATATATTTAATCCATACAAAACATCCTGCTACATATTGATCTTCTAATCTAAGCCAATGAGCACGTTTGGTAGAAGCTCTCTCACAATTCCTTTTCCGCATAAGGGGTCTCTCCTTTTTTCTTGTGTTAAATACTCTTTTATAAGACTGTATGCAGCTTTGCTTTGATATATAAAAAAACACTACTCAAGCATGACATTCAGGTGCAAGAAAGACTTTTATAGACACTCTGAGTAATCCTTTACTGCTGATTATTTTTCTTTCTTTCTTTCTTTCTTTCTTTCTTTCTTTCTTTCTTTCTTTCTTTCTTAAGTGAAGGTTCCCATTTAGGCTTGTCGTCAAGTAGAGAATTATGGAGTCATCAGAAATGAAGATAGTCATCTAGGCTGTATTTGTGATTAAATGAAGAGGACATAGGTTGGTAATTCCCTTATTAAGTGTGGTTGTGCTGAATAAGGGCCCATGGGATTTATTATCTGTTCTTCAAAATTCATGACATTGGAGAGAACTACGACAAAAACCCCACACTAGCACATCTCAGTGTGTCCATGGATATACTGGTGGTGGGGCTATTTCACAGTTTATTCTTGTGCAAGTTGAAATGTTTGCTTTGATATACAGTATAGTGCCCTTTCATTCTCCCCAATGTAATGCATTTATCCAAGCAGTATACTATATACAGTACACAGCACAACACAAAAATGCAAACTGTCCAGTCATACTGGTTGGTTGTTGCATTAACACATACCTCCCTGCACACAAGCGTGGTCGTCATACAGTAGAGACACAAAGCAAGCACATATGGCCATGGACTCTGAGTGAACTTTTGCACCACTTCAAAGAACCAAGGTTGAACAGAGACCAGCCTCCTATAATGAAGAGGAGATAGTTAATCTAGCATTAACGCCTGGATTCACATGAGGAAACACAATGATTCAGGGAGGTGTAGGGGTCTTGAGTATGTATAGACATACTCCCTCTCTGACCCAATTTTTTTCCTTCCTTTTTTCATCGTAGTACAGACACACCACAAAGAACTCTTGAATGAAAGGGGCGTCAAAAAGACATTGATTTCTAATAGGAAACTTTATGGATCAGCATGGAGCTTGGCCCTAAGTCATGACTGTGCTCTGGTCAAGGACATCATGTGTGGGAGCATCAACTGGACCCGTCTCTCTCCACCAGGCACCAAATGAACCGCCACAGCAGGACACAGGGATCAGAGAGCAGTGGGAGTCTCCTTTCATCTCCTGGGATTAGCACTCCCATAGAAGAAGAGTATACAAGTGTGTATGTGCACTATGTCACACTCTGTGAGACATATCTACCTTTTAGCCACAGGCTACACTTCCCATTTCTGCAGCATGCTTAGATTCCCCCCAAGGCCATAAATATATGAGGTTCCATATGTAAGAGAGGGATAAAAGAGGAGACATCCTCCTTGGGTGAGTTTTCTTAAAATAAACATGAAACTGTGTTTGTGTACTCTTTCCTCATATGAAACAGTGATGGTTTTATTATTAGGCTGAGTTACATCAGTGTCAGCTGATAATGCTTCAAATATTCAACGTATAAAAAAAAAAACGTTTGTGTAAAGCATGGAGCACAGTAACGGCAACGCAAAAAATGTTGACATAAGCTCGAGAGTGCCAACCATGGTAATTCTAGTGACTGCATTAAACATGCATGCAAGCAGGAAAGGCTTTACTAGACTGTATCCACTCATTTCTGATGATAGAGCCACAGGGGAGAAGGTGAGGCAAAGAGCAAAGCCATATGGGAAACGGGTTTGCGTGATAATTTGTGGGATTCTGGATTATCAACTTCTTCACACCAAGCAACACCTTTACAGTGTTTTTGCTGCACACGAAAGATTAGAAAACACCTATGCCTTGACATGTTCAATCATCGCCCCATGGTTTCCTCACTCTTTATTTTTACACGTGCAAAAAACAGATGCAGACATGTTCACGCAACTTCCCACTCATGGCAACTCTTCTCACCCTAAGTGGAGAATGTCTCACCTTGTCCAGCCATGGTTTTACTGATGTCACCAAGAAT
This sequence comes from Aulostomus chinensis, assembly GCF_037954235.1. NCBI lineage: Eukaryota > Metazoa > Chordata > Actinopteri > Syngnathiformes > Aulostomidae > Aulostomus > Aulostomus chinensis. The sequence goes on from NC_141322.1 coordinate 10,088,239, forward strand.
AAGGATGACTGGTGTTACTGCCCTGATACAAGGAGCAACTACTCAGCTCAGTGCTGTCAGTTTGCACACATCCACATACTTAGTCTCACCATAGGGGCAATTTAGAGAGATTTATGTCCAATTACAACAGTCCAAATGTGACTACATCATATAATATTGCCCATTTACAGAGTAAAAATGGGACAGCTTGCCCTGTGTGAATGAGTGAACCTCTCAAGTTTGATGGCAGTGCTCTTTTCTAATTGTGTTTTCTTTTTCAATATATCAACTGCTCCAAAGATGACACCATAATCACAATGGCCCACCTCTTCAATAACACTAGAGTGTAATTTCAGACGGACAAAATACACAGGCCACCTTTTCTCAAACAGCCCTGGCATCCCTATCCACCTGTAATGTGCCCACCATGCCATCCTTTGCCTGCTTGGACACCAGGCTCTGGGCAGCCAGCAAGTCATAAATGAATAATGGGTGTCACATTAACATTCGGAAGCAGGGCAGGCTAAGGGCAAGAGGGAGGGAAACCCTGGGAGTGCTCGACGCATCTTATAAAACAGCAGCTGATTAATGTTTGATTCTAGCCGGCCTCGTTCTTCCATCAGAACTGTAAAGAGCTAATCTGCAGAGTGGGCGAGTGCAAGACTGATGGAGCTGTAAAAGACGGGTGAAGAAAAACACTTTGTACTGTTTGGAAAGGTTGAGCCAGCAATATGCTGTTTCCCCCCCAGCCTTAAAGTGAAAAATATCAGGGCTACGGAACAGTTCAATCAATTCAGAATGAATTGGGACGTTGATACAATAGGGCATGAAAATTATGATAGAGGGTGAGGACGGCACAACAAGAAGATCATTTTGGGTGGCTTGGTAAAATGCTTTTGTTTGAGAATGTATATTATTTACACATGTATGTCTTTAAGATATTACATAACAGAACCTACACCCAGTTGTAGGTTTTGTTAATTGGAGACCATGAATAGTTTTCTGTGCCATATGATTGGCTGGTAATCTATTCAGCTAGGATACGCTACAGATCACAACAGTACACGGTAGATAAAGGATGGTTTCAGCTCAGATAGAGCAGAGAAAAACCCATGCCTATACAATATGTCACAACTTAGATCAGCACTGGTGCAAAAAAAATTGGAGCTACAGAGATTTGCACTCCTAACTACAGATAGGAGAGACGGGTGCACTAGCTAGCAATCTTAAACTTTAAGGTTAAACTGTCTGTCATGGTGGTCTGTCATCAACATATTTGGTATTTTTGACATTTCTCCTCTTTAGGCTACAAAATGTTTCTAAATGTATTCCCATGACAAACTACACAGAACTGTGTATAGTCCATTTTCCAAAATGATCAATCTAGACACCGTAGAACTGCACAGATACCGCTGGTGTAGCAGGTAAAAAGTCCCTCTGCTACATCGGTGTATTTTAAGGTTCATGTGTTCAATCATTGTGCTGGCGACTGTTATTTTGCACCTCTACGGGGTGTACTACAGGCACACTAAATGCTGAAGCCAGCATGCTTTAGTAACATGCACACAATAACAGGCTGATGTCTAGCACATATAATGTTCACCATTATAACCTAAAGATGTTCAACTAAAGATGAAAATAAATAAGAATTATGAAATCAAATAAAAATTCAAAAGCCAGTGCAAAATGTAGGAATTTCCAACTTTTCATTCCTGCTTTTTTTATTTCAGAAAATATAAAAAAACCTGCTAACTCAACAGAAAGCCCAATCCTGTGCAATTCAAAGACAAATCTCAGTGGAGCCACAGCAACAGAACTTTACCTTTAATTCTTCTATTCATAACATGTCGACGCCCAGATGCTTCTGTGTGTGCAGCTCACAGGTGGATGGTGAACGTGCTCTTTTGGATGATGAGGGAAAAATGTAAAGGCAAAGTGATTCTGACAGTTGTGCGACTGGGGAGCAGAGAAAATTAGAGTTTCTCATAGGTGAGACATACGCTTCGCCATACTTCACAGGAAACACTCATTTCATTTTCCTTTCCCAGGGAGAATACTTCACACAGTCTTTCACTTTTCTCCTTCTGTCTACCACAAAAATGATGTTGCATTACATTGTAGACCTGGAGCTATTTTAGTGTCCCTCAAGATTAAAAATAAGGAACAGGTGAAATTAAAGCTGCAAGCAGCGTTGTTAGGGCCTGAGCCCCCGCGTGGCCTACGGCCGCGTCCTTGACACCGGCCCGAATCCAACGGTGTAATCGGCAAATCCCTAGGCCTTGTAGTTTAGAAGATACGAGCCTCAGTGCGCTGCACAGTGTGACTGCAGAGTTGAGAGCCGGCCCTTTAAGAGCCCCTCCCTTCTCTGCTCGCTCTCTGCCATCTGTGTCAGAGTGGAGAGCAGAGGAGGATTTGGCAGTTTTACTGACAAACACAGTCATAACTCTGCATATGTTGGTCAAAAGTGTAATGTAAAGACATCAGTTTGTAGAGTTTTTTCTCAGGAATTCAATGGTGTGTTTTCTGAAGGTGTGAGTGTTTTAGTTTAGAAGCTACAAGTGTTTGTTTGAGAGTATGTACATGAGGGCAGAGAAGTGCCAATTGTGGTTTCCATGACTACAGTAAACAAATCTCTGCCATCTCTGTCAGAGCTGAGAGCAGAGCTGAGAGCAGAGCTGCAAGCTGGACCTTTAAGAACCCCTCCCCCGCTGCACTGTGTCTGATCTGTGCTGGAGTGGAGAGAGTGGAGGATTAAGAGAAATGTAGTGTGTAAAAGCTGAATAACTCGGCCTACGTTGGTGGAAAGTAACACAAAATACCATATTTTTGTAGGGATTTTTGTCAGGAATACAGTGATATGTTTTTAAAAGCTGTGCGATGTATGGTATAGACGTGAGAAGCATTTGTTCGAGAGTATGTACCATGAGAGGACACGGCCTCCCCATTGACTTCCATTGTAAGTGTGAAACGTGTCTCCCCCACTTTGAGGGCTTATAAAATCCAAACCGAGCGCGTAGTATATTAGCCTTTAAAGATTTTTGAAGAGCACAGTTGGGAGAGTAATGTGTGAAAGTTTGGAAGCCCTGGCATTTACGGTTTAGGAGGAGATAGATTTTGTTCGGGGAGTAAAAAAAGTCCTGATTTTGACAGTTTTGTCCAATTTGTGGACATTCTGTTGGAGATAGGTCAGGGGTCAGAGTGTAAGAATTGTTCGTCTTGATGAGACGAGTCCAACGGTGTTGGTCCCATGTCTGTGGGAGTTTTGTGTGAGGAGTTATAGCGCGCGAAATTAAAAAAAATTATCTTTTTTTTGTGTGGCTCCCTAGGTGGCGCTATAGACTTTTGTGGCGTTTTTGTTTTTGATTAGTGAATGTTGAGACATACCGAACGATTGTGCCGAAATTCAGCGAATTTCATGCATGTTCAGGGGGTCAAATTAGATTATGCGCGTTATGCGCATTATGCGCATATAGCGCGCACTCATTGAGAGCAAGAACAGTATAATACCAGGTTTTGAATGGGTGTGTATGTGAAAACTGGCTCCGGGCCGTCTGACCCAGTTGCCTCATGGGTGTTGGGGGGGCCTGGGACACTGTTTAGTGTGTGTTTTTAGTGTTTTTAGTGCTGCTAATGTGTTGCTCTGCCGAGCAAACATAATAGGGTCTTCGCAAGTACCTTCTGGCTCAGGCCCTAATAACAAAAGGGAGATTTTGTACAAGAACCAAAGATACAGTAAACTGAAATTACATATTCAGAACCCAGTCATTACCAGCAAACTATTTAATTTGTTACAAAATGTTCCAAAGAGGATGTAATCTATGAAATCACACTTGTATAACATGTGGAGGAAGGTCTCACATTTAAATTTTTAATTAATATGGTAACTTTGATGCTATTACTATTGACTTTTGTGCTATAACTATTTTCCTCATAATATGCCTTATTAACCTGAATGCCTCTTTGATAAGTACTATTTTTTGAGAACTTTTATTGGAAAGGTTACCTTAGAAAACAATGCACGTTTATTTTCCCAATACGAAAGTTCAACTCAAATCGTTCTGCCAATTAACCAACTGTCAGGTCTAAAGTTTTTGTCTTATATTCAGACTTTAAAAATCTAACATTCTTCATTATCTATAATCCCTGTGCTTTGATGCAGTGGTTTTACCTGAGCAAAATAAATAAGGTCCATAATAGAGCTGCAACGATTAATCAATGAGCCTATTAAATAAAATAATTGCCAACAATTTTGATTCATAGCTAACACATTTCAGTCTTTGGTATAGCTAACACATTTCAGTCTTTTGTTGAGCAAAACATTAGCTGGTTACAGACTTTAAAATAGGCCACAATTTCCAACCAATAGTGTGAATTTCGGTTTTGACTCATACCCAACGGCACTCATAATTTTATAGTGTTAGCTTGAATTGTAGGGAATAAATTTAAATGCACATTGTCTAATTTTTCCACAAAAATAATACTTTATTATAAACAGTCACTTTGAATTTAAGGACTTTATGCTTTTATTGTCATTTGTCAATGAGAATAAAGAATGCTTTTTGGACTATCCGATGGATAACTGTAGCCATTTAAACACATTATTTTGTGTTCTGGGTAATTTTCTTGACATTTCATGGATTACTTTAGGAAAACATTTGGCAGTATAATTATTGTTACAATTATAAACCAATAACATTTGAGATGTCTTCATTTTAAGTGTTGTGTGCTTTAAAATGGGGATGAGCAATAGTTCCGCTTCAGTATTCAAGCAGGAAAGGCAAGACTAAAAGTGCTCCACATGCCACATTTGCCACTAGATACCACTAAAATGTGTAGCAGTAGAGAAGAGAGAGACTTTAAATGATATTAATGTGTCAAATTTGGTTTGATTCAAGTGATCTGGTAAGGCTGAGGGAAGTGCATTTCGAATAAACGTCAAGGGGAACAGGAACGCAGCAGGTTCTGTCAGCTGAGACATTGACATATACCGCATGAAGTCAGCTCAACCAGTAATCTTATAGAAGTGACAGATTAGTACTTATAACATAAAATGTCTGACACAGGCGCGCACACACACACACACACACACACACTCATTTGCACACAGCAGAATGTGGTACATTCTCACAGCTGCAGTTTAATCTGTGCATGTAGGGTGCACTGAGAGGTAGAGTTGATTGACAGGCAAATCGTTGCTGCTGAAACACACTTTTGACAGAAGAACCAAATGCAAGAGTTAAAAGCCAGCTACAAAAATCGCCTCAGTATACTTCACATGAAAGCATACTTGAGTATTTTGTAGTCCTATGAGAAGTTCAGTCTCAAGTGAAATGCTTAGAAAATATCAAGCTTTTATTTTTCTGAAAATGAGAAAAACTTAATGCTCTTTGTGAGAACCAAGTTGCCAATCATGAGCACCTTTCTTTGAGGTCTCACGCGTATGTCAGCTCAGTGGTACATTTTTATTGCGTCCCAGATTTTGAAGAATACCAGAGTTTTGAAGCTGTGAAGCTCTGTAACATTGGCGGGGGGTAATAAAACCCTCACGCTTTTGTTCCAGAAACACTGTAATTTAAGTCTTGGTGGCAGGTGACAGTGTTTATTTTTAATTTGTCTCTCCAAATTTTTGCAGGAATTTACCTAGCCTAACCTCATCTCCCAGCCCCTGTGCCATCAGACCCAGTCTCCTCACTGGGGGGGGGGGGGGGGGGGGGGGGCTGAAAATTGCTGAAGAGAAGAGCTGGAGAGGAGAGTTTACCACAGTGGGAGATGAACATGAAAGGGAGAGATACCGTGCTTTGCCATTTCCTGTTCCTCATGATGTCCTTTAATGTTGGTGTAATTAACCCCAGGAAATGTGATATCATTAGTCTCAGTCCTGGTGTTAAAATGAAATGTGAACTAATTGGTCAAGTATACACCATGACTGAAATAACAACACTGTGTGAGGATGAGAGAAGGTGCCTGTGACCCCTCTGCATATGGAAATTTGTCAACAAAAAGGATTTATTAGGTGCTTTATATAATCTTTGTTTGTTCAAAAGACACCAGCAGCACTGGGGGAGAAATGATTGAAAGTGATGAAGAAACATTCACACAACACACAATCTTAAATGCAAACCCTGCAGATAAGTGTGTTTTGTTAATAATCTTTATATCCTTGTTTGTATGCTCAAAACCTCCCCACAAACCTTGAGACCCCACTGATTCCAGCGACGTTCCTGTCTGCCCTCATCTGCATCAAAAAAAGCTTTTTCTCGATAAAAAATACTGATCAAGCTTTATCTCTCTGAAACATGAGTTCCACTGGGGAAAGCCTGACTTGTAGCCATTAGGCCCTGTCCTCCGTGCCTCGACTCTGCCGTCTCAGCCTTTGTAGGCCTGGGCAAAGCTTGTTTTCATTCAGCCGGGAGAGCTGCTCAAAGCCTCAGATCAAGCTGCTCCCAGCACTTTTTTTCTTTTTAGAAATACTTGAATGGTCTCAATTGTCACTGAAGGATGGTGGTGAGAATTCTTAACAAAACAAGATCTTATAGCTTCCCTGCTCACCAGCAGGTTTGACAGTATTTTTGAGGAAAAGTTTGAAATTTCAAATCTTTAATTGGATTTTTTTTTTTTAATAGGAACTCCTTACAGGAGACAGGCTGCCATTTGTTTGTTTCCTTCTTTTCTGCTCTCTTTGCACATACGTTTGCACAAACCATCTGCCATACAGGTCCTGTGCGACTCTACTTCAAGAGCTCTTAGTGGCTGTCTTCATCAGTTCAAGATCTGCTGCAGAAAAACAGCTTTAATTGGTTCTGCGGGGGAAGAGCAGCAGAAGGGGCCTCGTGCTACATCACATTTAGCAGAAAAATGCCTGTGAAAAACTAAGAATTGCCTTACACCAAGCTTCTTTTGCCAGACTTATTTAATGTATCAACCCAGTGTCTGACTTGCCATTTGGGGGACTGGGAGACTTCCTGGTGGCAGAGTCACTCTGTTATTTCCTTTTCCAATACCATCATGGTAAATATATAACCAGTTAAGAGACTGGAAAGAAATGCATCATTGTTCAATTTCAGCACCGAAAAATGGACAAAAATCTGAGCAAAAAGACAAAAGTCAGCGCTGAGATATGCACATTAAGTCATTGAAAGCTGATTCAGCATCATCCATGAAAATTTACAATGTTCATGAGCGTGAGCAGCTTCTCACTCCAATATGGAATCTACCTAGTTTGAAAAAGCATTATGGACCATATCTTAGGGAATCAATATACCTGCCTCATCCCTTATTTTCATGCCTACTCTAACATGTTGACATGAGAAACAATACAACCAATTCATTTTTGCAAGGACTTACAGGAAAATTATTAAATCAGAATGAGAGCCAAGCTGCCTCCTCATCATTGTTGTCATGGTTACAGAGACTGCAGTTTTCAATGATGGTGTAAACTTCCAGCCAAAGCCCACCTAAAGACAAAGACTGTCCAAATACATATGGAATTATTTCAGTTCATTTATCCAGAGTTGATGATTAGCTGACATTTAAAAAAGCAAATTCACAAATATATGTCCTGAATTGTTCAGTGGACGTTAAGTCATTTGCTATTCCTGACTTTATCGGTTTCTCGCTTCTTCCAAATAATGTTCCATGTCTTGATAATCTTTTTTTATCCTTAATATAATGGCTTCTTTAATCTTAGTTTATCTTTATTTCCTTTAAAAACATGTTGAATGAAATTGATGGAGGAAAAAGTTAAAATTTGTGGGGAAAAAAAAAAAAAATTCAGAAATCACACCTTAATCAGCACTGGGAGGACCCAAAGACTGGGCATGAATTATTCAGAATGGGACAACTGACAAGGTTTTCCTTATTTTTTCCAGGTAGAAGTTAGCAGCCTTGCTACAGAGAGATAATGGTGGTAGTTGTCAGCCTTATTACAGACAAGGCTACACACCAAGCAGGAACAGGAGGGACATCTAGCAGGTTCTGGTAATCCATTACTACTATGTTTTTTACAGCTAGCTGCAATGCTAACTCTGGGTGGAAGTGAAGGTGGAAAAAAAAGTGTTAAATTTAGTTGCTGTGATTAAGCCTAAATAATGGCTGTATCTGTTCAGTTCCATTCAGAAGAAAAATCGATTTGTGGTTATTTTGGCTCATTAATGGAAAAAAAACTGGATTATTTGTAGAACCACATTTAGAACAGAATCTTGACAAACATTTGTCATATTTTTCAGCAAATATTGCACCTCCTGCAATTTCAATATTGCACAAAGACATAAATTGTGATTTTTGTGCATTTTTTTAAAATCAAATTTTCAGCCCTAGCTTTTTTTTAACCTAAATTTGTACATACTATCAGTAAACTTCATTCATTGTTTACAGTAACAAGTTTTTTGTGCAACAATCCATTGGTCTTTTTAAACATGACCGCATTTATTAAATGTAATCTAGAAAATGTGGATTATAAGAAATGCTTGGATTATTAAGTATAGCACTCTTCGAAAAAACATCACATTAGCGCCACTAAACACCTGTGAAACCACATGCTTTATTTTGCTTGGCACAATGGCTCTCAGGTTTCACTGAGGTAAATCAGCCTGTATGGCTACAACCGCCAACTCTAATATTTTACATCACCCGTTCAATATCCCTGAGCACTGAATTTGCTCTACTAAGTGCTGTGCTCCACAGCAACAAGACTGAAACAGCAAATGTCAGAACATGGCAGAGCTACATTCAGGATCTTGTGTCACATAGGGAAGGAAGGAAACCTTACATTCAGGCAGTGTAGCCAGCAGTCCAGTCCGATCCATTCCAGCAGGCAATTACACCATTTCACCCCAGCCACTGTAGGAAAGCTACAAGACGGCTGACAGAAATGGCCTCTCTTACATATTAGAGCAAATGAGGGGTGTTTTCTTCCTTCCCCCTTTCCTTTTCTTTGCTCTGTCAGTGGTTTTCACTGCATTTGTTGTTTCATAGGGGCTTTGAGACATTAGCTTCTGTTGTTATTCCCACTTTGGAGACATTTCTCAGCCCATTAGCTGCCCTTTCAGCCCCAACTGCTACTCAAAACCAGCAAAAAAGAAGGGGTGAGACAGAAACAAAAACTCACTGCATCTGATGCAGAGTTAGTCACATTAGATGTTGCAGATTATTATGATTTATAGTTAAGATAGTGAAGCAAACACTCATTTCTAAAACTGGATTGCTGACAAGAAAGGCACTGCAGGGAGAATGTAGCCTTGTTAATTTGAACATAAAAAAACAATCGTGGTACGGCAGATGCGTAACTGTCCTTTGCTGTCTCTAATATAATCAGTTGCCTTTTGCACAAAAAAAAAGGAAAAAAGCAAGTAACATTGGCAAGCTCTCGCAAGCAGCAGAGATCATGACTCAAAGCCATCCATCCATTTTCTTCCGCTTATCCTGTTAAGGGTCGCAGGGGGGCTGGAGCCTATCCCAGCGGCTTTCGGGCGAGAGGCGGGGTTCACCCTGGACAGGCCACCAGTCCATTGCAGGGCCAACACATATAGACAGACAACCATTTATACTCACAGTCACACCTACAGTTAATCTAGAATATTCAATCAGCCTCGTCCCCTCTTGATGTCTTTGGACTGTGGGAGGAAGCCGGAGTACCCAAAGAGAACCTACGCAGGCACGGGGAGAGCATGCAAACTCCACACAAAAAGATCCTGCGCACAAGCCAGGACTTGAACCCAGAACCTTCTTGCTATGAGGCAACAGTGCTAACCACTGCACCACCATGCCGCATTGACTAAAAGCCAGTCATCAGGTTATTGTAGCCTCATCAGCAGTACATGCCTCATCCAGTTTATAGCTTGCTGATGTGCACTGCAGGTTGGTCAAGATAGAGTTAAGGTGGTTTCCAATGCTCTTGATGGGGTTGAACAATTTGCACGGCTGGCAGAAAAACCATAATCAATCCGGAGATTACAGATAAGGGCACTAAAACCAGCCAAGCACAGCATTTTCTCTTATCGCAATTACACCTTGCCCTCCTGCCTCAGGTACAGCCAATTAAACTAGGAGAGGATGAGCCGGCAGCCACCTCACATTGAGAAGGCCTGGAAGAATTGTCCTATACAGTACACACCCCATCAATGCAGAGGGGGAAGAGGGGCTTATTAAACACAAGGAGGAAGCACAAGTATGTCGCATTTTGTACTGCAGGTGTATTCTGTATATTAGTTTTCTTTTAAAATCTCAGCTATTGGAAAGCCTGGTCTCTGGTGAGTGATATGCAGTTTAGTGGATGGCTGCCTTCATAAACAGACCAAGGGCATACAGTCATTGTCCTAATACCCCTCTTCTCACTATCTCATCTGTTTGTCAGTCCTTTCATTAGTCTTCTCTTTCTGCTGTTCATTGTGAAATTTCACTCACATAATGCGACTACTCAGTGCAGAAAAAGGAAGTGGGAGAAGAAACAACCCATGCGTGCAATGAAGGCAGAGATGAGGTTAAAACCAAGGCTAAAACTCAGCATGAATACTAATCTCTCCCTTTTGTGACTTCTCATTCCCTCTACATTGTTTAAAAGGCACTGGATTGAAAAGAGTTCCATACTGTTGCTAGCTCCTCAATGAAACTTCATCACACACGCTCCTCTGTGCTGCCGCCTCCTATGCCAGAGGATGGAGGTTAACCAGGTACTCAAAAATAAACCTCAAGTGCTTGATCGCAACACTTTTCCTCTTTCTCCCCATGTTGATGCTTCAAAGACCAGACACACAGCATGTGGTGCTTCAGCACACTATGATGCTGGCACACCAATTTAGCTGAACAGCTTCAGCCCAAACCGTCATCCTTTGTGTGTGTGTGTGTGTGTGTGTGTGTGTGGGGGGGGGGGGTGGGTGTGTGTGTGGGGGGGGGGGTGGGCTTCCTTCTTGATATATTGCATGGAAAAACTTTGACAGCAGGAACATCTGGACCAATCGTCACAAACATGTCAATCTCTTTAACACTAGAAGTACATTACATCACAGATATATCAACCAGGACCAAAACAACTCTCACAAACTTTTCCCAAACTGGATGTCAATATTATATTATGGATGTTAAGTTCTGGTTAAGTTTCAATAAAAAACTTTAGTTTTTGGGAAAAAGATAATGGGCAGCATAGTGGTCAGCACTGTTGCCTCACAGCAAGAAGGTTCAGGGTTCAAGTCCCGGCTCCAGCACAGGATCTTTCTGTGTGGAGTCTCCATGTTCTCCCTGTTCCTGTGTGGATTCTCTCTGGTACTCCAGCTTCCTCCCACAGTCCAAAGACATCAAGAGGGGATGAGGCTGATTGATACTCTAAATTGACTGTAGGTGTGACTGTGAGTGTGAATGGTTGTCTGTCTCTATGTGTTGGCCCTGCAATGGACTTGCGACCTGCCTAGCTTGCCCGAAGCCTGCTGGGATAGGCTCCAGCCCCCCTGTGACCCTTCACATGATAAGGGGTAGAAAATAGAAGGATAGATTAAATGTCTACCAAAGTCTTACCATCTATGCTGCAAAAGGATACCCATCTAGGAATGTTAAAAATTTAATATTTTTACTTATTTACTATTTTATTGTTGTGTTCTATCAAGATCTTTACTATATTTCACACTTTAATGACGTTTTCCTGTCATTAAGTTGCTGCAGAACAGTTCGGTTTTCAGGCATGTCTGATTGTACATTGTAGACGCAGGAAAGATTGGAATGAGGGTCACAGATTTACATTAAATCATTTGTTCTGTTTTAAATCTTTAACCATAATGACTATATGCTGTAGTTCCAAGCCCCCCCCCCCCCCCCCCCCCCCCACACACACACACACCCTTAACAGGATAAGCGGTAGAAAATGGATGGATGGAAAAGGATAATTGGTCATGGTTTCTCACTAAATACAACCAATTTTTTCACCAGAAACATGGCTGCAAAAGTCCACTTGTCATGCTTTTGACTCAAGGTTCTAGGCATTAATTTTCTGTGGCAGACACATCAACAGTGAATGAACAGTGAACGTGTACACTTCGATCAATAAAAGCTATTGTGTCTGTAACAATTTTCTGGAGGCATATAAAATGATGAAAAGAATGTGACAACGTGATTCAGTGTGAGCCTAAGAGGAGACAATGCAGGTGAACGCTGAGATTCAAATCTTCAGTGCTTCCAATTTAGAACTGATTATGATCTTTTTGCAACAAATAGATGAAAACAATATCGAAACATCTAGGATGCAATGCTGATTCAAACAAAGAATGAATTCCCGATTAGTCAGTTCTCTTCACAAGCGATGTGTGAAAAAATTTAAAAAATATTATTTTCTGAATGGAGTTTGGATTTCAGGCAGGTGGTGCAGTGGTCAGCACTGTCACTTCACAGAAAGAAGGTTCCAGATTCGAGTCCCGGCTTGGGCATGGGATCTTTCTATGTGGAGTTTGCATGTCCTCTCTGGGTACTCCGGCTTCTTCCCACCGTCCAAAGACATGCAATGGACTCGGCTAATTGGATACTCTAAAGTGACTGTGAGTGTGAATGGTTGTCTGTCTATATCTGTTGGCCCTGAGATGGACTGGCAACCTGACCAGGGTGAACCCTGCCTCTCGCCCGTAGCTGCTGGGATAGGCTGCAGCCCCCCTGTGACCTTGACAAGAATAAGCGGAAGAAAATGGATGGATGGAGTTTGGGTTTCATCAGCAAGAGAGAGTTTGGCATTAAGACTGAGCCTTTCATGGCTTTTGCTATATGTATGAATATATGTGTGTGACCCACCTCAATGCAAAAGTTACCAATCATTTTTTGTAGATTGACATCCACCAAGCCAGGACACAGCAGTTGGATACTTCTCAACCAACCTGTTTGATTAAGTGATGAAAGAGTTCCCCTAAGCACAAGGAGGCATTAATAACAAAAATGATTCAAATCCAGAGTAAAATGAAGAAAAAAAATTACTGCAGTGGTGAATCCACTGGAATGAGCTAGAAGGCAGCAAACTGAAAAGGACACTCCTTATTGGCTCTTTATTAAATACTATTGGAGTCAAAAGGGGGTAAATTGACTAAGTAGGTTGAGGCAAAAATGTGTGCAGGGAAAATTAGCTGAATTAAAATTGCGATTGGCCACATGGGTCTGTGGATGCTGCATTCATAATTGCCTCCGCTTGATGATTCTCTTCTTGTTTCAACATTTTCTGTAACGCGCAGCACAGTGGGGAAGAAATTATTGTAGTTTCCTAGTGAAGCAAATGACGTTTGTGACTCAGTGCACATCTGAGAAAGGTTCACTTACAAACACAAACAGTCCACAAACACACGGATCCTAATCAAGGCAGTGTGTGTGTGTGTGTGTGTGTGTGTGTGTGTGTGTGTGTGTGTGTGTGTGTCATGTTCACAGGCAGGGTGGTATTGGTCTCTATTATCCAGGCTGCACCATTTAACCAGAATGCACTTTGTTTTCTCTCCTATACTTATCATTGCCTCAAGCAGCGGGATTCATCATTATCTTCAAAAGCTTTTGTGATGTCTATATTGCTCTTGTGTTCACTCCATGAAACACAGGAGAGTTGCGGGATATTACATATGCATATGGTGCACACTTATGTACACCGTTTATTCAGGCCTTGGCTCCACTGCGGGGTGACAGGAAAGAGAAAGGCAGCCATGGAGGCTTTTGACATCTTTCTCATGGGTCCCTGCCCTTCTTATGTCCTCTAGCAGAGTAGTTGTGTGAGATTTGATAAGAAGCAATCTCTGTGGCTCTCTTTTTGCATTTATCACATTTTTTAATCTGAAAAGCTTTAAAGCTAACCAAAACGGCAAAAAATATAGATTCCAACCATGCAATTTAAAACATGTTTGAATAAAAATGGTTGGGAATGGCTCAGGCTTCCTCTGTTACAAGAAGATCAGGTACACCACATATTTATTGCATCACAGGAATCAGTTATTCATATATATATATATATATATATATATATATATATATATATATATATATATATATACCCCCTGACATTTGCATGTGTGTAAATGTGTAAATGTCATCAAAGCTATCCTATAGAAATATGTCTGCATTGAATAGATTTAGCTATGCATGTCTCTTTAAATATGCTTAATTTTTTTGTCTTTGTGTATAATTATTTTCTCTGTATAATGTGTAATGTATTTTGTGTTTTAAGTACTTTTCCTTTCGCTGCATGCCGCAAGCAGAAAGGAGGTGGGCTTGCTGTTCTCATTAAGAAAAAGTGGTGTTATCCCAGTAATATCACAGTTAAAAAAACGGATAAGTGGCCCGGACCTTGAACTGTTAGCCGTTGGACTGTGCCCGTATTACATGCCCCGGGAGATCTCACACACCATCGTTGTAATGGTTTACATCGCCCCATCCGCCAACTCAACAACAGCTTGTGACGTCATCCATGGAGCAGTCGCTGAGCTACAGACGTCGCACCCCAGTGCCCTCATCACCATCTCAGGGGATTTTAACCATGTCAACATGGACAAAACCCTGGCAGCATTCACTCATATTGTGGACTGTCAACCAGGGAGGAGAAGACTTTGGACATGCTGTATGCTAACCTTTAGGAGGCATACAGCTCCTCACCCCTCCCTCCCTTGGGAAGATCTGACCACAGCCTGGTCCACCTGTACCTCTGATAAGTGCCCCTGGTGAGGAGGCAGCCTGTGATCATTAAGACTATTCAGGAGTGGTCTGAGGAGGCCTACCAGACACTGCAGGGCTGTTTTGAAGTCACTGAGTGGGACATACTCTGTGAGCCACATGGAGAGGACAATAATGGACTCACGGGGTGTATCACCGATTACATCATTTTCTATGTGGACTCAAATATCCCAAGAAGCGCTGTGAGTGGTAACAAAGGACATCAAAGCCATCCTGATTGATAAGAAGAGGGCATTCAGAGATGACAACAGGGAGGAGCTGAGGATCATTCAAGGGGACCTGAAGTTAAAAATCAGGGAGCCTGAGGAGAACCACGGGAGGAAGCAGGAGTCCAAACTCCAGACAACTAATATGCGGGAAGTCTGGCGTGGAATGAAAACCATCAGACCTAAGGGCAGCAGGGACAGGGCCAATGAGCCAAGTCTGTTTTTTAGTAGAATCGACATAGCGGCACTGCTTCAACCCCCATCAGTCCCTGCTGGTGTCTGTCCCCAACCAGCACCTTTGGATCTCCTGACACCCGCCTCCCACTCCTTATCCCCACTCATTGCCCTGTGAGGGTCTCACACCTCCACCTCACACCTTCGCCCATTCACCCACCCCTCACTTCACACATCAGCCTATAGACTCCACCTTTGATCACCACAGCCCTCCACTCAGGCAAGGCATCAGGCCCTGATGGTGTCAGGCAGGTTGCTCAAAGCCTGCTCTCCCCAGTTGTGTGGAGTTTTACACCGACTCTTCACCATGAGTCTCAGCCTCTAGAGGGTCCCCGTGATGTGGAAGACATTATGCCTGATTCCATTCCCGAAGACGCCCCATCACAGGAGCAATAAGGACTACAGACCAGTGGCTCTGACGTCCCACATCATGAAGACCCTGGGGCGCCTGATCCTTGCTCAACTCTGGCCTATGGTCACCGCATCCCTGGACCCCCTCCAGTTCGCCTACCAACCCCACCTGGGAGTAGATGACACCATCACTACCTGCTGAACTGTGTCCACACTCACCTGGACCAGCCAGCCAGCTCTGTGAGGATCATGTTTTTTGATTTCTCCAGTGCCTTTGACACCATCAGGCTGGTGAGAAGCTGATGGAGATGCAAGTTGAAGTCCCTCTTGTGTCCTGGATTATTGACTACCTGACTGGCAGACCACAGTATATGTGCCTGCAGAGCTGTGTGTCAAACAGAGTGTTCACTAACACTGGGGCTCCTCAGGGAATGGTTCTCTCTCCCTTCCTCTTCACCCTTTACACCACAGACCTTAGATGTCGGTCAGAGTCCTGCCACCTTCAGAAGTTTTCTGATGACTCGGCCAGCATTGGATGTATCAGCAGGGGTGAGGACACCGAGTACAGGGCTGTGGTTGAGGACTTTGTCTCATGGTGTGAGCTGTGGAGAACTATAAATAACTGGGAGTCCACATAGACAATAAACTGGACTGGGCATGGAACACTGAAGCCCCTTATAAGAAAGGACAGAGCCACCTCTACTTCCTGAGGAGGCTCAGGTCCTTTAACATCTGCAGGACGATGGTGAGAATGTTCTATGAGTCCGTGAGTTCTAGTGCAATTCTGCTTGCTGTGGTGTGCTGAGGCATCAGACAGAGGGCTGCAGATGCAAACAGACTCAATCGACTCATCTGAAAGCTAGTGATGTGGTGGGGGTGAAACTGGACCACTTAGAGACAGTGATGGAAAGAAGTGCTTCTAAAACTACGGAGCATCCTGGACAACATCACCCACCCCCTCCATCAGCTCCTGGTCCAACACTGGAGTACACAAACCAACAGACTCAGACCGTCCACCTCAAAAACTGAGTGCCATAGAAGGTCCTTTCTCCCAGTGGCAATAAAAGTGTACAATACATCTCTTGTGATTGCACTGTCAACCATCCATACTCACTGAACTGTCTTCGAGTTAATTCATGTAAATGACCCACTTATTGTACTTACTTATTTTTGCACACTGCTCTTTTGCTCTTTGTATATAGTCTTTTCTGTCATTATGTGCACTATGTGCATAGCCTTGTTCTCTTTCATTCCCTGTTTTTTTGTTTATGAGAAGAGCACTATTACGAACAGAAGTTCCCTTGGGGATGAATAAAGCATTCTGATTCTGATTCTGATTCTGATTTTAGAGCAGACTTATAGAATCCAGCTTTAAGCCTTTTTATTGGTAATTCACAAGCTCAGAGTGCATAGAAACATTGAGTTGTGCTTTATTTCCCCACTAAAATCTCACCGTAAATCCATTCAAGTTCATCTTAAAAGCCTTGCAAGTTTTTGACTTGTTTACAAAAAGCAAACACATCCCTATCTAAAAGAGAGTTTTGCTTGCAGAAAGCCTGCCTGTCTCTATTCCACCTCTCCATGTGTATCCCAATAGAACTTCGCTCCACACATGTTCAATTATTCATTTCCCTCTGTCAAGAATTCAGCATTGCTAGCACTTGCCAGTATCCCCCACAAATTGGCAGCCACGCTCATATTTGGCATATGGTGTAGAGCAGTGCTGCTTTTTCTCATCTTTTCAGTTGGCCTGTGAGCCTTCCTGAGAAGCACAAACCATTATGCACACACAAACACAAATACACTCACAAATACTCCTCACACATTAGTGAAGGCGCTAATGATGTTTTGTATACGAGAGCTCACCTAAGACAACTTGTTGGGCCTCTGTCCATTATCGTTTTATTGCAACAGGTTTACAAATGCTCAACAACAGCACTGACATATGAGAGTAAGCTTATACTATCGCTGTTAATCATATGTATGCTTTATGTCGGGCCATTAGGGTCAGGTGCTTTCAGAATATGTTAACAAAATGTAGATGTAAACCCCTATACCAGGTTTAATGGAAATTGAACAGGTCAGAAACCAATGAAAATGTTTATTTATCATTATTACAGATTATTTTATATAGTCTGATGAGTATTAGGTTGTAGAACCACTAGCAGAGACGAGACAGCTCGCAGGATACTAGGAGAGTGAAATCCTATAAATAATAAATGAAGCTAGACACTTTGATGTAGTTTTAAGCTTCCATTTCACATTAAAACTGTCATCAGGAGCAGGTAGAAGTGCCAGGAGACCACAGTTAATACCAACATCTGCAGAAATGCAGCAGATGATGCCAGCAGTGCTGAAGATTACAGTCACCTGTACTTCAGTTGACATTAAAGCAACTTCGGGCAGCATTTTTTTCCTTGCTTAAACAGTGTTTTTATGATACAGTGATATGTGATTGTCCCCTTTGCCACCTAAGTGTTTTTTTGTTGTTGTTTTTTAGCTGAAAACACCAGGTGCTTTCCCAAGATGATGATGAGTGTGTGTGTCAGGGCACTTTACAGGTGCGGTGTGGTTTGGTTGCTATGGTTTGTGTGGATCCTAAGAAGAGTGGTTCCTCTTTCATTCCTCCTCCCAGGTCTCAATATTTATTCCTGCACTACCTAACTAAGGCTGACCTGGCTCCAAACTGCTGCTAAACTGTCGTAATGCAATTCAGGTACAAGAAAACAGCTTGGAATTCCCACTCAGAGATCATATCAGAGGTGAAAAGAAGAGAAAGAGCATGTTCATCAAGGAAACTGATCGTGTGCACTGGCATTAACAGCCATCCTGATCACAGGCGGTCATAAATACCAGGTGAGCACAGGGCCTCAGAACTGAAAAATGAGATCCTTACCTCCTGCCAGTTACTCAAATAAGTGAAATGCTCACCAGTAGCAACCTGGCTACATTTAAACCATAGACAGATTATCATGACCATGGGCCCTGGACACAAACTCATGCAAATACTCCATGTACTCTTCTCTGCGTGTACTCTCCTCATTATGCACATGACAATACCCCCCCAATTTCTAAAACATTTAAACTATTTTATTATCATACTGCATTTTCAAAACCACACTCATTCCAATATGTATTTTAAATTGTACCAAAAAAAAAAAAAAAAACAAAGAAACAAACAACTCTGAAGGCACTTTGCTCATGCAATAATCCATCTATGATTTAAACACACATGACACAACCAGGACGATCCACACATTTTTGTCCTTCTCTCTGTCTCAATCTTGTAATCAACAATCTTTTGTTTTACGTCAAATCATGTCACAAAATTACAAAACAATAATTCCCTAATTCACAGATATGGATATGCCAATGTGCTGTATCATACCTACTGTTGCCCTGTACATTATTCTTGTAAAGAAAGTGTTGAATGCATTCCTCAATCATCGAAACATTTGCAAAAACAGCTTTTTTTTAAAACAGTTGCATATTTCACAGCATGTACAGAGATCTAAAAGCTAGCATTTTAATTTCCTTTACTTTACCAGCATCCTGCTGTTGCTTTTGTCAACCACCAATTGTTTCACAATGGAATAAACAGAATCCTGAGGAAAGAAATAGCTCCTCTGCAAACCTTAACACTATATTAAAAATATCATAAACTTCAAAATGCAAGTGTGATCTGTCTGTGATCTGTCGCAGTTATGGTGTTATCGTTTTCCTCCAATTAGCAGAGTAGATTTGGGACACACTGAGTTCTTGTGATTTAAATACTTCCACCAATTTACTGAAAAGGAGCAAAGCAGGTGAGAATGCAGACTCCCACATCTACTAAAAAAAAAAAAACATTCACACCAATTCATTTCATTCTGAGCTCAACTAAACAGCCATGATGTTCAAAAGCTAAAAACATGGTAAATTACATACATACATACACACACACACACACACACACACACGCATAAAAATAGATTCAAGCAGTAATGCTCTGACGCCAAATCTTCTTGTTGCCCTTACAATGACTAATAACTGGAAAGCATTTTCCTGTAATAAATAATAAATTCAAATCTAATCAAATTGAACAAATGAGCATGTCTAGAAAACTATTAATCACAGAGCAAATGTGTATTTACAAATATAACACTGGCACAACAATCAATTATTCATAAAGTGAATGCTGGATAAGTGGGCTTCTTCCCGGGTGAGATGCTGCCATAATTGGAGTGGGACTACAGGAGTGCCTGTGTGTGTGTGTGTGTGTGTGTGTGTGTGTGTGTGTGTGTGTGTGTGTGTGTGTGTGTGTGTGTGTGCGTGTGTGTGTGTGTGTGTGTGCCCGCACACGCGTGTTTATGTGTGTATGTGTATGTGTATCTTTGAGCTCACACATGCAGACACACACAGACCCCATGCGCCAAACTTCTCCCAAACACGACAAGAGCAGACAGAGTCGGCTCATTACTGCCTAATGAGTTGTCTGATTAGTGCCAAATATAAAAGCCTTATTGTCACACACTGTATGTTTATTTTGATTAATTATTGTACTGAAGTTCCTGAATGGAAGCAGAATGACCCAGAGCATTAATATTTTGAGGTAATACGACCCTGTGATGAGACCAATCATATAAACCATGACAGCTGCCTGAACAGGTTTTACATTGAAATCATACCTACGTGTTGTTTTATCTCTTTCAAGCATACAGTTCAGCCTTGGACTCCATATGGTAAGATTAGGACTGTCTAATTCACAGACGGTAATGCCTGCTAATGACCAGCCTCTCTTAAAACCCGTAACTGGCACTGAGAGCACACAGTCTTGTACGTGCTCATCACTGAGTCTTTGTGTGATGTTTTGTCTCACTGGGATGTGTTCACAACATACTAAACAAGGCAGCTTTACGAGAACCAACATCGGATCTAAGGAAAATGACACTTGATTATATCAGAGATGGATTTGATGATGACACCACTTGATCCGGATCTGTGCAACCTACATGCAACATTTTTCCAAATTGTACAGTAATGGTGTTTCAGCCTAATGACATGTTTTCTTATTACAAACAAGTTAGAGTTCAAGTTTCTGGAACTGCATTTATCTTGTGTAAGTTTGATCTTAGAATAAACCTAATTGTTTCATTGAGCCTTATGTAAGGAAATTTCTTCTCGAGATGTGACGATTGCCATTTTCTCAGTCAATTCCAAACATTGGATTTTTGACCTGCCAATTACTATTATGTTTCTCCCCTGGAAATATAGCCTAATTGACAGAATAAACAAATAAAGTTTTCACTTTTCTTTTGCAAAAAAGAATCCCTAACTCTCATTAAAACACATCTCATACTGAAGTGTTCCAGACCACTGGAGAGTGTAAATGAAATTCAACTGAAAAACGAATTGCAGTGTTTGAAAGGAAAAAATTGTAACAGTTCAATGTACCTCATGTAATGTCATTTACAGAATTTCCATCAAATATCCATCCATCCTGAATCCGTCTTCCGCTTATTCCTGTTAAAGGTCCCGGGGGGGGGGGGGGTGGGCTGCAGCCTATCCCAGTGGCTACGGGTGAGAGGCGGGGTTCACCCTGGACAGGTCGCCAGTCCATCGCAGGGCCAACAGATATAGGCAGACAACCATTCACACCCACAGTCACAGAGTATCAATCAGCCTCGTCCCTTCTTGGACTGTGGGAGGAAGCCGGAGTACCAGAGAGAACCCACGCAGGTACAGGGAGAACATGGAGACTCCACACAGAAAGATCCCGTGCCCGAGCCAGGACTCGAACCCGGAACCTTCTTGCTGTGAGGCGACAGTGCTCACCACTGCACCACCGTGTAGCCCTCGATCAAATATTTTCAATCATAATATTAGACCAATTCAAGGTTAAACTTTAAACTAAAAATGACCTTTATTTTTTGTTTCTTATACTTCAATGATAACATTGAAAGCAGCAGCAGATTGTATCAATTACCTCTGATCTCTTACTAGCTTTAGCATTAGCCACCCTGCCATTGCTAGCTTCTTCAAAATGGACTATTTCAGAGACAGAGCACAATATAAATGCAACCAGTAGGCTTTTGTAATATTTAGTTATTAAGGTTTTAGGCAAACCATGATGTTTTCCTGAACCTAAGCAAGCAGCTGTGTTGCCTAGACCTAAGCCAACTGTGACAGATAAATGAAAATAAACAAAAGAAAAACGGACAAGTAAAAAAAAGAGAAAAAAGAAAAAAGAGTAAAAGAATAACATTTAAAAATGTATCTCAAAGTCAAATGTGAGACCTGGAACCCATTTTTAAAAATGTCGATGAACCATTTACCAGTCATGAGCCACAAGTTTGGTGATACTTGTACTTTATAACCAGACTTCTTCAGAGTTCTCAGAGGGGCTGACTGTTAATAAAGGCTTTAATGATACAAGTCTGTTTAGGTTAGTTTTAACATTTTAAAGGCTGTTTCTATACACTGCTTGTTTCAGATGTACAAAGCATGTTGTTTGATGAGAAAATTGAATATTTTTCTCTCAAGGTGAAGAACTCTGTGTGTGTGTGTGTTTTTGTGTATGTGTGTCACTTTGTGTTTGACATGCCTGTGAATCAGACCACACTGCACTGACACCGATCAGCGATCAGCTCGCGTGCATCAGCAGCAGTGAGCCGTGCTCACGTACAAAGAGGATAAACTATTAAAACACCCTGATAAATAACGAGCTCCAGCGCTGGCATGGCTGGCTCTAGAACCATGACAAATAACAGGAGGTGACAGTGTGTGTGTAAAAGCACAAATAATTTATTCTTTTTGTAATAGCACAAGAGCCAAAAATGCCATGAGGGATGGGAGTCAGTAAGTCAGATGTGGCATGCTCAGTATGAACAAGTGATACCCTCTCCATCACTAAAGATGATCAGTCCACCGAAGAGATGAAATTTCATATTTTTCATGCTCCATCTATTATGTTTCTGGCCATTCTGTAATCATGTTAGTTAGAGACTGCTTAAAACCATAGCTCAGACATAGCACTAGCAGGCCCTTAACAGCTACAATACCATTACTGTTGCACTAAACATAACATCACACTACCTCAACAATGCCGAAATGAAGGTGCACACGAATTGGGTAGCATTTTAATGTTGGCAAAGGCTCACAACTACACAGAATTTCAGTATGTAAAATAGTTAATAGATTGATCAAAATTAGAAAAAAAAATACAAGTATCTGGACAAATTTGCATCTCAGATCATGCACATTCTGACTGATCGAAGAATGCTAAGAATGTTGAAAAGGAACCAAGAGGTTAATTCATCTGCCATCAGACATAACTTAAAGTTCTTGATCAGAGAGCCCTTCAGGAGCTGATCCACTGGCTCTTCATGGGGACTCAACTTTGTACAGAAAGCATCAGCTGAATCAATCCTGACAATTAGCTCAACTCCATTTAAGTATGCAGCAGGTACATTAGAAGACGATGTGAGCTAGAGATATAGAGATGACGTATCATGATATTGTTTCGCTGGTTAAATAACAGACTTTATTTTTTTTCTGTTTCACTTTAAAGAGTGATCATTTAAATCAGCTCTTTGTAGAAAATAGAGACAGTAACTGAGGAATTCACTAAAATACTAGTGATATCTAAATAATCTCTTTTCTCAGAGTAACATCAAAAAGATAGTTGGTGGTGGTATGCATTTTTTGTGTCATATATACATAGAGAGAGAGAGAGAGAGAGAGAGAGAGAGAGAGAGAGAGAGATCCTTATGTGCCTTTATATATAAAACCTTAAGAACTAATGGGTTGTGAAACTGGGTAATGTTTAAATGTTTAGGCTTTGCAGCATCATGTCACTCCATAGTCATTGTCATTACCTCCATTGTTAAGAACTTCTACAGCCTGACATGTCCTGTTGTGCAAAGTGTTTGTAATAAACCCTATGCTACTAATACAAATTGGAACTGGCCAACATTATAGCCCTATCCTTGGGGGCGAGAGCATTTAATAGGGTCACTCCACCTTGATGTTAATGCACAGTAGGTGGCACTGGTTTAGTACATGTAGCTCAGTAGGTGGTTTCATATAAGCATGTAAACATCTTATGTGTGAAGCATGTTTTGGTATTTGTATGTGCACATCAACAGTGGTACATATTCAGTCAAAGCCACCTCTGCATGATAATTACATCCTGATGAATATGCTTGCACATTCATCACTCATAAGCGGCTCTGAATCACAATGTTTGTTTGAAGGTAGCCTCCCAACATGCTGAGGCAAATGGGGAGGTGGGCGTGGGCTCCCTGCTGAGATGAACTGGTGCTGACACAGCCAGATGTTTAGTTAAAATGCAAAGCCCCCATGTGGAATAGAAGGAGGAGATGACATGCGCTCCGCGGGCTTCAGGCAGCTAAGTGCTCATCTGTAGCCGCCTCGTATCTCTGTAGGCAGAATTTGTATCTCACACTTTCAATTCAGCTGAGTGTGCACATTTGTTTTCACAATCAGCTGGTAATATAGACTAAATGTAAGAACAGTCTTTTGCATGCATGTGTCTGTGTGTGTGTGCATGCATGCCTTCATGTATGTGAGGAGAGCTTTATTGAGCATATGTCTGGGCCAAGGTCTCCTGTCGCAATTTCCCCATTGCGGATTGTGTCAGACCTGGAGTGTGATAGACTGAACAGGCTTGCACTGAGTCAAGCGGAGAACACACACACACACACACACACACACACACACACACACACACACACACACACACAGCTGAATCAATGCTTCCACTTACATGCGGAGTCGGGTACTTGGTGTACAGCAGAACAGTGCTTCTACAGATATAAAGAAGTAGGAAGTTCCACTGAAGGGGGAATCCAGGTTGACTGATGACTGATACAGGGGCATTATGCACTTCTCTTACCCTGTGGAGGTTATTTCAGATGATGATATATTTATGTGTTTTACTTGTTGCAGAACCAATTGCCCTACAGGGACACAAATAAGTTAAAATTTAAGTTGAAATCTTGTGAGTATTATTCCATTATCAACAGATTACATCAACAGCTTGACATCATCACTGCTATCATCATCAATGTTGTTATTGTAATCATGCTTTGGGCACACCACGCTGTGCTAGGATGGACCAACCAACACCAAAAACTGTATGAAGAGGCTGGTTGGGGGTTGATGGGCTAAGATGCACAAATTCTCACTTTCTGTCTCCATCATCATATTCTGCTCCCTTCTCTGTTCCTCTGTCCTCCTCCATCAAAACTAATCTCATTCACCACCAGGTTGAATTACATAAATGTCCACCATTAAGGCCGGTGAAGGATGACAGTGAGCCTGGGGAGATGCAGGGTGAGGTAGACTGGGGAGGGATGAACGTGCTTAGTAAGACTGTATGCAACCATTGAGGGAAGGGAAAGCAATGATGAGGATGAACAGAAAGTGAAGCAGCAGCTTCTGACAACTTTTTATTTCAAGTCTGTCTTTCATTAGAGAAAACAAACAAGAACCAATCCCAGCTAAACTGTTGTGATGAGACAAGGGAGCAATTGTTCCTCTTTCCATTTGCTCCATCCTATCAGTCTCCTCAGCCCTGATAGCCCCATTTAACCATTAAGCCAACAAAAAGCAGTGCTGCCTGCTCACTAAGCAGCCAGCCTGCCTCGACTGCCTTCTACATACCTTTTGCTGACAAGCAGCAGCTAACGGGCACTGTGAAGTATTTCACATCCACCGAGGACTCAGCCCGGCAGTCATCTCTGTCCATTAGGAGGCGTCTACAGGCTGCCATCAATCCCTTAGGTGCCTATTTGATGATCTTCACATGGGAATACTTCACTGCTAGTCTTAGTTAACGTGCCGCGCTATTTTAACAATTTCCCTTGGGTCTGTTTGGAGTCTATTATATGTCTGCTGCAGAGACTGCACACGGCCTTATGAGATGCAACTGCTTTATCAGTGTCCCTGTGGTGTTTTCTGATGCAGGTGGTTTTGATCCGATTCATCAGCAAAATGTGTAAAACGGAGTTTTAACAAAAGAACTCCAAGGGGCTTGAAAAAGAATCAAATGCACAACTCACTGCAAAAACAAAAATCAGTTGAACTGTTCAGTGGACACTTCGGGTGTGTACAAACAAATTTCTACATATTCAATATGTTGAATATGGAGCAACATTATCATTCATCTAAATTTCTGTCAGGACTGCTTTATTGAAAGCAATGTAATTCTCATTTGTAAAGTTTTATTTTTGAGGCGTGGCTCTGTGCATTGACAGAAAGTCTCAAGAACGGAGAGCAGCAGCAAAGACCACCCATAAGTTACAGATAGAGAACACCGATGAAGTCAGATGCAGCATGTGCAGTGGGAAGGGGTGGAGGTAGTAGGGATGCACAAATATATCAGCAATGCATTGGTTTCTGTATTTGCCTTGCTGACCAACATCTACCAGTAGCAATGAAAATGGCATTAGCAAATGGCCAATTTTTAACAACTACCGTCAAAGGTTATATTAACGGTTTCGGAAATGTGACGGATTTAATTTTTCCTCAAACATGGTGTCACAAAGAGCTAAAAGACTTCAAATGAATGAATAACTAAAAATAGTTGAGTCAAAAGGGGCCTTAAGATCAATAAAGACAACATGAACAAAAACAAGCCAAAAAAGTATCAAAGTCCGTATGTTACCTTCCAAATGATCATTTTAAACATTAGTTTGATATGGACTCAAGATTTCACAATCAGTGCATCCCTACCAGGTTGCATGCAGAGGAAAGTAAGAAAACTGCAGCAGTAATCAGCTGATGTGGGCTGGCTTTGAATCAGATGATGAAGCAGGGTTGCCAGCTGAGTTTGTTGCTTGAACTAACACTAGCATCACCTGTCACCTGTTGAGCTCAACTCTCCTTACGCTCTGTTTTTTGGCTCCATGATGTCTGTGGGGAAATATCTGGATCTTTAGCCTCTAAATTAACACTCCACTAGCTACTAATTGTTTGCCATTTGGTGCTGAGCAGGTGGTGTATTGAGGGCCTTTAGAGATGTTTTTGTATCTACCTGCTCAACCCAGTCTCATGTCAAAACGTGAAAAGGCTACGTTTGTCCACAGTGCAAAACGTATCTGTTCTTCGATAAAGGCCTAAAAATTGTGAAATGGGTACGTTTTTTTTCCCCTATGCTTTTCTATTGGACCGCGGGTAGGTCATGTGACTCTTTTATGCGGGCCTCTCAAAACAAAAAACATGGCGGCCGCTCCTGTCATTTTTTGGAGGAAAGGGCCTTCTTCCAAGAGAGTTTTAATTTAATAAAGCATTCTAATGACATTTCTAGCGAGAAATATGCATTTTATTTTCATAATATTCGCTCAGTTCTTGTGTATAATCTTTGGTTTGTTCATTATTATGATGAATCTTTCACCTCTCGGTTTCTGCTGTTGCTATGTTGGTTGCTATGGATGCTACCGGAGTCATTCCAAGTTTTTTGCAGTTGTTATGATTAAAACCACGGAAACCTAAATGGCATTTATGTTATTGTTTTTTGTTGTTACATTGCATCGTTATCTTAGTTGATAATATATTTGTGGAATTGTTGACTAATACAAATAATATAAAACATATTGCCCCAGGAATTACCATCAAAATATAAAATAGCTACGCTTGTTTGTTGTTGTTTGTGTGATTGTTGACTACAGCTGTTCAATAAAAATAATTCCATATATCCGCTTTTGTGGAAGTCGGCCCCCCGTTCTTCTGTGAGAAAATCCGGAAGTTATCGCTCACTCCGAGAAAAAAACAAACAATATTTTTAATACTTTATCTTTTGATTAATAAGACAATCAACAAATTTGTTTAATTTCTGGATGTTTATTCTACCTACAAAGTACATTTGTAACCATTATAGATCTAACAATCAGCATTAAGAATATAAACAATGATTCAAACTAATGGGCGCGGTCTGCTGACGTCACATCCGTCACAGACATAGCTGTCAAGTCTCCCGTTTAGACCGGGAAACTCCCGTATTTTACCCCTCTTTCCTGCCCTCCTCCCATTTTAGTATTCTCCCGTAAATCTCCCGTATTACAATGAAAAAAAAAAATTTCTCTGCTGAACTCTGTCACTAGCCTCGCGAGAATTGCCACCTGCAGTAGTCTGGGCGGCAGTTGTCGCGAGGTTAGTGCTGACGGCGGGAAACAAACAAAAGAGAGATGGATCACGGACGTGACACCGAAGGCATTCCTGCCAAAAAAACTAAGTCTTCCAGTAAATACCTCAATAAATGGAACTCTGAATTTACCTTTCTAACGAGGAGCAGAAAGGGGGATAGCCACGCTTTCTGTAGGATTTGTAATAGCGACTTTAGTGTCTCCCACGGAGGAAGGAATGATGTCAGCCAGCATGAGAAATCCACCAAGCACAAGCGCGGGCTCGAGGCACGGAATCATGCCCAGACGATGTCGGTATTTCTGACTAGAAATACCACGGAGGCAGACCAGGTCACAAATGGGTAGGTTAAAATGGCAATGCTGTGTGCCAAAAACAACGTTGCTTTTACTTTCCGCGATGACTTCAACAAGTGTGTAGCTGAGATGTTCCTGGATATTACAATGTAGGAATTTTCACAGTATTTCAATGTCAACAAAGGTAGGCCTATCAGATTCTGATCACCTAATTTTAGTTAGTAAGCGGTTGACAAGTTGTTTTTAGATATCTTGTACACCTGTCTTAAGATGTAAGGGATACTGGAGCTTAATTGGGGTGGTGGGATGGCTTGCAGCGATCACCAGAAAATTTCCCTTATTTTCAAATCCAAAACTTGACAGGTATGGTCACAGAGGCTAACTCATGCACTCAGAGGTGGCCTTTTAGTTCCATCATTTCACACTATATTTACAGATTTATTATTGAGTGAAACAAACCACACTTATGTCTGGGTTAATCAAGGATATAATTAAAGAAATCCAAACTATTTGGCAAGTTAAATTTATCCTAACTGTTCTTCATATATTGTGCTGGTAATGTCATGTAATTTATTTTCAAATGTAATTTTTTTCGTTCAGATATGTTTATTTTTACTGCTCCAACAAAGCTGTTCCTCTTCTGGGGTAACTCAATCATTCAGGCAATCAATAACTGAATGTCTCTGATGCTGTACAGTAGGTATTGCAGTACAACAACACCTTGATCCTTCCTTTTCAAATGTTTTTATTGTGTTTCTCTTATCAGGTGTTCAAAATGATTACAATAAAAATAAATAATTGATATTAAGCTTTGTTTCAAACAATAATAATTGATCAGGAAATGAGGCCTGATGGGCTGAAATAGCAGGCTTTGTGCTGTTCAGTGACACCTGCTATAAAAAGGAGTCAAGGCGGCCTTAAATATGTGAAAATGTTCCAAAGATCCTTCTTCATGTTTGTCTTGGAACAAGATTGGTGTCAGGCCTTTTTTCAAAGGAGCTCCAAAAGGCTCACTTAACCCTTTGAGGCCTGGCTGAGACATGAGGCCTGTTGACCCTTTGACCCTGTTGCTCTTTTGCTCTCATTTGGCCTCTACAGTGGATACAGACCTGAAACTTGAACTGTGAGGCCTCTAAAATTTAGAAAATCATAATCTGGTGGAATAATTCTATAACCCCCTCCCAAACAGGAAGTATCTTCAGGAAGAAGGTGGGGCTTCAAAATTTTAAATATTGGTTTCTGGCAGAGGTGTGAACTCCTCCCAGAAATCTCATCTCATTTAGAGCAACTTTGACCAAGTTATGATGCTTAATTGATAGACTTTACTGGACTTTGCCACGCCCTTTACGGACAGCAGAAAGGACTTAGTGGGGTCAAACCACCACAGATGTGATCCTTATGGAGGACAGAACAACATACTAAAATTTCAACTTCCTAAGTTCAAAGAGAAAAAAACTATCCCCTTGTGAAACTGGGCAAAATCAGGGTCTGTGACTGCTGCACGCCGAGAGCCTTTTGGGGCAGAATTGAGGATCAAATCTGGGTTCTGGTATTTCTACTTGGGCTACATACACCAAACTTTACACACATAATATAATGCCCAAGAGTAGCATGTGCTGTGAATTTCAGCCATCTAGGTGCTAAGGGGCCCAAGCATGGTCCCGGGGCATCCGCTAACCCTAAGGGGCTCCTAAAAGTCTGGCCCTGCTTCCCTGGTTTCATTTGAGCTGAAGCCACCAAAAGTCACACCAATGACTGATGTCAGTGAAAGGACTGATTCTGACATTTTCAGCCATCTAGAAGTTACAGAGCTGAAACACAAGATCCCAAAGCCCCTTCCATGCTTGTTGCCAGAGATTTCGTTGTAATGACAGTGCACCTCCTTTATGAAAAAAACAACAACTGCTGCTGTCTTTGGGGCTTGTGTTTTAGGGCATTATATTATGTGACTTCCCCGGAAGCAGATGTTTGTAATTCCGGGGGCACTAAAATCCATTTCATATTATTTTTATTGAACAGCGAATATTATGGAAATAAAATGTATATATCTCGCCAGAAATGTCCTTAAAAGTCTTTTTTAAAATCAAACCTATCTTGAAATGACGCTCGTCCGTAGCAACCAACATAGCAACAGCAGAAACGTGACACTGTCACGACTCTCCTCCGAGAGGTGAAAGATTCATCGTAATAACGAACAAACCAAAGATTATACACAAGAACTGAGCGAAGATTATGAAAACAAAATGCATATTTCTCGCTAGAATTGTCGTCAGAATGCTTTATTAAATCAAAATTATCTTGGAATAAGGCACTTTCCTCCGAAAATGACAGGAGCGGCCGCCATGTTTTTTGTTTTGAGATGCCCGCATGAAAGGTTCACATGACCTACCAGTGTTCCAATAGAAAAGAATAGGGAAAAAAAAGTACACATTACACTATTTTTAGGCCTTTATTGTAGAACTGATACGTTTTGCACTGTGGACAAACGTAGCCTTTTCACGTTTTGACATGAGACTGGGTTGACCTGCTGCAACCCCCCCCCCCCACCCCAAAAAAACCCCAAAACAAAACAGGACACAACGGGTGTGGGGAATGTGAACAAGCTAAATAATGAGCTGAAACTCACTGTGCTGAGGTTACTACATAGCTCACTCTCTCGAGGTTGTTCAAAGTAAGGCTTTGGAATTCATGTCCTTTTCTCCTCCTTTTAAAGTTTTGAATTAGAGGCTTTTGTGCAGTTGCTGAAAAAGAGTGTAACATCTTCTTACTGACCCAATGCAACAACTTGCTTCCTGGAAATGGGCTATAACTTGTCAAACTGGTTCATTCAGTTGGACTTGGTAAGAACCAGAGAGAACATTTTGACAGGTGCAGCCACAAAAACAGCTGTCATCAGGTCTTTTTGCTGAAGGGAAACCTGGCATAGCGAAATCAGACTTTGAAATGCGCATCACATTAGCCACACTTTTTCACATCTCGCTAAGCATCTAATGTTGTGAGAGTGACTGGTACCTGGCTCTTTGTTCAAGTCTGAGCTTGGCAGGCTCAGCCTCTCGCTTAAAGTGTACACGAGTGGGTGAAAAGTAGCAAGGCTGACTTGAACCATCATCACCCTCACTCTGGGACTGTGTCCCAAATCAACACTCCTCAATATCCAGGGGTTCTATAAAGATTATATGGGAGCTCATTTGCAAAATGACAACCTGCAGCTGGCTCTCCACCACTTTTTTGTCAGCCAGCACTATGCATGACAGATACAGCGCTTGGTTAGTATGCATTCATCGTACATTATTTTTCCTGAGATATTGTGAGAAACTCTGAGTCAACCATATGGAGTGTAATAATATCTATTATACATTCAGACATGACTAGAAAATGACAAAGTCTCTAATGAACTATATAATGATTAGTGAAAGATTTTGGACACGATGTGGCTTGGCAGGTATTGCTGCTGCTGCTGCTGCTGTTATACGGTAGACCTGGCTTGGGCGAATGTCATGTTTTCACGCAATCTCCAGCTAGAAGTAGCTAGAAGTTTGATATCATTTAACATGGCTTCGTTTTTGGTGAAAGATAAGGAAGGTACTCTCCACACACAAATAAATAAGTTCGAAGTGGACTTTGTGTCATAAATGTGTCCTGTTACCCATCCATCCATCCATTTTCTTCCGCTTTGATGTTTCCCAAGTGAGTAAAAAAGGCTCTTCATGTCAGGTTTAGGGGTTGTGTTTTCATGTAAGTGTTGACCGCAGTCTTCAAAAGGTCCAGACACACAGGTGACATGAAGTGAGATGGAGATTTTTTTTCCCTGTACGTTTCAAGCAGCTTTACTCTTGTGTCTGCGCTGATGCTCTATCAACTGTTTTTGGCAGCCAGGATGGCTGAGTGAGTGGGTCACATATGAGGTGATGAGCTCACTTCTTAGTACTGAGAAAGTGAAAATGTCAAACAGAGCACCGAGATATGAAAGTGTAAGTGGACAGAGACACCTCAAACCCCTCTTGTAGAAGAGGAGGCTAGCTGTTTTTTTTAGCACTTGCTGTGGCTTGTCAAAGCATAAGCTCAAATATTATAATGTAACAGTAAAAGAAATGAACTTTTTCCCAGTCCAGCTCAAAAGATATTCTGTACAATTACAATTACATTTAAAGGAAATAAACATTTGTATTAGACACCAATATGTGGGCAGCTTTTCACAGAGGCATCCACAAAAAAAAAGTAAACACTTAATGCAGTCAGCACTGCTGACTTGTTTGCTCCAAAAGATACATTCTTAGGAGGTGTTAAACCCTCTGCTATTGTGTGTATTTATTTACTGAGTTTTACCAAAACACTGTGTGTATCCTTCACTCCAGAAAAAAAAACGTGTTGACTATATTGTTTTCATCTGATTTTAAATATATTTTATACCTGCTTACACATTCCTATGGTTCATGGAACATGAGGGGCACTGACAGATCAGTCAATGGAAACATTTGCATACATTGCACATTTGTATTTCCTAGAGATAAGAAACTAGAACCTTCAAAACAACACTACTGAAAGTCACTAAAGGTAACAAAATGCCACTTTGGGTGAACAATATGTTGTGATAATGCCTGCTACGTTGTATTCTAACTCATTCCTGTTCCATTAGTCTACTCAAAGTTTGATTGCTACCTACCAGCAATGATTTTTTTGCAAGACCTTGAACCACAACAAAAAGGCAGGAAGGCAGTGAAACGCAACATTAGGTCTTACCATTGGTAAAGAATGCCTCTGTGATATGTAACACTTTTTCAACTATTTTCTCTCCTTCTCAGACTCTCCACATTCTTTGATCTTCCTTCCTTCGCAGTCCTGTCCTCTTTGTGCTTTATTTGCATCTTTATGAGACAACAATTGACTTGAACAACAAGCACAATAAAAGAACGATGCAATTATGGCCTATACTAAAGCCAACAGAGGGGGCAGATGGTTGTATGTGTACATCCTGCTGTCATGTATCTGAATAACCTCGGTAAGAAGAGCTTTTCAATGGGACCTCCCTCTGGAGAGCAAATACAACTGTACAAGGAACACAGTAGAATCCAAACATATACATGTATTCAACTCAGTCTTGTAATTCTAATTAAATACAACCTGATTCAGGGATGATCAAAATGTACATTCAACTGATTATATAAATCACAAGAATCTTGTCCAATTAATACTAAAGCACATTTAGAGTTTAATTACTAGCAGCTCTCACTAGCCTCACGTTTCTTGTATATAAGAGCTACCTTTCATGGGGAAACTTTCTTTTTCTTTGTCGGCTCTTCCTTTTAGTTTCATTGTTGTATTTTCTCTTGTGTATCATTGTTGCTCTCCCGATTTTGTTTCTCTGGTTATGTGACACCACATCATTGCCGTGTTTCTTGGAGGTTCCTGTTCAGTTATTCCGTCCCTGGTGCACAATGAATGGACCAAAGGAATGAGCAAACAGTATGTGCAGGTGTTCAATGAAGTTGTAGGACAGTGTCACATTGCAGTTAGTTTATAGCACATTCCATCAACCAAAGGGGCTACTAGGGGTGACTGTGTTACACACTACAGCTCAATTTTACCCGTATTTGATAGGTAGACTTATGTCAAGCCCTGGTTATACATAGCTGAGTCGAGCCACAATACAGAGACACTATCTCTGCCATCTTGGGACACTGTCATCATCTGAATGGGTATTCTTTGCCATGGGATCAGCAAAATGTTCACCAGAAACTCCAAGCGCTCAAGAGCTCAACATGAGGCTGTCCTGATGTAAGTATGGCCTGTTTCTTCCAGTTAGAAGTCAGGAAATTGCTAGTACAAGTACAAGTACAAGTACAACTTTTGCCTGTTTCTCTTGTTTATCTATTTTCATACATCAGAAAACCTGGCTATGATTTGCTATTTATTTTCAGCAATTCAAGAATATGTTTCTTCATGGGAGATCCAAGATAGCATGCTGGTTATACAGCATTATCAACATCTACCATCATAACAGCAATCACTGTGTATGTGTGTTTTGAATGTGTGTGTGTGTGTGTGTGTGTGGGGGGGGGTATCCTCATTTTGTTATTGCTGGCTAGATGATATTTGTACATAAAAAATGAACTCCTTGAATCAGAAAATTTTGCTGGTATTTGCATCACAGAGAGTTGTCCATTCGCCACACAATATATTCATTGTCAGTTCATGGTTAATGCTTGGTCAACAAGTTTCACTATCAGTGAAAGAAAAAAATTCTAAATGAGAATCCCTGTTATGAATCATTCCAGAACAACTGGAGAAACTATCCCGATAGTTTTCCATGACCATAAAACAGAGTTGTCATGGAGTGGCTCTAGAGTGACGCACACTTACACACAGATATAAAAGTCCCACTTTTGATTTGATACATATTTTTATGTGATGCTCTGCGTGAAGCAGTGGTACAACATTCCTCTGCCCCTCAGAGGAATATTTTAGAAAAATTCAACATGTGCTTTCTTTCCTTCCATGGGACAACAAAGATAGAAAGCATCCAAGCAAATGAGAGCAGGAGGATGTCTGCTCCAATGTCTATTTCCTCCTCCCTTTCTACATTTCAGATAACACAGAGCACACATCAGTGTAAAGGCACTGTGGAATACTGTCGACATTCTTCAGTAGCTACAAGCGTCAGATATTTTATGCATTTTCAAAAGTTTAAGTCAAGCAAACTTTAAACATTTGTGTGAGTTAGCTTGTGTGCAGGGATGTGTGGATGCAGGCTGTACATAGATACAGGCAGCGACACAGGACAAACGAAGGCAGACAAATAGCAGCTCCAGCCCATCTAATAACAGTGCAGTTTATCAGCCGCCTCTGCCTCCTCTAATTTTCATCAGCTTTGACAAGCCCATTAAATGAATCCGGGACCAAAAATAAACATGTTTGTGTTGAGCTGAAGTGACAGGCAGTGATCACACCTCCCAATGTTGGAGAGAGAGACAGAGAGACAGGGCCACTCTTAATTAAAAACACAGCCCTCCCTGCACATCATCCAGGACATAAAAACAGGAATTTTGCCTTAAGCACACAAACCTATGCAAGGCCATGAACAAGGGACACAGTGTGAACAAAGACCAGGCCCATGACTGGTATCGATGATCATCAACACAGAAACAAGAATATTAACAAAGAAAAAGGAATATTTGGAAGATTTGTGGCATGCATGTTGGTAGTAGGATTACAGAGCAATCGCTCCTCTAATCCTGATCTAATAGTAATGAGATGTATTATCCATCTCCTTGAGTATATTAGTTATGTGGCTACAAGGACTGACTTCATGATAAGGGGACTTTCTGTCATGTGCTCTCATAGAGTCATTCAGCATCGCACATACATCACGCGTGAACGGCACAACTATATCTTCTTTCTCGTTCATACCATTTCACATCGCCAGTCGTGCAGTGTGTTATCTTAAACAGGCCCTGAGGGAAGCACTCTTCAAATTCAAATAAAATAGATTCACTCAAGCAGCCTTTGGAGTCCCCCACAGACTGGCCAAGACAATACAGCCACTGCAAAGGCAATGTCAGCACTCAGGGCTATTGACAGGCAACATTTTGCTTTGGATGACATCTTTATTGCTGGGCATTGTCATCCACTGGAAAAACACAATGAGCCCCACCCCTCTCTCCTGTCAGCAACATAAAACTCAGTTTCCATGACAACACTGGTCTCCAAACTTCCTCGTCATTTCTGTCACAGAGGCTGACATAAGGTGAGCTATGATTACTCCTCCCATTTACGTCTTTTGCTTTTGTTGCTTTCAGTTGGACTTTTCTGTCCCTCATTGAGTTGTCTTGTTCTATCACCTGGTGCATCATTCTTTGCATCACCCAAACGCTATTATTTTCCTTTCTTTGAGGTATTTATTTCTCAAAGCTGCATCAATGGGTTAAGATGGGAAGCGAAGATGGAATGAAGTTAAATTTGTGAACTGTTTTGTTGCAGGTTCACAACTTGAGATTGTTCTCTCTGCAGGCTCATAGAAGATGTGCAGAGAAAATATAATATCTGGGAAATAAAATGTGTCAGTGTGAAAAGATATGACGAAAAGGAATGAAGGAAGTTGAAGATCCTTGGGCAAATATTCCTTCACTTTTTTTCCTCAGTCCTTATGTGCCCTGCTCTGAGTAAATGTCAGACTGGAGCTGGCTGGTACAGCTTATTATAAAAATCATAACCTGAAGCATCATGCCCTCTTTACTCCAAAAGCAATGGAAGCAAAATATGGGAAATAAACAGGAGTCACATATCAATGATATGCTGTGTTTTAAAAGCATATTCCAGTCTTTCTTACAAGAGCCAAGATCGCCATGAGCAGGGCAGAGGCTGCTGCTTACCAAACCTGGAATCACAGTCTCTTGTGCCCTGCGATGAAATGAATCATTACCCCTGCAGCATGAGTAAACAGAATCTGGCCCACTCCCAGTTATTCCCCTATGAGAAGTGATTTGTGATCGCATCTGAAGATAGACTGTGCATTCAATCAACAATGGAGCTTTTAGCTTGCAGGCCACCCGTTGTAGAGCTTGAAGGATACAGGAGATCAATAGATAAATTAATTACTATGCTGCCAAAGGGGACTATTGTGCCCCCAGAGTTGCTATAGAAACACATACCTATGTGGCAGTCTACATAAACAATATTAAGGCTAATATCAACACTGCAACAAATGGGGTCCAAGGGAGGTCTTGTACTAGCCTGTGATGTGCCATGATCATTTCTCCAGCAGCAACATGGTCTGATGCAGAGGAGCAGCTGGTTGCATGACAGACATACGTGAAGTGTCTGTGGAGCGATGCCTCAATACTGAAGCTATCCACCAAAAAAAAACGAATGCTTGCTGGGAGGTTTGTCTCATTAATGTGAGATCATCTCATACAAATTCATTATATGAAAGCAATTAAGACCTGATTTAAGTGAGATGAAAATGAGAAGAAAGGGCAGATATGATGAGCTCTTGTGGCTCATCGCCATCCCATTCCCTCAGTGTGTTCCACAGTCCACAGCAGGGTGGAGACTTCCTGGTACACTCATCTATAAAG
Organism: Aulostomus chinensis; assembly: GCF_037954235.1. Taxonomy (NCBI): domain Eukaryota; kingdom Metazoa; phylum Chordata; class Actinopteri; order Syngnathiformes; family Aulostomidae; genus Aulostomus; species Aulostomus chinensis. The sequence goes on from NC_141322.1 coordinate 10,125,193, forward strand.
AGGAGCTGGCCTACCTGCCTGGGGGCTACATTTGCTACAACACTAATATCATACAGGGAGCCAATGAATTCCTAAAGAGTACAATCAAGGGAGAAACAACCCCTGCTGCTGATGCTGCCCTAGCACTTGCCTCCCTTTCTGCTACTTACACAAGCAATATTCCAGCTTCTTGTTTTGCCTCTATCATATTTTCCATTAAAAGTGACATTTTATCTAAATTAAGCCCTGGGGTAGAAACCTAGACACAAACCAAAGGAGGTGAGGGATGGGGGAATTCTCACATACAGTTAAATGCACAGTTGCCAAATTGCCTTTGAGAATGCCTCCAGCACCCAGCTAACTCCATAATCATGAAGCGCATCATTATTTGTCGCCATCAAATCGACATCAAAGCAATTACATGTGTTTCTGCATTGACTGTGGTTATTAAAGCAAACAGCCAGTCATTTATCTGAAAATGTGTAAACAACGGCTTTCTCTCCTCCTCCCTCTCTTCATATGCTGATGGTTTTATGCCATCCAAATAATGTTCACAAGTATCCTTGAGCAAAGTGTGTGTTTGTGGGATAGACACCATTCTGCACCCGCAGCATATGAATCAGTGTTCCCCTGTCACATTGCCAATGGAGAGAGAGATGGAGACACACCAAGAGGAGAGGAAAAGAGTGGAATAGTAGAACAATGAGTAACTGCTCTTGACCAAACACCCCTCTTTTAAGATGACTGTATCTGGGAAATATTTGCTTTCTTCACCAGGATTTATCAAGGTCTGTGTGCTTTCATCAGTCAGAAACACACTAAACTCCCAAGAGACCAAGTTTTCCAGCAGAATATGAAAAACTAAGTCATAATACCACAAGGAGCGACACACACTTCAAAAAAGAGAAAGGTAATATTGCCTTGAAGCACAGCTGCTGCATTTAAGAGGCAGCTTCTGTTATTTCCTCATCTTTGTCCCTGCTGTATTTAAAACATTTAAGGAGAATGTCTGGCACACTCACCTTCGAAAAAGTACTTGGCAAATGCAGCAATCATCTTGACTTCTTTCTATCAAATTTCTTATTGCTATACTGGGATTTTCATCAGCGCGTGTTTGAGAAAAAAAAAAAGGAAAGCAAATTAACCAAACATGAATCAGTAAAAGATTTTCCAAGACATAAAGGTGAAGTCTGATCTGGGAAAAACAAGACTTTCCACATACAGAAATATGAATGTATGAAAAAGGATGGAACCTGTCCCCGGTGTGGATCTCTGGTGTATGATTGACATGGTAGTGGAAACACATCAACAAAGCAGGCCACAGTTAGAAGGAATGTTGTTTTTATTCCTGGAAGAGGTGGGAAGCCAGTTTGGTGAACTAAGAATCCATGAGATGTGTGTTAATTAGCCCATCTCAGCAACTGTCCAAGAGGGCATAATGATGGTTTCAACATGAGGAGGTTAAACTCTCTACCCATATGGGTGACACTCATGCTCCCTGGAATGTCTGTTCAAGTGTTTGCTTTGTTTGTACTGAAATAATGTTTGATTGATACAGCATCTCAACTGTCCAGAACGATTTATTTTTTCCACCAGAAACAACTTCTAATGGTACAATCTCTTTGTATGTACATGTTTTTTTTGGTCACCAGAACAAAGGCTGAAAATGAACCCAGTGGCTTGCTCCTCCTGGTTAAAAATCCTTAGGTTATATATGAATTGACATGCATCAGTTTTTGTATGTATGATATTGAAACATTGTAGGACTCATTGATCGATAGATCAAGTCTGGTGGTGAGATGGGCTGTTAGCACACTGTTTTGGCCTGCCAACAAGGGCGAAGAGGCCCAATAATCAGAATAATTATTCCAATCTCTTATTAATTGGTGATAAAGCCAAATAAGGAACTCTTTGTTTGTCTGTTACTCTTTCAAATACACACACACACCCCCCCCCCCAAGCCCAGAAACATGTCATGTGGAGACACAAAGCCACACACACACACACACACACACACACACACACACACACACACACACACACACACACACACACACACACACACACACACACATGCATTACTACTAGCTATAGGTATACTGATGAGAAGCACATTACAGTATTCATGCCTCGAGGAGACAAAGGCATGGACAAGCTTTTCATCATCTGTCAGATTGAGTGAGGAATGGAGTTAAAATGGATCTGTCTCTCCCCTCAGGCTGTGTTGTAAAGGTGCGATGTGTAAGTAATCTGCGAAACTATATAGAGACAGTGTTAAAAAATCACTCTGGCATGCATTTACACATCGGCCATGACCTTTATCATTCTCCTTAATGTGATTTCTATCGACTTGCTTTCTTAAAGAAAATATATCATTGGCACAATCAAAAATGGACACAACATCCATGAATGCATCAATGGCCAAGCCTCCAACAGGTCAATTGTAGGTAATCATTTTAGGAACAACCTGATTATGCTGACTGTGTGTGTGTGCATGTGTGTGTGTTTGGCTTGCATCTCCACATGACATGTGTGGGGCATGGGGAAGATGTGGGTAACAGAAGAAAGATAAGGCTGAACTCCTCACCTGCCATAGTCCAATTAGCTTAATCTTCCCCCATATTCACAGAAGCCTGGGTGAGCTTCAAGTGGAGGATGAGGGGGATCAAGAGGAGTTCAATTTTGTTGATTTATAAAGACATTTCTTACAGATAAGTTAAAAACTCATCATAGAGAAAGGCAAGGGGTGACTATGTACTTGAGAGAGGAGAGAAAAAACAAATTAGGCAACAAGGCATAAGTAAATGATAGCATCTGAGGGTGCAGATGTTCACTTTTGGCCAGTTATAATTACTAAGTGTCAATCAGTATGTACTCTATACACAAGGCAGCAACTACAACACCCAATTCATCAATTAGCCCTGCTGCCACCAAGTTTTTATTTCCTTTAATGTGTCCCATAATACTGTATCTCCAAGAGAGCATGTAGATGCCTGTGTGTGTAAGACTGGCAGGTACATCCACAAAGAACTCCAGGCATAACATGTTCTCCAACTGTGTGTGTGTGAATGCCTGATCCGATAAACAAAGGAAGTGAGAGCACAGCAATTAGGTGTTTCAATTCCACTGATTGGGGCTGACAGGGGCAACACTGTGCCAAGCTTCACACATGCACACAAAACACTGTCTCGTTCTCTCTCACACACACTCACAGACAGAAGTGAATAGTTTGCTTCATTTACTGCAATCGTAAATTGGATCTGATAAGCAATTAATGGTTTAATTTGCCATTGGAGAGGTTGTCTTCTCCCCAGAGTCCCACTGGTTCCGCAGGGTGGTCGAGTGGAGAGAGAGGGATGTGTTAGAGACAGTGTAGCTGGGTCAAAAAGGAAAGCAAAGGGAAAAGGAAGCATTTTGTTGCAGAGAGGCTTAATGACAAAATTCCAGTACTGAGCAACCATACTTGAACAGCAAATACTAACGATTTTGCCTGTATTATCAGTCCATCATGTCTGTGTTTTTGTTGTCTGGTCTTTATTTTCATTATTCTCAAAACAAACATAAGGGAAAATAAATTGCATTGTCTCAACAACAGTTCCACAGGTGCAACTGAAACACACAGGAGATGTGCACAATGCAAGACACAGCAGCACGTAGTGTACAAACGGAGTTGCATTTATTGAGAGCATGGTCATGTGGTGTCGCGGCTCAAATTGATTACAATGATTATTGACCATGCAGTGGTTCGCACTGTTGCCTCTGAACAAAAAAGTTGTGGGTTGGAATTTGATGGCCATCTGGGGTCTTCCTGTGTGGAGTTTGCATGTTCTCCCCCATCCTTCTGAGTGCTCCAGCTTCCTCCCATAAACCAAAAACAATCAAGTTAGGTTAAATGGAGAGTCTGACTTCATATATATGTGACACATAAGATTTGGTCAACACAAACGTCAGAGGAGCGTACAAAGCCCTCCGCCCCATCTCTCCGATCACCTCTATGTTATTCTAATTCTGGCATACAGACCCCTGCATACAGACACTCCAGGCCTGAGTACACTGGCCAGAAAGAGTCACAGGATCCCTCCAGGACTGTTTTGTGTGCGCAGACTTGAATACATTCAGGGAGGTAGCAACCTTTGGCCAGCATATCTGTGTGGAGGAGTACACAGACTCTGTGTCTGGCTACAGAGTGAAATGCATTGAGGGTATCACTGTGAAAAAGACAATCACCACACTTGCAAACCAGAAGCCCCGGCTGACATTTGAGGTCCGTGCTCTGCTCAAAGCATCCAAATGCCCCTTTTTAAACGTGAGAAGAGGTGGCCTTCAGGTCAGCCTGATCTAGGCTTTCCAATGCCATCAAGAGAGACAAGCATCAGTACACACAGAAAATCAAAAGGTACTTCTGTGATACTGGGGACACCAGGTGTACATGACAGGGCATTCAGGCCTTCACTGACACCAAATCCACACCTCAGGCCTGTACCAGTGAAACTCGCCACCCTGACAGACTCAACTACTTCTATGCATAGTTTGAAGCAGCAAAAAACACCACCCCACCTGGAGATCAGGTACTTTGTCTGGACATTGCTGACATGAGAAAGACTTTATCCAGTGTTAACCCACGGAAAGCTGCTGGCCCAGAAAACATCCCTGGGAGAGTGCTCAGAGACGATGCAACCCAGCTTGCACATGTCCTCACAGACATCTTCAACATCTCTCTGAGCCAGGCTGTTGTCCCTTCAAGCTTCAAAACAATCTACCATCATCCCTATGCCAAAGAAGTCACCTGTGACATGTCTCAGTTATTACCGCCCTGTGGCACCAGCATCAGTCATGATGAACTGCTTTGAGCGGACCCCCCACAGTTTGCATATTGTCCAAACCACTCCAATGACGATGCCATCTCCCACACACTACAATCAGCCCTCTCTCATCTGGACAGTAAAGACACATACATTAGAATACTGTTCATCGACTTTAGCTCAGCATTCAACACAATCATCCCAGCAAAAACTGTCTGTAAAATTCTCCGCACTTGGTTTAACCACCTCACACTGCAACTGGATCCTAGACTTCCTAACAACACGTACAAAGTGTTTAGATAGGCAACAGACCACCACAAACTATCAGCCCCCTACTATTCACTCTGCTCATCCACAACTGCTCTGCAAAGTCAGGATCCAACATTATCATCAAGTTTGCAGATGAAATGACAGTCATGGGCCTCATCAGAAACATCCTACAGAGAGGAGGTAAAACAGCTGGTGAGGTGAGGAGGTGGTACGACATCAACTTGTCTCTTAACTTGTCCCACCACTGCTCATCGAGGGGTCCCCAGTGACAAGAGTCAGCAGCACCAGGTTCTTGGGAATGACCATCGCTTACGACCTTACCAGGTCCCTCAACCCCACCACCATGACCAAGAAGGTACAGCAATGCCTCCACTTCCTATGAAGATTAAAGAGAGCCAGCCAACCCCCACGCATCCTCACCACAGTCTACAGAGGCACTGAGGAGAGCACCCTGACCAGAGTTATCATAGTGTGGTTCAGGAACTGCACAGCAGCAGAACAACACACACTGAAACATATGGTGAGGACAGCTGAGAGGATCTTCCTCCCCTTACACAGACATTTTCCGGAGACACTGTGCACATAGAGCCTTTGCCATCATCAAGGACCCCTCCCATAACCTGGTCACTCCCCTGCCATCAGGCAGACAACTCTGCAGCATAAGAAGGAGCATGGCCAGATTCTGCAAGAGCTTCTTCCCCTAAGCTGTCAAAATCCTGACACTCTGAAGCTGAAGACCACATGAAAACCTTCACTGAGTCCCACTGCAAACATTCTGAACAGCCGCTGCACCTTAAATACTCCCCACTGCAAACACTATGAGCACCCACTGCATCTTAATTATTTAATCTTTTATAGAATGTATAAAATTCAATCTCATGGATTGCATTCGATTGCATATGTGTATATGTGTGTAGTTTTATGTAAAATATGTTCTTAACTTTTATTTTCTCTATTTTTATTCTATATTTTATATCTATTTTATGACAGAAAATCAGAGCTGAGAGAAATTAAATTTCGTTCCCAAGTACACTGTATGTGGAAATGACAAAGTCTCTTGAATCTTGAGTCTTGAATCATGTCATGCATGGCTCCTCTTATCAATTCATTTGAAATCAGTTGCTAATAAGAACAGACACTGGGACGTGTGTGTGTGTGTGTGTGTGTGTGTGTGTGTGTGTGTGTGTGTGTGTGTGTGTGTGCAGAGTTCTCTCTGCTGCCTTTCACTTATCTGAAAACCATGCTTTCTTGTGTGCACATATTTGATGTCTTTATATTTCAGGCCAATCTCAAAACAAAAATCAATGAATGTCTCACACAGGTGTGAGCGCTGTGTTGTTTTGATTTCAGATTTGAGTGACCCGAAAGAACATTGACCTAAATGCGGGATCTTACAAAAGTAAACTTTTATTTTTTTCCATCCATTGATTTTTACAGGCCCTCTGGGGCTCTGTGAGATTCAGCTTTCATCACAGACAAACAGAAACGGGAGGACCTGCTCTGATATCATGAACATGTTCAAAATACAGTAGCATGGAATTATGATCCTTAATAGAGGTTCAGTTCATTCAAATCACTCGTGTCTTGTTATTCACCTGTTTTAACAATGGGACATGATTATTATAACACTACAACTGTTGGATACAAATGGTGATTATAGAAAATAATTGGTAATTTTTACTTTTTTATTGGGAAAGACTGCTTAAAGACCAAACCAACAGTATTTTATTGTAGTTATACACAGCTGTCCCTGTCTATGGTACCACATTATAGAAAATAGCAGTCAAACCAGGGAAAATAGCGCATTTGTTATGGATTATTTTCAGGATGCAAATTTTTTGAAAATAAGAAAAATAGCAGAGCAATCGTCCAGGCCAGAAAGTTATAGCCAAACTGAGTTCTAAAAACTCCAGAAGTGAGTAACTCTAAACAGACTTTTGTCATAAGATATCCGACTGCAGCTAAGATAAACATGTAAAGCTTACTATAAAATGAATTAGGCCTCTACAGCTAATTTCATGACAACTCCATGGATGAAAACTCAACCTTTAATTAGCAACACAGTGGTGCAATGGTTAGCCCTGTCCTCTCACAGCAAGAATGTTCCGGGTTCGAACCTCAGTTTGAGAATGGGATCTTTCTGTGTGGAGTCTGCATGTTCTCCCTGTACCTGCATGGGTTCTCTCTGGTACTCCGGCTTCTTCCTACTGTCCGAAGGCATGCAAATGGGGACTAGGCTGATTGGATACTCTGAATTGACCGTAGGTGTGGCTGGGAGTGTGAATGGTTGTCTGTCTATGGGCACGTTTCCACTGGCTCACTTCGGCTCGGGTTGGGTGGAGTTGGGTTGGTACGGCTTGGTACGGGTGCGTTTCCGCTGGCACTAGGTACCATGTCAGCGGGGCTGCACAATTTGTGTTGCGACACAACAACAACAATGGATGACAAGGAGGCAGCGTTACGCTGGTTGCACGGTCTGTGGTTTTTGCTTAAACTAAATGTAAGGGACAACAGACAGGCAAGGCTTCAAGTGGTGAAATAGAACACCCAAGAAAAGTATAAAAGACTTTACCAAGCGATCGACCAGTATTTCCGCTGAGGCCAAGATGATACAAAGTAGACGACGTAAGCGGGTAAGTTACCCAATCAGCGCCCTGCTTTATGTTTACATCACATCTTAGTCCCCACTTGGCTCACTTGGAACCCCAGCGGAGCAGGGACCAAAATGGTAATAGCTAGTACCAAACCGACCCGACCCAAGCCAAAGTGAGCCACTGGAAACGTGCCCTATATGTGTTGGCCTTGTGATGACCTGGCGGCCCATCCAGGGTACCCCACTTCTTGTCCAAAGGCTGCTGGGATAGACTCCAGCCCCCCCGGGATCCTTAACAGGATAAGCAGTAGAAAACAGATGGATGGAGGGAACCTTTAATTATGTTCATGACCACCACTGACCAGCAGGTGGAGGAGGACAATCCACCCCTCACCCTCATCCAAATCTGGTCACCCCCAGTTGCAAAATGCCCAGATGGTGACACTTATGGCTTGAAAAAAAGCGCTGCCCACTTCTTACACACAGGCTAACTTTACACTTACTTTTGTTTTCTGATTTTTCTGAAAAACAAACAGTAAATTTAAACCATTTTGAGTATTTCTGTACAAGATGATTTTTTTTCCTTCCTGTAAATATTTCCTGATGTGGAAGTAAGCAAAAATCCTCAAAGCTGCTGATGAGTCCTCATCAGTGATTGATGAAAGGCAAGCTTCACCAGCAAGCCCAGAAGCTCAGGGCCATACATTCATCCTGAGGCATTCTTAATGGAATTGACCTCGCAATAACCCCTCCCCTTACATTTTTTTCTTTTATTACCCCTGCCTCCATCTTCTCTTGTCACCCTGACAAAATGTGTTTTTCTTATAGAACACAAGAATAGCAGTTGCAAGCCACCATAAACCAGTCCCATTGCAGGTTACTGCATGGTTATATCCGGTTAAGATCTGTCCCGCATCCTTGAGGGAATCTAATAATGCGGATTCTTCTCACACATGTTCAGTTTGTTGGTCTGTGCAATCACCACAGTTTCATTCAACACTAATGTCACTAATTCAGCATCTGAATAAATTTCACACTCTTATGTTCTTCAGATATGGTGTTGGAAAATGGCCAGAAAAGTGTTTTGCAGAATACAATGATGTCGCATTGATACCAGCCCGTAAGAAACCATTAATTGAAAAATTTGGACGACATGTGCAAATGTTCATCAAAATCAGCACACGATTGCATCGTGGCCAAAAAAATCTTTGACCTCTGATCATCAAACATTATAAGCTCATCCTGGAATCCAAATGGAAAGTTGTACCAAATTGTAAGAAAATCCTGAAATATTGCAATTACAAGAATGAATGAAATGAATGAATTAATGAAATATATTGCTAAAACTACAACTGTTGACCCCCAATCAAACTCTACTGTATTTCATTGAGTCACCAGATTATTAAATACATTCATTATAAATCCTTTCAGCTGAGAGAAATGTTAGTTTTTGTACACACTGGTGATACATCAGTTTATCATTTATATTCTGCTTTTCTCTCACTGTAATTAGATGTACTTCAAATCTCTACACACACCAGCATGGCTAATGCTAACATAATAGCCTATATTGTAGCTTGCCCACACACCCTACTGGGAAGATAGGCATGTCAACTCATCCAATTCAATGCCTGGCATGTTAAATGGTACATAGGTTGTTAATGGCTTTGTCTGAAGGTATGTGGGCGGTATTTCCTCTGTTGGCACAGTCATTGGATATTTAATTGCCCCCCAAAAATGAAAGCACAACAAATTGATTGGACAGCAACTCATCCTGCTAAAACCAATAAGCAAATATACTGTATGGCTCTTCTTACTTAACATTCTCCCACAACTCTTACAGGGAAAATGGCTACAGTGCAATAACTCTACATATGTCCAAAGAACAGCATCATGATGCATACTTGATGTGTAGAACAAATTCCCTTTAGCCTGCGGCATGTCATCGTATCTCCCTGGAGAAATGTGAGGGAAGGGTTGGGATGAAAGAAAAGAAACAAGAGAGCAAGACAAAAAGAGCTTGAGGGAAGTTGCAGGGTGGAGGTAGAGCTGTGGTACCCAGCTACCCACCAATCTGATCACTTTGCGTGTGTCCTCCATGTAAAGGGTTGCTGTTTTTGCATATTCCCTGACTGCATTTTTTCTTGTCAGCTGAAACGCCTGCTGGTGTGCTGTGTGCATGTAAACCATACACAAAAGGACATCTTCAAAGCTCGGCTGAATGTGCCTTTCACATTTCTAAAACTGTATAATATGTCTCCCCAGGAGAGTGTCTGGGAGCTTGTATTACGCTATAAGCTCCAACAGGGAGGATGCTGAGCTAAGGAGTGGTAGAATACATTTCAAAATAAGATTTTTAATGGCAGCTGTGATGTGTGAAAATCCTTCGTATGCTTGGCTGAGGAACGGCCAGGGCAGCAAATGAGCCGGAACACACTCCAATAACATTCCAGAATCAAAATGTAAGAGGGAACATGAATTTATTTGGCAATAAATTTGATCTGCTAAGCAACAGACAGCTCAACTTATCAAACTAAGAGCTTTAGGTGGTGGTCCCTGTGGTTACGGTTAGCTAACTGAGAGGATCGGCTCAGGGCAACAAGTGTCCTTGCAGAGTTATAATATCAAAAGTAGTAAATGTGGATGACCTCAGGCCTCTTTATTATGTTTTCTTCTTTGAATCTCTAAATCTTGTATAATACATTCAGCAAAACATTTTAAGGCTAAAAACTCAAAGTTGTGTGCTATGATTAAAGAGTCTCGCTTATGTACCAGGATACAGAGGCCCACGAAAGGAAGGAAAATAGGTTTCATGTGAGAGTTGGGATATAAACAAAATGGAAACATAGACCAATAACTATGAAGAAATAAAGCAGGATTTTTAGTTTTCTTTTATCTGTAGAGCTGCAGCAAAATGTAAGTTAAGTCTTCACTTGATTTTCACAAAAATAATTGTCAATTTTACAGGAAACATTTACTGTTTCAGATTCTAAGATTTGAACATTTGCTGCTTTTCTTTATGTGAACGTAAGCTACGTATCAGTGAGACAGAGTCGGTTAGACAAAAACGAAAGAAAAAATGGTTCCCTGAGTTTTTAGAAAACATGCATTTATAGCTGTCCTGACAAATCTGATATTACACTTTCAATTTAGAAAATGTTCAGCAAATTAACACAAGACAAATACAGATAAAGACAAAATTTTAATTAAAATATATATTTACACACACACATATGTATATATAGTTTTAACAAATTGTTCAACCAACGAAAATGCATCTGTGGATAGGTGTCCTAAAAGTCGTTTATTTGTTGACTGACAGTTTTACATTTAGTATGCATAATTAAGGCAGCATGGTGGTGCAGTGGTTAGCACTGTGGCCTCACAGCAAGAAGGTTCCAGGTTCGAGTCCCAGCTCGGGCGCGGGATCTTTTTGTGTGGAGTTTGCATGTTCTCCCTGTTCCTGAGTGGGTTCTCTCAGGGTACTCCGGCTTCCTCTCACTGTCAAAAGACATGCAATTTGGGGACTAGGCTGATTGGATTCTCTAAATTGACTGTAGGTTTGAATGTGAGTGTGAATGGTTGTTCGTCTCTGTATGTTGGCCCTGCGATGGACTGGTGACCTGTCCAGGGTGAACCCCGCCTCTCGCCCGTAGATGCTGGGATAGGCTCCAGCCCCCCCGCGACCCTTGCTAGTAATGAATAAGCGGAAGACGACGATGGATGGACGATATCATTAATTATAACTCTGTGTTAACATAGTACATGGTTTTACACAGACAATACAGCAGATCATGACAAGTAAATGTTCATAGATGCATATATCACTTCTATCATGCCATGCAAACAGACTGACTGATTCTATTGTAAATGCACTGGACTGATTCTATTGTAAATGCAGCTACTGAGACCGTTCTAATAAGACTACATACACAGTGTGTTTGTTCACCACCTTTTCTGATTTCCTCGATGTCATGAGTACTTAATCCCTCTAGGCAACCAGTTTCCCCCTTTATTCTGCACTCTCATAATAGTTAAATGTGAGGTAGGAATGCTGATGAGGTATCCCACTGAGGAGGATCTGAGGATGCGGCTGCTGCAGACACCACCTGCTTACATGGCACTGATGCCCAGTTTCCCTTCTTTTATCCTGCGCCTCCCCCCACCCTTTCTCTCTCTGTTGTTCTCTCTTTCAAGTCCTATCATAGATTTGCAGAAGGCCTGTCGTATTCCTGCATTCCTCTCCCCTGTGCTATCTCTCACTCACCATCTCTCCCTGTCCATCTGCTTCTTCGTTTCGTTCTCTTCCTGCATCCCTATCGCTCTGTCTCTCTCTCTCGTCTTTCTTTTCCTATTTTTCAAGCCCCTCCCTCTTACCAGACATCTGAGCCAACAATCAATGCCACTTCATTCCAGTGAAGGAACAAATGGAATTCCAGCTGAGAGTGTGACAGCAGGCAGTGAACAAAGGCTTTGGTGACACTGACTCTCCCTACCCTCTCCCTACTCTGCCAGGACCAAGTCCTTACTACCTCTATAAACATTGATGGAGTAGATGGAGAAGTCATTGTATTATTATTATAATAATATAATATAATTAACATAACATATTTGACAATATTAACATTAACATAATTGCTATAGTACATGTCTGTCCAGCAACAATCAGTTGTTGATATAATCTTTATCGTTGCTAATTAAGTAACAGCTCCACAGATTAAAGTGTACTTTCCATCAGTAGAAAAAAGGGAGTCTATAAATAATGAATACAGTTAAATAAGTTTGCGGAATATTTTAAATGGCCAGTTTCTATTGCAAAGGTGTGATAGTGTTGCATGTGCGAGTTTGTGTGTTTTTACATCTTGACCATGGTTTTTAAAACCTGTTTATTCCACAGCCATTTTGCAAACTTCATCTGAAAGAAACCTCTGACAAAAGGTGAAAGGGTAATTTCTGCAGCGCTGGGATATTGACTGCTCCTGTTTATTTAAAGGTGTTGCTCATGTTTCTGTGAACTGTGAGATTGACTGGCTTGACTCTTCCTGACAATGAAGGATGTGAATTGATGTAATAACATGTTATTAACTGGCTTCCTGATTCGCAGCTCAAAAATATGTTTCATTAAAACACACCAGATGTGACAACCAGAAATAGAAGTAAGCAGAGGAAGAGATAGCACGCCTGGCAGAAAGAGTTCTCAGTGTGCAGAGAAGAAAATATAATAAATTCTCAAAAATGATCAAATTACGATGACCTGGATGACTGAGAATATTCACAAATACAAAATATAATAAACCTGCAAGCTAGTTGAGATCAACTGTCAAATTATAAAATCATTCTTTTATTAAGAGGAATACCACTTTTCCATTTCTCCTCCCAATGGTTACCTTTTCAAAGGACAGTGCATCCTAAATGCAGTTTGTCACATCGCTGAGCTGATCCGTCTCTATTTTGCTCTTTGGCCTATGTTACACTCCTCTACCAATCTTATTGAAAAACAGCCAGCCAGTGTTTGAAAAATCCTTCTGACTAGACCAACAAACAAAGAAAGAGCGCCTGAGCCTTTCATCATACTGTTCTCTCTCTCAAAAAAAAAAAAATAAATAAATAAATATATATATATATATATATATATGTATGTATATATATATATTTACACGCAAGGGATCATTTTGCAAACCCACAGTACTAATAAAACTCCAGGCACCAACCCCCTCCACACACCCTAACCTCAGCTATTGCACCTCACTATCTGCCAGCTGCATGGGGCTCCCTCAGGCGTAGCTGTGCCTGCATGTCTGGCCAGCTGTGGCCGTCCCCCAAAGCAAAACAGGAATAGTGGTGAGGGGTGGAGGAGGGAAAAAGGAGGCTGGGGGAGAAGGAGTGACTGACCAGCTATGAGAAGCTATTTCCCTCTTTTGAATTGAAGTATGATTTATCGAGAGTGAAAAAGAGTGAGAGGTTGAACACACCCAGATAAACACTGTGCGCAAACAGACTCACATAAAGCATAGAGTAATGCAGGGGAGTGCCATGTGGTAGGAACATCCAAGAAGCCCAAGATGCTTGATGTGACTGAGTGAGCTCAGTGAGCACAGCAGGACACAGAGGAATTATTAATGAATGCAATGACATTTATTTTAATCATCATTTCCTGTTAGACACTGTCCAGTACCTTGGGAGGTGTGAGTGAGCAAGAGAGGGAAAGAAAGTGGTAATAGGGAGTGAAAAACATAATGCATCAACATACGGTGGATTGTGCAATGGATGGAAGAAATAAGTCAGTGATCCCTCAGGGAGAATTCAGCCATGCTAGAGCAGCCCAGGAGGTCCAGCTAACATTATAACACATTACACGCCAGGCCAGACTTGCAGCAGGACACCCATCACACGCTGTTAGCATCTCTTCCCTGGTGTTGATTTAAATTCATAATCAGCAGGAAATGTGGGGATAGGGACAGCTCGAGAAATATAAAGTCGTTTATTTGCTTATAGTGCGGCTAGTCACACATGTTTCTACTAAGCCTGCATGTAAAATACTACTGTACATACTTGCAAGCAGTGTTTTGTTTTGGTTTTTTGGCAGCCATTTTAAATTTAGTCTTGGTCTTAGTCTTTTGGACTAAAATGCTTATTAGTTTTAGTTAAATTTTAGTGATAGTTTTAGTCCATTTCTAGCTGACAAAAACTCAAAAAGGTTTTAGTCGAGTTTTAGTCAGTTTTTGTTAAAAAAAAAAGAAGTATAGTCTTTTAACAAATTAATTTGGGTTGATAAGTATTGGAGATTGCTGTTGGGCAGAAACCTTTTACCTCCATATTGAAACTGTTCTTTCATGAATTGATGCTCAACTTCATTATACAAGTGTCACACATCAGTTGGGAAAACAGCAGATCTACAAGTTCAGCACATGGCCACACACCGTCAGCTTGTGGATCGGCTATTTTCACCAGTAATTACAATAATACAAGAATGGTTTTAGACAAGTTTTCCACCCAACAGCAAACACTTTCTGATCCGAGAATTATGCATCACACACAAGTGAAGTGGTAACAGTGGTATCAATGTTCATTACTCCAAAAAAGCCCAAAACAAAAACATTCTTACTGGCCACATTTGCCACATCTCCCTTTGCAGTGCATCAGTGTTTGTTGTCCATATCTCTGCTTATCCTTTCTGACAACTGAGCCCTTTTGTTGACGCTGTTGCTGTCTGTGACGTGACCACAGGTGTGCGAGCAGAATGTGTGCTGCATGCCAGGTGGTGGGCGTGGCCAAAGAAGGATGCAGCAGCATTGCAGATACTTTTTAGGTATTGATTGACAGATTCCACGCACAATAAGCAGAAATGCCACGCATTTTGAACATCTGCCAGACCGGCCACTAACATTCACATCCATTCTCCTGTCGTCAACGAAAATTCACACACATCTCACAACGTTTTAGTCATCAAAGAGCCGTGTTTATCTCGTCATCGTCTCGTCATCGTCATGACAAAGAGGGGCGTCAACACAATAGTTTCATCATCGTCACCGTTGACAAGAACAACACTGTGTGAGCGATACATATGAATGCTTAAGCTCACATAAAAGGCATGTACAGGTCTGATGCTTTTTCTTTTCTTCCAGGCTTTCTCTGTGTTCTATACTGTATAATCACTTCCTGTCAATGTGATTATTGAAAGCTTTTATTGACATATGCTTCATATGTTTTGACATTTGCATGATATGTCGCAGTGGATTACTATGCTGGTTGATTTAAATTAGGTGCATAGAGGAATTTCAATAAATCACTATCACTTCGCATGTGGTATTATGCTCAATCAACAAGGGGGATGAAAAATTACATTTCCTGTAGCAAAACCTGCATATTACATTGGCAGTGATAATTTATTCAGCTTCCTGAGAAATAATGTGGTTACTTTGTTCCAACCATTAAGTAGGCAGCTGAAAAAAACTGTCCTTCATGAATCTGTCTTTTTAGCTGCTGTGTTTTTCTTCAGAGTACATTATCCTAGCATAAAATGTGCAATGATTAATTAAGTGCAAAATCAAGAGTGATAGTTACAACACTTCCAATTACAGTGTAAGTCAATTAAGTCATGTAATAACACATTTAAGGCACTTTTCTGACATTATGCTGAGCCCACACACACTTTTATGTCAACAAACAAAGACATTTTTGGCCACGTTTGGACTTGGAACCAAATTTTGCACTCTTCATCAAGGACAGGGATGCCCAAAACTTCTTCCATTTTAGGGCTAAAACTGAACCATAATGGTGGGGTGTGCAAAAAGTAAACATATTATGTATTAAAATGCAAAAAAGGAAAAAGATCCCATGTTTCCTCAAAATTATTAATCATATTAAATATAGGCAATTAAATATTTGAACACGGAACAAATATAGAACCTGGAACCCCGGACTGATTTTGCGTCAGTCATGTTGGTTTCTGGCTTGAATGTCTCAACAGTGGTTCAACACGAGAGATAAGAAAGCTTGGGGGAGAGACTGCTAAGGTCACAGGAGGTCTCAGAACTCACCGGCCACTGTGACCGTGTCAGAGCTTCCTGTTTACAGCTAACCATTTGACGCAAAGTGAGCAAATTTAAGCTCGAGTGCTGTAAGTAAAATGACCACAGTAAACTGAATTTTCATCACAAATCAAGCACTTCCGTGGCATACTTACAAGAAATGAGGATCGCTAAATTTGATTCATTTCAAAGACAGTTGGTAACCAGCAGATTTGTCATTACCATAAGTTCATCTAAGTTGCGTCCAACAATATATCCAGTAGACTCACTCACTTTATTTAATTTTATTTAGTTGTTGTAGCCTTTTCTTAGGTTTTACAAAGCAATGCAGTCGCGTGTTCTCCTCCAACTCTGCTCCAGCTATACAGATCGTGACATACAATAAACACATGTCATGTCTTTAACATGTTTATATAAACATCAAAATACATCTGTACATTTAAGTTAATTTCTGCAACTCAATACTGGTGTCAACTCAAACTGCATAACGTTACACATATACCCAGATATTGCAGATAACATCATGTGCATATACTGATCTGACTGAACCAAGCTTGCCTTATTTCATAAGCTGCACAGTTAGTTCAGCTGTACCCATAAAGAACTCAACTTCCCACCCTCACCTCTCAGTCCACTTTTCACCCCATCAGCATCCATAAAATATACTCTTTAGACAGCCGAGCTGACATTGAAGCAGATGGATTTTCTCTCAATCCGCTTAAGACATCAGACGCTGGGTGACTTTGTTCCATTTTTTAAAGACGCATTTTAATACATCTGCTTTCATGTTTGAGTGCCTCCCCACTGTTACAGATATTGAGTCAGTAGACTGCTGCATGACAGGTGGGCTGGCAGTTGAACATTGTTGAATGTGAAAAATTAAGTGTTTCTGACTCCGCCCACTTACACATAGTTCTCATAGCAGAATGACAAGTGGATCTCTGCACAGGTTGGAGGCTGCATGTCCACTTTGTCAATAGAAGAAATAAATCCTAGAAGGTTAAAAGTTCATTCTACAGATGAGTTTCACTACAATGTGGAGGCACACATCCATGCTCAACCTGCTCACTGCAGGGTACTTTCAATAATTTAGTATTTTAATTCAGTTTTTGGTCACCCAAGGAAACCATTTTGTGTTTTAACTATGGTAGAAAGTTAATAGGAAAAAAAAAATCCCCTCAAGCAGTTTGTGGTGGTTTCAAATTTACAAAAAGCTCCTTTTCATCCCTCAACCCTTATCTTTCAAGACAAGAGGACTTTCTTCTCTTCCAGAACTTGAATGCCTTCCAACTTAATTCCAACACAGAGGCTCGCAAATCCAAACTTGTCACTTTCGGACTGTTTTTTTTCCCTCCCCTTTTCAAAGCAAGTAGGGGAGAAGAGGAGAGGAGATAGTGTGAGACCTGGAATGAGACCAGGGATGAGGCAGTTTCTCTGATGTGAATGTGTTTTGTGTGTTATCACTGAGTGGCTGACTTCCTTTCCTGGCCTGATAACACACTGCCTCTCCACTGCTTTTCTTCCTGTCTGCTAAGTCGTTTTGTGTCAACACAGTCCACACTGCATGGTAATAGGTTGTGACTCCTTCTCTCCTCTGTGCCATCTTCTCTCTACTGTGGACATATGCTGGCATCACCTCAAGACCACGGGAAGCCAGAGTGACACATCAATAAGAAAACACAGGCACACTCTATGCTTGTGGAAAATTCAATGAGATGCTCAGCAATCTGCATTTTGCTTCAAGTCTGAGATGTCCCAGGTCTGGTAGCGCAGTTGCGATCTGTATTAACATAAATGAGGGAGGGACAGAAATGCTCAGAACAGAGCTGTTTCCATTTGACAACCATTATTTTCAACATAGCTTGGAATCATACAGAGGGATGTTCAACCATGGCAAGCAACATCCATCACTCTGTGTGCATGGCTCAACCAAAATCTGATCTACATCAGTATTCATATTAACCAATATTCCACAAAATATGTCATGTGGAAAGAAATTAATCATCAAAAACACAGGCAATGGTTAATAGCATCTTTTGGCTTTTAGCTTACCCTCACAGTGAAAGCACAAAACAAAATTAAGGCAGGAGTGCAGAGATTAGGCTCATAATCAATCAAATAGATTAGAACCAGTGACAACAGAGCAAGCAGCAGCGGCACCACATAGGGTCTACAGTTAGCCCAGGCAGGAAGTGTTGAGTGTTTTGCTGCAATTGGCTACAGAGGGGGGTCTGCAAGAGAGGAACAGCTCTGCAGTCAGTCCTACATCGTAAATCATGCTCCCTGCTCCTTTAGATTGGTTTGAATCAAACTACTCTTTTGGGCCTCCACTAGATCCCTGGGCTTATTAGAGTCTAAAACTGAGGGAATAACCAAGCATGGTATTCATCAGAAAAGCCTTAAAAAAGAAAGCTGGGCCAGACCCATTCATTTGAATCATCTGTTGAGATAGGCTTCCTTGCACAAGCATCTTACAACATACATTTGTTACACTCAACACAACACACTTAATACTGGAAAATGTTCATGATGACTCTAGGAATAGATTGATTCAGATGTTAGATGATGGATGAAAAACACAAGTTTTGTTTAAGCTGGCGTTGTTAAAGTGGTATTATGCAGCATTTGATCTTAAGTTTCAACATCTTTCAATACTTTTTGTTAATGCACACCAACTTGCCTCCGCATGGTTGTTTCTGTGCTGGAAAACTTGGTCACGTAACTTGGCATGTAATTCCTGCTTTCTTGTAACGCTCCTTGCTAGAAGATGGCTCAGAGCTCCTCAGTTTAGAATCATGTCAAAGGCAACATGAGAGCATTGAACATTAAGAGAAAAGGAGAGGAACAAGACACTTGCCCCGCCCCAATAGTGTGGTACTCTGCCAATCCTAAAATTACCAGGTTAGACTATATCAGTACCCTGTTGTACAACTTGTGCCACCAGCGGCTGCTGCTGCTCACCAAAACTAAATAACTAGACTTAGATGTGTTTTCATGCTACGTAGAAAAAAAGATGCAATATTGTTTTTGTGAGGGAAGACCGTGGTCAGAAAATGGTAGCAAGCCATAGCTGCAAAACAGCCCCTACATGAAGAGATATAATATAGAATCTTGTGCGGATAACAGGGTTAGCTATTTTATTTGGCAAGTTTAATGCCTCCTGTTGTGCCAGAAATTGTATGGGACAGCTTACTGGTACAATATATGATCACAGGAAAAAAAACTAGAAAAGGCCTCATACATGTAAGTTGTACGGCTTTTTAGGTATGTCCATTTAAAAAGATACATAAGGTGAAAATGAATGTTTGACAGAGTTTTTGGGATTTAAAGGTACATATGAAACCAAAATAACCCAAAATATGGCCTAAGATCACCCCTTTACTTTAGTGCCCCAATTATCTCGCTGAAACACCTATTAGATTTACTGCTGATCACAATTTATTCATTTATATCTTACCAGTATTCTATAGTTTGTTGGTTTGTTGTTGTCGTTGTTTTTAATTTCACTATAACTGAATGCACCCTGCATAACCCTCAATGTATTAAAAATAATAAACATTGAAATATTGAATGAACTGTTTTCTCTACAATCACTGGGAAGCTCAGTCACGTGACATAGGTATGTCATATCACATTAACATCACACGATCAAACTTCTGTTTCTTATTTTTGAGTAACATGTTGTATTTAGCAGGTGGTGCAGTGGTCAGCACTGTCGCCTCACAGCAAGAAGGTTCTGGGTTCAGGTTCCAGATTCGAGTCCCGGCTCAGGCACGGGATCTTTCTGTGTGGAGTCTCCATGTTCTCCCTGTGCCTGTGTGGGTTCTCTCTGGTACTCCAGCTTCCTCCCACAGTCCAAAGACATCAAGAGGGGACGAGGCTGATTGATACTCTAAATTGACCGTAGGTGTGGCTGTGAGTGTGCTGAGAGTGTGAGCCCTGCAATGGACTGGTGACCCGTCCAGGGTGAACCCTGCTTCTTGCTGGGCCGCTGGGATAGGCTCCAGCTCCTCCGTTTTATCTGGGCTGTTTAGATCAGAGAAGATGGAATTTAGCAGGTTTAACCCCAACCCAGATTCAGATTTCGGGCTGCTCTTTGCATCACAAGAGGTGCTCATTGAATTACCTTGAGTGCCCTTCGCTCAGTATCCCCACCAGGCTCCACCCACAGCATGAAAAGCATCTTTGTAAAGGTCTGCCTTTGTATTTCCTTTTTCTCCTCAAGCTCTGGGCCCACACTACTAGTAAACCATCAAAGTGGGCTAAACGTGGGAAATGCTTTGTCTGCTGCAAATGATTCTTTTTTACCTTTATTTCTCAGGGAAACAGACAAAGAGAAACTAAATTATTTCACAAAGAAGGCCCAACCATATTTCATATAGGTGGCCTCCTGCAGCCAAATTGCAAACATTTTCTGATGCAACAGTACAGTTGAATTGCATCAACCTTATTCGCATCAACTTGACTCTTTATGAATAAATTCCATTGAATTTGGTCAAACAAAAATGTACTTCAGCCTCCAGATTCAGGGGCTTGGTGACCTTGACCAATTCAATGGCTGCAGCTAATTCAGGTGTGGCAACAAGTCTTGTGGAAAAAAAACAATAAGAACTCACACATACACATCAGGGTATTCACGTGTGTACTGCAGCATTCGCAAGTAAGTGTATTTATTCCTGAGAGAGAGAGAGAGAGAGAGAGAGCGAGAGAGCTGTAGCATGTACAGTTGAGGCTATTTTTGATTACTAAATACAAAAACTCCTCAAAAAACGTACGTCAAGTTCCCATGTTTTGTAAGTTAATTGTTTAAAGGGAAGGCAGTAAGCCTCGAAGCTTCCAACAACAAATTTTTTTTAAACAAATAGTAAAAACATAAAAAGATGCTGGTACTCAGAAAAAGTGTAGATGCAGGCCCTTACTGAGTTCAGACTTAATCAGTGTTTTTTCTTCTGAACACATTTTGAAGATATAATGAGTTTAAAATGTATTGTTCTACTTAGTAACTGAATAAAACCCTCATGACCAAGTGCACAGTTGACTAGTCTTTGCAAATTATAACCACTACACACAATTTGGAGAGATATGGTTCTGAATAAACCTGTTTCTTGAAGTGTGAGGGCTCATTGATTCTGTTCATATTGATTTTTCCCGTCTTTTTATTTCTCCCTCATACAGAGTCTCCTCTAACTGAACCTGCACTGGCTGATAAACACCTGCCATCAATGCAGAATGAGGAAGTGGGATAAGGCAGGCATATCCTTGAAAAGCTCTTTGTTTTGTTCACAGGGCAAAGGTCAATGGATGTGCTGGGGCTTGTCCTGAGTGTGATACAAGGTGACAGGTATGGCGCGGCAGGTGATGAGCCCAACCGAGAAGGTTGCACATGCCTCTGTCTTGTCAGAGATAAAGGATTCAAAAACAGGCCAAAGCTCAAACAAGAGAAATGCTTGTGCATGGATGTCATGCTAATCACAGCTGCACACAAACACATGTCTTGTCTGAAGAAGTAATGTCAACCTTGTACAGTTAAAAAAATGCACACGTGTAATGCTGTAGCTGTATATGAATGAATATGGGAAGATAACCTTGTTAATCACCCAATGACACTACATGGTGGTACGTAATCATTCAAAGAGATTTCATTGTGCTACTACTGCTGATGGAATTAGATAAGGTTCAAGTGATGGCAATGCATTTATCAGTCCTTCCTGGTTTTTTTAATCAATTCCCTTATCAATGCCTGGTCAGTTTTCTTCGTGGAAAAAAATCCTAAACAGGTTTTAAGTGTCAAACACTAAGTGGAAACGGTGTGTTCCAGCTGAACTCAGTAGTCAGAATTTCTAAGTTCCCAGCGGAAAATTTCAGCAGGAAGCTTTTCTCCAGTGTGGACTGAATGAATAATCATTGCATCTTACATGGTAAACCATTGCATTGGTGAATCTTTACACATCCATAATATGCATATTTACCTCTCCTCCTCTCCTCAAGATAGTGCTCGGGGTGTGAATGTCACGGTGAACAGTTTTTGGTACATTAAATTCATAAGGAGACTGCCAGCATCAATTCTTTGTGAGGTGAGTTAAGGTTTATTAATAATTCAATGATTAAAAACACCTCAGTTAAAAAGAATGAATAATCATATTTAATACATTTGAGTTGAATGTCTTAGTTTTGGGACAAATTGGAACAAACCTGTCAAACACAGAGGATGAAAGAGGTTGACATTCTCCGCTATGGACCAACAATGTCTCTGCATCCTTTAATCTGTATACTTTTTGTGGGACATACATCTCCGTCTTGTATACATCATTGTAGGCTATTCAAAATGTATCAATATTGTATTTCTTCTGCTTCACACATAACCAGAACCAGTGCAAAGAAAAAAATACAGTAATAAGTGACCCTGAGTTTGAACCTGTGTATCTTTATGTTATGAATTAAATTGTCAGACCCCTGCCTGTGAATTAAATCCATTTAGGTAGAAAAGCTCTTCATGTTTCTGAAAGGTAAACAGAGCAAAGGGCTGTACAGATGTCGATGCAGTGTGCCAACCTCTGCTCTTTTTCAATCAAACTTCATGGATATGTATTGTAGTGGAGCTGCCTCGATGACAGGCCAGTAATTATAGGTGCACTATTTGAACTATCACTCTCAGGTAATGGCAGCCTTGTCGCACTCACAGCTCGGGTGAAACACAAATTCATCATTTCAACTGTCCAGACATACCACACACAGCAGATACACACAACTCTGCAGCCATTCTGCAACTGAGCTATAAAGTGTGGAAGGAACAAGCCAGAGCCAAAAATGCTGTTTGAAAGCTGTCTTCAATCTGTCAGTGAACAGCAGGATATGCTGTGACATTTGACATGTGACAAATTTATTTGTGTGTACTCATTATCATTACACATCTGGAGACTAAAGTGGCAAGAGTTTGTTTCTCTGATCTTATTTTAGACAGATGTGTAACACTAAACTACCTAAAATAGTAGAATAGAATAAAGGCTGATAACACCCAAAAATACTTTCAGATGGAAACCAGATGTTTCTACCTATCAAGTGTAAATGTTAGTTCAAGCAGTACGCAAGCTCACATCAGCCAGCCAGTCACCTCCTTTTAGTTGTTATGCAGCACGACTAACTCCTGAAAGCTCCTCTTGTAATTATGGAACGGCTTTTCATTTTTCCTGAAAGTTTCACATCAGTAATGGTTGTTTTTTTAAAAACATTGCTTATCCGTTATCCTTATCGGTTCTGGCATTATTAAGAGCTGGTATAGGCTAACATTATTCAGAGCTCTGTGAGGTCCCCTCTGTCGCTTTAACCAATGGACTAATTGCCATTCCCTCCACTGACTACAAAACTGGACTCCACTCAATTTAATGCTGTTTATTTTGTCCACATCTTCTTGTAACCGGAATTTATCTTTTTCATCCTCTGCGCTGGCACATTACGTGTCTTTGACACGTTTTACTGTCAAACAATTCATTGTGCTTAAGTGTGCCTCTTCCAACCGTGCTAGGACCTAGAAAGAGTACCATACTAAGGAATGGGATGGATAGCATGAGTGGGCCCTTATGTGCAAAGGCCAGTATCTATACATCAAAGAACAGATGATGCGGGTGATATTTCTATCACCTAAATAGTTTGTTAGTTTGTATGTATAATATGTATAACACTCTCAGTGAGGGCCACTTGATTCATTAGTGTTTCTAACTAGTTAAAGTTGAGTCACCTACCTCTCACAGCCATGGTGCAACCTCACTGTGCATACTAGCGCCAATGAATATTAGGTCAGATAATACAAGATTAATGTGACCTTTCTTTAATCTGATGCTTTTTTGTTCATTTGGTGTATTCCGTTCTCATCTTCAATTGTACATTAATTGTTCCAAAAAACGCTTCTTGTGTCATTCACTCAACATCCGCATGTATCATATTCAGATACAGGCAATCATGTATCTGCAGCCTCTTAAATAGACATTTATTTTTTTTTACCACATTCACTAGATGAAAACTCAGGTCTAATATTTAGCTGCTTATCAAAACATCATTCGGGTGATAATGTTAGAGCAAAAATGTTTTGTCTGAGTGAGAAAGTGAATTTCTGCCAGAGCGCAGACCCATTCAGAGGCTGAGAAGTGCTTGTTGAAGTGTTTATATCTTTATGAGTTTATTCAAGCAATAGTTTGCATGTTGGATGGGTAATTGAGGCTTTGTTGAGTAACTGGAACAGAAAGGAATAATGCATTCTCCCCAACGGTACAGCAGCTTGAGATCTGAGATGACTAAAAATGTGATGAACATATGGTGTGCTGGAAAAAAAAAAGGGGGGGGGGGTCTGTAAGAATACTTTGGAAAGAACACATAGCGATAGCAACCCATTTGTTCCCTCAGCAAAATGATTGCAGAGTGTGATGAATTCAGCAAGAGAATGATGAAGACTCCTCTGCTCAGCCGTGTTTTTCTTGAACTGCACAAACAATATTCTAGCACCACACTCTCAATCTCTCATCCTTAAAAACAAGGGTGGAGAGGGGACGGTTGGAAGAATGAAAAAAAAAAAGAAAAGAATATAACATGAGAATGGGAAATGCTCTTCCCAGCAGAATCAGAAGCACTTTAGAGCGTCAAACTGAAGAGGTGATTCTCCAAGCCGGGCAATTGAGAACAATCAGTGTGAACTGTTCAGGTGCTCCTTCTGGCAAGACAGAGGCAATGGTACTATTGTTCATGTCATCAGGGCTAAACATCCTCCTGCAAAACTCCTGTAAGAGGGACGGCAAGAGAGGAGGGGAGTGCATGGTGGCTGTATGGATGAGTGCTGATGGAGAACAGGTGGAGAGTGGTGTTGGGTACAGGGCTAGATAACCCAAAAACCTTTTGTCTCTATATGAATCTTCTCACATTTAAATTGACCACAGAGCTTTCGGTCGATTGCCTCAATGATCTGCTCTGTTGCTCAGCTCCCCTCTGAACACTTAAATTTCCACAAGCTGCCCCTCAAGTAATCCATCATGATCAATCAAGGCACAAATAGCCAACTGACTTCACACCAAAGCCAATAAGCTTTCCACAGCACTAAGCCACTTTACTGTAAGACCACTACACAAGCCCAGCACAAAAAATAGAGTCTCATCACATGACCAAAACGAGAGAATAGATAGATGGGGGAGAAGTTGGAGGGGAAACTTTCTCTCTCACCCAGTAGTTCATTCAGGAAAGTGACCGGGCCTTTAAAACCCGTCAGACGGAGTCTAACTTGGGCAGGTATCCATCCACAACACAGAATACTTCTTTCCATCCATGAGAGAATAGGCAAAACCAGAAACAACCAAACTGGCACAGAAGAAGAGAATGCTGAGGGGATGGAGCTCTGTCACACGATAGACGGGACCCTTTGGAAACCTCGTGTTATGTAATAGGCAAATGTCCCTGAACCAGGACATGACGGAAGTCTTTAAAACATTCTCAGAATGTGTTCTTTGATGTGTATGTTGTTTATTTTTTATTGATATTTTGTTGAGGATTTAATGAGACTGGATCCAAATTGGTCTAAATGAGTCAAAATCAATGGTTCTCTTCCATTTTTGTATTTTTAAGTTCACAGTGCAATGGAGGATATTCGTAACACAACACAGTTCCCTGTTTTGAGGTTCCAGGTTTGAGTCCCGGCTCGGGCATGGGATCTTTCTGTGTGGAGTCTGCATGTTCTCCCCGTGCCTGCGTGGGTTCTCTCTGGGTACTCCAGCTTCCTCCCACAGTCCAAAGACATGCAATTTGGGGACTAGGCTGATTGAATTCTCTAAATTGATCGTAGGTATGAATGTGAGTGTGAATGGTTGTTTGTCTCTATGTGTTGGTCCTGCAATGGACTGGTGACCTGTCCAGGGTGAACCCCGCCTCTCGCCTGTAGATGCTGGGATAGGCTCCAGCCCCCCCGCGACCCTTACTAGTAAGGAATAAGCGGAAGATGACGATGGATGATGAAAGAATTTGTTCCTCTATGGAACCATGGAAAAAGTCATAAAGGGACTTGGAAACCTGGAAAACAAATGGAAACAGGAACAACACTTTCCCCTCCCTTCAGCAGCCTTCAGCCAAGCTGTAACCCTTTCCTTCTTTGGTGGAATAGTATCAAATTTTAGGTGGTCATGCACGTGCAGAGACCTATTTTCCCGAATTGACAAATACAACCACCCTATTCCCCTACAGGCTCTACAAATGTTCCTTACAAAAGTTCCCAAAGGTTACATGAGAAAGTAACGCATGTACCTGAATCAAACCAAATCAGCATCATAGGTTGGACTGCAAATGGTTCCTACAATGTCACTGAAGGTTTGTCAACTGGAATGCGGTGTTGACATCAAAAGGGAATGTAACAGAGCGGTGAAGGAATGATTCCTAAAACATGAAACACAGTTAGCTCATCAAAAAGACACTGAGATTTATTAATGTATTATGGGTTAAATGCCTGAAATTAGTTCTGTGGTTAACACAAGCTTAAACTCATTACATGTTCAAGCATATCAATAAATACAGCTCTTGTGAATTTTGAAGCTTTTTTGTGTCTTAAAAAAAGTGGCGCCAACAAATGACTAAACCAGACCAGAAATTTCAGAATGAAAGCAGAAGACAGGCAAAGTAAGTGGTGACATTATCAACGTATAACATATGATATGGTGTCGCATAACGTTTTAGTCTTGTACTTCTATCAATTACTACTTCTTGTAGTTCATTTGGTTTTTCATTTATGATTTGCTGAACAAAAAAATCTAATAAACTTTTGTTTGCCACAGAGTTTAGTCTCTGCAACAATGAAACAGAAAATGAAAGAAGATTTCGAGGCAACCACTGTCAGTGTGAATATTTGGTTGGTCAACAACAATACCTCATCCATGTGACTCTGGGGTCCCCAAAACATTCTCAGACCCGAGTCTGTTAAATATTGCCTCCCTAATCTTTTAAATAACCTCTCAGAATGTTGTCATTCTGTCTGTTGTGTGTGACTCATAGGTGTGATGAAGATGAATTCCAGTCATAAGAATCCTCAGGTTAGATTTGAACTCACCTGAGTGCCAGGAATATAACTGACCATGTAGAGCCTGAGGACAGCTTGGAGCCACACTTGCATGCATGAATAAAGGGCGTTAAAATCTGAATCACAGTCTCGCTTGTCGTGGCTCGCGTCTCTGATTACGTCTACTCTCCTTCGCAGCGCTCTTAAGTAGGATTATGTAACTAAATGAAGAAAAACAACTCCACTGACTAAATTTAAAAGCTGTTTCCTATGAGAGCCTCACTTGCAAATGTTATGGTACTTAAGATGAAAGGCTGCATAAAAGGACACTGTCAAAGTAACTGCATCATTCAATTTAAACGCTACCTAAAGCCCCATCTATAATTCCAGGTGGAACTCCCCTGTTGAAACAAACATCAGACCATAAACGGAGGCAGACGAAGCTGAAAATGATTAAAGTCTACATTTTACACTTTCAAATAACTTTTTGGGGAATATTGACAATCACTGTTTAAAAGGTTTCTTAAGTTACAAGTGCTTGAATGATTGGGGGGAAAAGTCTCAATCCTCCCTCAACTCACTGAAAATGGAAGCACACTATACCTGTAAGAAACTAATTAAAACAAGAATTCACAGATGTTAATCTGGTTATTTTAACTGCAGTTAAATGTGTTAATAACACTCCTTAGGGTCTTTCAAACATTAACAACATTCTCATATTACTGAAATAGCACAGACTCATTAGAGATGTATCTATATTATTCACCTCTGCTTTTGTGTCAAGTTGATCCTGACTTATATTTTACTTCTATTTTGTCTTTAACGTGACACTCTTGTCATCTAAAAATGAACTTTACATGGAGCCTAGAGGGTCACATTTCTTACAGGTACACAGAGACAATTTTATCCTCAGTAAGCACACATTAGCCCATATTTGTCACATAATACTGTTCTTTCTCTGAATGCACTGCGACAGTATGTGAAGAAGCTGCATCTGTACCACCGGTTTGTGTCTATGCTCATGGGGTCACTCTCTGAAGCTCTTCAACCAACAGTGATACAAGAGCCACACCAGCCGACGACAAACCCAAGCTCATAACCGTACAGTGGTCAAGTGTTACAATGTGAATCAACTTTAAAATTGCAAATTTCACCCAAAGTCCATGCTAAAAAGTTATCGAGGCCTTCTTTATTGCATAATGGGTGGGCATCCCAACATTCTTCCAAGAACCTGCCCCCCATTTTATGGGAGTGTGAGTGTTCTGTTTGAATTGCCTAAATAAAAACAGTAATGTATCAACATCGGCCTCTGTCTTCACTGTCAAATTAAGGTTGTTATTTAAGGGGGCTGGAGCCTATCCCAGATGCCTTTGGGTGAGAGGCGGGATTTACACTGGACAGGTCACCAGTCCATCGATGGCCCAACACATATAGAGAGACAACCATTCACACTCACAGTCACTTGTCAGTTTAGAGTTGCTGATTAACCCAGTCTCCTTTTGCAAAGCGTTCTTTGGACTGTGGGAGACAGCACAGAGAGAACATGCAAACTCCAAACTCCCGTGCTCAAGCCGGGACTCAAACCTGAAACCTTCTTGCTGTGAGACGACAGTGCTAACTACTGCACCACCGTGCCGCCCTTAATACAAAAACAAGGCAATCTCACGGTTTAATTTGCAACTTATATTTGATTGCATGTATTCTCACATACATGTATACAGATGACCTGTGTGCTCCCTCGCAAAAAGGTGCAGAGTACAGGTACTCATGAGTTACCCCTGCCAAGAGTGTTGGGGATCTAATTTATCACCGATCATCTCAAGTAAATGTCTCCTAGCTCCTGAGAAGTCCCTTGAATGTCTCTTGAGGGATTTTTGCCAACTTCTCCTTGTTGAACTCTCTAGTGCTCCCTTGCATGAGCGGGCCACACACACCACAGCATCTCTGTTTCATTTAGTCTTTTTTTTGTACACTTGCTTGAATACCAAGGATCTTTGTACTGTTGGAACACAATCAGCCCTGCTTTACTTCTCAGAGCAAAGGATAATTATTTAGTTTAAGAGTCCTCATGTATGGCTCAAACAGAGAAAAGGAGACTATACCAGTGTCAGAAGAAATACTAGCTATTTCATTGCCACACAGAAATTTCTAATGTCAGAGAAAATTAGGAGAGTTTTGCAAGTGTTGTTAGGCATACTAATCATCTTAATCGTTCGGCGTAAGGTGGAAAAATTACCTTGTTTAATCGTACATTTTTAGTCTTGGATTATGCACATAATGAGTGCTTTCTTTTCTCCTTCTTGCTTGCCATCACAGTATTTATATGTAGAGGACTTTCAATTTGTTCTGAAGCACAATAAAAACATTCCAAATAAATATTAGATGTTTAGAGGGTGTGCGATTCTACTCTTTTCAAAGTCCTCCAATGAATCATTAGCCATTTGACATACTACAACTAGACTTTCTGAAGGTCGTCACTGATGGATGCACTATTAAATCAGATGCAGCAGTGAAGACTCAAGGATCTTTCAGTCAGATTCTTATGTTATATTATTACAGTGTTTAACCTTGCCAAAAAGGAGCTGACTTACGAAAAGATCAAGGGTTACTGACTGACTCCCCATTATTGAAACAAACGTGTGAGTGTCGTAGAGTATTTCTCACTCTGGAACTGACGGTGGCACTAGTAAGGTGGATGCTGCCATCACTGATGACCTGCTGAGTCAGACAATGGCAGAGGATTGTTCGTCCTAGAGTTTTTTCACCACAGCTGATATGTTTATCCTTTGAAGAAACAAATTTTGGGATGATTTGGTGAAATGGGTACAAGCACGATGGTCCTGGGGACATCACCAGGGATTGTGGGCATTGACTGGTAAACAGAAGTTGGTATATCATTCTAGCAATCTCACTGGCCAGGGGTGTGGCCAGACTGATTTAGCGCTGACAAGAAAGAATCTTATTTCAGTCTTTAAGTGGGTGAATTAAGTTGAGGTTTGTGCCTTGTCTAGTTAAACATAGTCAGAGATGTGAGCTCCTGCAAGCGGGGGCAGCTAAGCTAACGAGCAAGCCTCAACACTCAAAGTGAACTGTCTACAGCCAACAGCTGTCAACAGTAGGTCAGAAATGTTAAACATTATCTTTATAAAATGACCACATATTAAATATAGAAACGAATTCAGCCCTGCTGTTGTCCATTTTCCTGGAATAACGATTGATAAATTTGAATTATTTTAAAGCTGGAATGATACTGGCCATTCAAAATTATAATAACTTGATTTCCTTCTTATCCTTTTGTTTGTGTTGTGATTGTAACAACACCTCAAATCTAAATAAAATTTCTTGCAACCCTTAAATGACTGTGATTGTGGACTGCAATATACTAAACCAATGAAAATGCTACACTGCTTAAGACACTGCTTTGTAAACAGAATTTTGTGATGACCTTAACTCATTAAGTTACCAGAATAGGCAACAATAAAATTAAACCTTGTATTTCAATCTTTGAGCTGAAATACACCTGGCGCATCCTCCACTTCTTAGTTGTTATCACTATGGGATGAGTTAATTAAGATTATTGTAGTCCACGTAAAAGAATAATCCCAACTTTACGCAACAGAGCAAACATCAACATGACAGCAAACCACTTATATAACCTGTTTTAAGTCCACGTGGGAGGCCACAGGCAGGTCACACCCAGGTGATGTCTTAGTACTCTGGCTGATTCTTTTTTCATTTTTTCCGCCTGCATGCACTTCACATTTGTCTGACCTTCCCAGTCCATCACTGCTGGCCTAACGACTGGCTTCTCAAATGCAGTGTGGGGCAACAACTATGATAAATAAGGTAATAGCATCCATAGTGGCTGGTGACATGCTATTAAATATTTGTATGAAGTTACTACACATTGTGGAAACAGTACTGCAATAACATCCTATGCATCCTATTTTTACACTTTACATTGCTATTTAGGTCTGCTGCATACATACCTACTGTAAGTACTACCTTCCAACTTGGGAAGATTCATCTATATACAGTATTTCTCTAACTATAAATATTCCTAATAAGGGTAGGTAGCTTCTTCCAGTTCTATCTATCAAACAGAGAAGACACTGATCTGTTATATGCCCCCTATCCTGATGCAGGTGTTTAGAAGGAAATGTGTGTCTTTTAGTGACAGAGACACAGAAAATAAAAGACTACATGTAGGTGGGGAGACTGAAGCAGAACAAACAGATGAACTGAGGGAGAATCAACCGGGTCAGATGGGTAAGTACTAGTGCGTTTCTCAGGAGCCACCAA
This sequence comes from Aulostomus chinensis, assembly GCF_037954235.1. Lineage (NCBI taxonomy): Eukaryota > Metazoa > Chordata > Actinopteri > Syngnathiformes > Aulostomidae > Aulostomus > Aulostomus chinensis. The sequence continues at coordinate 10,156,690 of NC_141322.1, forward strand.
GCCAATGGCAGGCTAACGTGATCTGCATTTCAACAGCACTTGTCCTCTGGTAATCTAGCAGCTCACTAACTGCTTCACAACATGCTGCTCTGAGGAAGAATGTGTCTTGAAAACATCAAGGTCAAATAAAAGATCTAAATGTGGAATAATAAACATGTTTGAATTGGCATGACCTGAACAGCCATTCAATTAGAGACTGACAGAGCACTAATTCAGAGCTAGATCAAAATGGCTGATTGAGTTTGAATTGTTGCTGCTTGTGAGATGATGAAACATGACAGGCTTTTTATAGGTGTAATTAATGTTCTGATTTTAGTCAGGACATGACAGATATTAAATTGGTTTTAGATCTCCGTGTCAGTGGCTGGTTGTGTGTGTGCGTGCGTAGGTGCGTGCGTGCGTGTGTGTGTGTGTGTGTGTGTGTGTGCGCGTGTGTGTGAGTGTCAGGTTGTCCTTATGAATCTGTTTATATAGTCGCATTGTTGGAACTCACTTTGGAACACTTTGGAACTCAGAGTAACATCCTGTTCCCTTTTCTCAAAGTCAAGGTTATTTTGAATGGGTTTTTGGATTAAGGATCCCATGGTGAGGCGGCACAGTGGTGCAGTGGTTAGCACTGTCCCCTCACAGCAAGAAGGTTCTGGGTTCGAGCCCTGGCTCGGGCACTGGGTCTTTCTGTGTGAAGTTTGCATGGGTGGATGGATCCCATGGCAGTGCTACCTTCTGGGCTGACTTGCCAAGATAACTCATCCCTGCAGCCCCCTAGGTAAAACTTATTTTTTGTGAGGGTCAGCAGTTATGGTTACTTCTAGTCAAGTAAGGGTAAGTCCTCAGGAAATGAATATCAGTTGAAATGTTTATGCATATGCAGTTTAAATGTACACTAAGCGTTGTTGCCTTGCGTCACTTCTGTTGATGTTCATTGTAAATACCAAACAAACAGAGCAAGCTCGCCCCTCCCCAGTGTTTCTGTAAATGTCATGAATGCGCTTCAACATCGAAAGTGGATCTCTGCTGCGCTAACGTTGCTAAGATGATGGGCAAACTCCATCTGTTCAGTGAGTAAATTTATATTCTAAATCTTTATACAATATCTTTATGATATTAAGTTATTCGGTTATATGCTACTCAATCGACTCTCTCATCTTGTTTGAGATTGGCTGGAACATGGTTTGTTATATTTATGTGCACTCAGTGTTTGTTTGCCGTTTGTGAGCCCTGTGTTGTCACCAGAGACCAGATTTTTTTATAGTGTATTCAGGGAGCAGGCAGCTAGTAGATCAAGGGGAGATGCCTATGATTTGAGACAAAAATGATATCGAAACCATGCTTCAACACTGAGTGCGCCTCTAAGGTACATTTTCTAAATAAGTGCCATTTTCATGATTGTACCTCAACAGCAGACCTCAATATTCATTTGATCTGAAATGTGATCACTACAGGAATCACCTCCAAAAAAGCAACAGGTATGCTCTCTTCAAAGTGATTGAGACTTAAACAAATTTAAAACGTAATGTTGTCTCTTGGTATCCATTTTTTGTATGTATGTTAAGCTGAACAGCTTGCATGATAAACCCACCATATGGCTCAAATACAACTTCAACAAAAATGTCCAAGGGAAAAAAAAGGTCTCTTTGCTGGCAAGGGATTCAGAGAGACACATTCTAATGAGCACTGAGTGTAAAATACAGTATAACTACGTATGTGTGTCAAAACTGCATCAATAATTCAGAGATTTGAGATATTTTGGTTTTCAGCTCTGATATGCAGCAGTGACCATGACTATATTATTGTCATATTGGACAACTAGATCATTTTTGTCTCTCTCTTGCATAGTGAACCCTTGCCTCTATTGTAATTCTGAAAGAGCACTGTGCAATCTTCCGAGACACATCCCTTCTTGTCCCATCTCTGTGAGCATGAGCTGCAGCAGTCTGTCTGTCTTTCTGGGCCATAAATACTGCTAAATGGAGTGTACAATAGCTAGTAAAAACAACAATTAGTAAAGCCATCTCCCTGAGGGACAGGCTGTCAGAGGTATTCATGCCCATCGACCAGATCTTTTTTAGCATTTTGATCTTGCCGATAGAAACGAGTGGGGCTGATGTGCAGTATTGTGGCTATCTGATGTACTGTGTTAGCTGTGTTTCATTGACAACCCTGATTACATCACATTCACATACTCATTTAGTTTTGAAGCCACAGCAAGAATTGTCAGTATTTCTATTCTCAATGATTTTTTTTAATTTTCAACATGTCATGATGTTAAATATCTCTTTAAATCCAATTCTCACCAGATTTACAGAATATAAGCAAAGACATGTTTCCATCTACTGTTAAGTGAATATTGGGTTCACGAAGATAAGCTCTGACATGCTGCTTCATTCCCTCTTCCATTCAGTCCATATAAAAGGTTGAATCAAAGCTCATTAATTTACAGACATTTTCTGTCAGAATCAAAATCCTGATTGAATATTAGTTTGTTACTCAAGGCTTACGTAAATGTTTTGCTTTTATCACATCTGTCATGTCTTTGACGATGATTTTGCTCTCATATTCACACACTGCAGTGTGAAGGACACAGAATAAATCAGATCCAAGTCTGAGTCCCTAATGTGAAAGCCTTCTTAGTCTCAAAGAAAACTAATTCTGCATCTGGCAACATATTGGGTTTGAAAAAGAAAAAAGAACATAGATAAGGGTTCATTTTGTCTCCCCGAATTTTAGTAATATTGTTGTTATTACAGCCAAATAATCAAGAAAACTATTCTCAGTTGTCTATGATGAAAACAGACCAGAATACTCTCAGACTTTTTTTAGCGAGAACACAACTGTAGAAAGTTACTAATGGTAAATAAAGAAACAAATATAATGAAAACAATAAGATATGAGACAGAAACCACTATCGTGCCAGGACCAGGAGACTACAGAGCCACTTTTGATTCAAAGTTATGCGATTTAATTTCCCCTAGAAACCCTACTGTATCACCAATACTTTGACCAGATCCTCTGATTTGCTTTCTAATTCAAACCATGACATACCGTTCTTTCTTTTCAAGTCATTTTCTTAAACTACCGATGTAGAATTGTTCATTAACAACAGGGAAATCTAATAGGTTGGCTAAATCTTTGAAATGTCAAGGCAACATATCTGATCTGATGCCATATCAGATCACATACTGTGGAAAAGAGACTCCATCCATGCGATGGACCCACAGACAAAACACATTAACCTTTATGCCAAGCCACTAGAACGTGAGGAGGAGCCCATCACACTGGGTGCCCCACTCAGCCCTCACCCTCCAACTTCACCCGTGTGAAGAGTCGCATTTCCTCATTTCCTCTCTGGAGGGTTCATGCCTGTGGGGCTGTGGCTTGTCAAAAACAATTACATCCCTTGGTCTCTGGGAGAGCCTGCTCTTAATTTGATCTGATAAGCATCTCCTTGCATATTAGCACTGGGGCCCAGCGGTCATCCTGCTCCTCATAGATAATGGACTGAGCTGGCAAACAGCATTTGTCAGCGACAGCCACTTACCTGGGCCATGCAAGACATGCTGAGCAATGCTAATAATAGCCTTTCAGCCAGACTAGCAGTTAGCGGGCCACAAAACCCAACCCTGTGGCTGGCCAAATCGATTGTCATTTACTCTCACCATTCTTTCAAGTCAACAGAGAAAACAATTACCCCCCGCCCCCGCCCCCTACCTGAAATCAGGGAAAAACTATACCAAGTCCCCTCAACTTAATAGCTGATCTGTAGTCCGCTATTGAGGCCACCATACTACCCCTTCCTTCGGAAGCCCTTTTAAAGTTTCACTGAGCTGACTGATTCTTCAAATACAGGCTATGGCTTTTCTTGGTCAGTGAGGACACATTTCAATTAAAAAACAAAAGGTTTGACAATGCATAGTATTAACCAATTAATAAATGCAAAGATGAAAAATGATGTACATGCAATTAATTGTTATCGATGCCATATTTGAATATTACCTAAACATCACTAGATAATATCAATATAACAAGATCAATTAACCCGCGATAACAGGACGGGTAAATAATTGTAGGAGTTTCACTCTTTTATTGGCCAAGGAGGGCAGTGACATCTATACACACACACACACACATACACACACAAAACTTAATAGCAGCAGAGTTTTCTGCAGTCTGAAACAAGACTGATAAGGATGATTATGTGATGTCAGTGTCACAGACTAGCCTGTTTAGAGCAAACTGAAGCCCTTGTGTATGACTGCTACATCACTTTTCAATCCCTGGGCTGATGCCCGAACTTCTCGATAGAAAAATAATAGAAACATGCAAGCTTGGGTTGAATATCATGAAAAATGGCAGAGGGACAGCACAGAGAGGCACTGCTCCCATGTGTCTGAAACCATACTCAGACATACTTGATATACCTGATAATAGGTAAAACAAATCAAAGAAAAAGATGTTTCAGTACATCCCAAGGATCAAAATGTTGCCAAAAAGAATCAATTATTTTCAGATTTTTTTTTTTCTGGATGTGCTCAAATGGCCATGAGTGTGGGAGCCCAAAATGAAGCAGCTCTCTCAAATTCCACTCATTTAACATTTCAGTAAAAGAAGCTATCAGAACCACCGCCAGCAGAGTTAATCACCACTTTGTGCAGACGGCAAACACCAGCTAGCCACTTGTCAATAGCCAACAAGCTAGCGACAATTGTATCACTGTCTGCTGGCAGAAAACCAAGCATGAGAAGCCAGGATAGGTGAAGAAAACAAACTTCAATTAATAAAAGTTGTTTAACAGTATGCACATAATGTTACGAAAATATAAAGAAAGGGCTAACAAAAATACTATTATTTTTCACATTGATACACTCCCGCACACACAACAAGAACATGATAGCAACAATCTGCTTCACAGCCAAACACAAGTTTTTCATACAGCTGGCTCTGTCCTCTCCACTGCTCTGTGTGTGTGTGTGTGTGTGTGTGTGTGTGTGTGTGTGTGTGTGTGTGTGTGTGTGTGTGTGTGTTTGTGCATGTGTGTCCTGTAGGAAAAAGAATGAAGGGCCAAGGCAATATTCAGTATTGTGAGCTTGAGAGCAACAATGTGTCGGACAGCAACAGCAGCAACAACTCAGAGGTTATTACACTTATATTACATTTGAGCTTTGCTCACAGACTGATTTTATATTATCGCTCAACATTCACACTTGGTTACTGATGAACATGTTATACCTCAATGTATATATAGGGAATAAATGCTGAATTTATTTGTGGATGTGTAGCACTGTATGTACACACATATATATGTGTGTGTGTGTGTGTGTGTGTGTGTGTGTGTGTGGAGGGGGATATTTTCTTCAAAATAGGTCTTTTGGACCTATATTTGTTTATAAAAAAAAGTATGCTCAGATGTCATTTGGAAAGCCCAACAATTTGCTGCCACTCTGACCCGGTTTCAGATAAGCTGTGTAAAATGGATGGAGGTTTTATGTTTAAAGGGAAATAAAGAAGTAGGTTGGTCGTGCTGAGGAAAATGTGTCATTTCACAGTGAGCAATGCAAAATGGCCGGGTTTAATGTTTGAAGAGAAATTTTAAACCAGGTAAGCCAGAATCAAAATCTTTTGCATATACAATACTGTGCAAAAATATGTTTCCATGGCTATGAGTGGCAATATGGTAAAAATATCATGACATGTTTAATTTAAGGTAAGTATTATAATTTTATCCTGTTGGGTTTTTTTATGTTTTTTCCCCATATTTAAAAAATATGCATTAAAAATAACATTAAAGACACTATATGTTAAGGTATATTCTTCAGAGTTTGCATCAGAATATCAAAGTCTGCCTACCTTAACCTTAACTGGGAGTGAGCTGGAAGGAGGGTGGCCCGGCAGTGCAGTGGTTAGCACTGTCACCTCACACCAAGAAGGTTCTGGGTTCGAGCCCCTGCTCAGGCACGGGATCTTTCTGTGTGAGTCTGCATGTTCTCCCTGTTCCTGTGTGGGTTCTCTCTGGTACTCCAGCTTCTTCCCACAGTCCAAAGACATCAAGAGGGGGAGGCTGATCAGGAGGCTGATTGATACTCTAAATTGACCGTAGGTGTGACTGTGTGTGTGAATGGTTGTCCGTCTATATGTGTTGGTCCTGCAACGGATTGATTAAATTGCCCAAGACTGCAGGGAAAGGCTCCAGCCGCCCCACGACCCTTAACGGGATAAGCGGTAGAAAATGGATGGATGGATGGATGGAGCAAGAGGGGAGAGGTTGTTGTTAGGTAGTAGCAAACCATTGCAGCTTTGCTTCAGTTTTATTGAGGTAGAGCATGAAATCACTGACAAATGTCCTACACTGGAAGGAAAATTGGATTTGTTGTGTGTATGAGCATAGAACTGCAACATATCAAATGATGGAGAGAAGCCTTCAAGATCTATTCATTTCACACAACCCTACTAATAAGTCTAATGCATTTGTCTCTGTTCATGAGGTCTAGAACACCAGCCTTCAAGTATAAATGCACATTGACATTTCCAGGAGGATCTAGTGTAATCCAACTGAGAATCTCTGCCTTATTTTTACAATGTGGGTCTGTGCCGCGAGACTAATTATGTCATGGTGAGCTGCAGATCTAGCATAAGGCGATGACGAGCACGATGAACATCAGGATGAGAAGAGTGTGAGTGAGAGACAGCCAGAAAAACTGAAGAAACAAACAAAAAAGTCTGTGAAAAATTCTTGTCAATAATCTCCACTCATGCATCACAAAAGCAATAATGGCGTTCATTTGGCTGGCAAGTCCGCCTGAGTGGGACGCTATTTCCTTATGGCCGCAGGTTGCCATTTGCACAGCGCACTGATATCATTAAATCACTCATTAGCGTTGGAATGAACATCGGCGCTTGATTCACAAAGCCACTATCTCTCCTCCAGCAAACAGGTGAGTAGCCCATTTATAATTACAAAGCAACAATGACTTCAGGGTGGCGGAAATAATCAACGGTGCCCGCTAGCGCTTCTTGGAGCACAAATGCACATTGACATTTACAGGATGTGCTGCGACTATCTGACTCCTACATGACTCTATTCACTATCTTGCTTGTACAGTCTGGGGCTTCATTGTGGACAAATTCACAAAAGTTCAAACACAGATGAGCTGTATTACTCTCTACATGCCAAACATAGTTATAATATTCATGATGTGTGACAACTCAACACAACTGCAGAGGTTGCAGAGGCCAACCGTTTCTGTGCATTCTTGTGTTGACAGGAAAAAAAAAAAACCTGAAAACAGAACAAGCTAGAATATGTTTGGACAACTTCCTGACAATTCTGTTTTTATACCCAGGGGAAAGAAATAGCCTGAGACAGATCAAAGCAAACGGCATCAATGTCCAAAGCATTTAGAGGCCTGATAGAGTCTATGAACCATCGCCTCCTTTTGAGAAAGATGAAATAAAGACAGAGAGGAAAAGAAGGGCACAAGCTGGATTTGGTGTTTGTGGACTGCTAAGCGTCTTAAATGGAATCTGTTGAGTCACTCTATTTGTCTCCTGCTAAATGCATGCATGTCTAAATATGTCACTGAGAATGAATAATGTGCAGCCTTTGTGCAGTACAATACAACTCCAACAAAGTATAACTGGGTCTGTATACATATTCAAACTAACTGAGTAGAGAATATGAGTGGGAACCGGGATACATCCCATCCACCCTTTACTTATTTGCATTTGAATGGTCACCACCATTAGTATGGTAAATATGTTGTAAGAGGGTACACACATTAGATTAGAATTGAGTGGCACAAATTAGTTGATCCCCCACTAGCACACAGACACGCAACCCAAGAAAAGCTTGCCAATGCCTTTAGCACCTGTATTCCATCCTGGTCCTGAGGGGCATTTGCCTCCCCTCTGTGTAAGCAAAACTGACATCCTTTATAAAAGATTTATGAGCCAAAGATGCAAACTATAGAGCGTGAACTCCCTTGGGTACAGCCTCTTCCATCTGTGAAGGATCACTTGTTCTTAGGTGGGCTAAATCGCTTGTTCTTTGCCAGTGTACTAACAGGCGTCCAGGCCGTAGGGAGCAGGCAGGGGGCTGCAATAGGATTCAGAATGTGCAGCCCCCGGCAGCGGCTGCAGCCTGGCTGAGTGATGCAGCAACAGCAGCAGATATTATGGAGTTCTCAAGCAGCTGACAGGACTTTGTAGCAACTGTGGCATTGCTTATACACATGGCAAGAGGCAAAAATCTGCCTTTGATGTGAACAAACAAGAAGAGATTTATTCAGCAGTCTTCACCTGGGTTTTTTTAACTAAACATCACCCCGGGAATCTGAGCTGCTTTAAAGATTCTTTGCAAAATCTTTTCAAAGAAATGATACAAATCATCAAAATGAGATTCTCCAATAAAGTAAGGACCACAAGGGAGAACAAGACATGTTATGCAAATGCAGCGTGTCTTTAACATCTCTAATATTAGCAGGAGTAGGTGCAAGGTTCAAGACAAAAACACGGTGTAAAGACAGCTGGAAGTAGGACAGCTCCTCCCGTCCTGCCGCCAGCTTAATGAAGGAAGTGAGGGAGGCCAGAGAGGCACTAGCCCAGCCAAGAGGCTAAAACAATTTGCAGCATCAACAGAATCTACAGCAAGGGATGAGTGCAGAGGGAAGCTCTTAAATCTAATCCCAGGGCGGACCAACAGGATTACAGCTCTATGCCTATTTCTCACAATCCAACCCCACAACTGGTCTGAGAAAGACCAACATGGCCCAACACTGGGACATGCTCGTGAGGTTTTCTCCTTCTACTGTTAACAAAAAGCTATGCACGTTTGCCTTGACTGAGTTATGCTCCTGGAGAATTTAGCAAATTCTCCCAAGGGTGGGGGTGGGCACCACAATAATGCCAGGCTTTGTTCATTCCACTCCCCTGCCTATTCGGCATGTCAGCCTCCCAGGCTACATCCACCCATCAATCTAATATATAAATGTGCCTTAGTTCAAAGTGGAGTCACACTTGTTGCTTTAAGCACATTTTCTATTCATCCACTGAATGAAATTGAACCTCATCCTGCCCAACCCCCACAGTGCTGCTGCAGGTTTGAACAATGTGAATGGCTGTCCTGGAGCTACTCACTTATGGAAGCCCTTTACTCTGCTCAAACGCTTTTAATTCCAGACATCATTCGCACACCACACCCCTGATGTTGTTTTGCCCCTGGTTTATCTCTCAACAAGAATACACAAATTAGTTCCATAATATTAACCCCAAATAAGGGTTTTAAGCCATGGTCAAAAAGTTCTAGTTCTGGTTAATTTTTCCAAAACAATTGGAGCATGTCAGTGTTTGGCTATCTTCTATATTGCAGAAAACCATAAGATTGTGCGGTGACATCAGACTTCAGATTTGTTTATGCAAAACTATGGGATATTGTCAGCCCTCAATTTAATCTTATGGACAGGAAGCAAACCTGATGAATATTTTTAACTCCTTGGTTCTGACATGTATCATGTTGCTCTTGCATTTGCAAGCCTGGTGGGACAGTTAGACGAGGAACACAAAAGATGTCAAAAGCGAGGAGTTACAAATATTTGTCAGCTTTGCTTCCTGTCTGTAAGACTAAATTGAGCGATGAAAAAAATAGTCCACAATGATGCCCATTGCCATCTGAGTTCCTTCAGGAGCCACCGTTGTCTTATATTAAGACTTAGTGTAGCTGACACAACCGGAATTGTGTTTTTTTATTCAAAACTTGTGGAGTTTAAGTTTGCAGACTGTCCACTTATCATCACACAGCATCCTGAATAGTGTTTAATCAAAAAAGGCTTTAATTTTGTTAAACCCACGATAAAAATTCCATTTATTGGAATCACACTCAGGAAAGTTATTTCATGAAGAACACCAACTTAACCAGAGTTTCACAGGAAATAATGTGTTTTAAAATCTAGCCAGCTGGGTTACCATGAAGAGTTTAATTATAACCCACAAGGTGACATCTTGAGTGTCAGATAAAAACGGAACTCAGGCTCGATAAAAGAGAGGAAATTGGTCAAACGGTCATTATCAAGTGAGACAGCTGAAAGAAATTCCCACTGTGTCCTGAATGAAACTAGTGTTATTATCAGGCTTTGCTTTGCAAATCCATCAGAGCAGGCGGGAGGTGGGAGGTGGGAGCCATTATCCATGTGTTAATTGCGCCTGCTAGTCGTTACTCATCCACCTTTGACATCATAGGTTTCAGGAAGAACATAGTGTCAGTCATTGACACCTCAAAATTGGTTTGAATTGAAAAGAAACTGGATCGATGCAAGCATTCAAATTGTTTCCTCTTTTCCTCCCATTTGTCTGTTTTCTCTCCTATCACTATCTGTATTCCTTTTCCCACTGATCCTGCTGCCCCTTGAGGAGGAATGCCACCAATTCCATAGATCAAGTTCAGTTCATTCACTGCTGCCTGTGATGATGTTTTCATGTTTGTGGAGGTTACACACTGGGAGTGAGGAGTCCCTGTTTTCCAAGCAGAGAGGGGCTAATAAAGATGCCATCAAGTTAATGCATTACAGGAAATATAGGACGACTGACTCAGTACTCTTTCCTTCATGTGCTCTCTCTGCCTTAAAAGCTACCTTTTCTCTCATGCACTAACCTTCCTCTCCTTCAACAGCTATCTGACGAGAGAAGTGAAAGACAGAATATTTCCAGGAGTGACGGTTAGCCAGGTGACAAGCATCTAAACTAATGCAAAATCCTCTTTCAGCTTGTTCCAAATCATGTTATTCTACATCTCCTTTCTCTCAATGTTTTCAGGGCCGGCCTCTCTTATTGATGCTACTTTTTAAAAAAAAGGCCATCACGATTCATCAGAGGGGTCCTTGAGTGAAACGCTTTCTCACGCCCTCACATGTACTTTTGTAAATGCCACACATGTGCGCGCGCACACGCACACGCACACACACACACACAAAAAACTGTACACCTCCGCATATATGCAGAGCCCTTTAAAGGGCAGCCGACTGTCCTTTTCTATCATTTCTTCAAAGAATTCAACTTTTGTGTGTGCCTTGTGTGTGCATGTGTGCTGGTATATAAATGTTACTATAGTCGTGAAACAGATCACCACTGGTTACATTACAGTGTGTCTCATTTAGGCTCCTTATTTTATTGTGCAGCTAAGGATTAAATATTAGATTAACCATATTTAAATATTTGTGTCCTTTGCCATTTGCATTTCCATTGCTTTTGGGTTGCCCTCATGTTTCTCATTTATTCCTCCTCTGATCCCATTTAATGACTCTTCTGATTTAATGAGTCAAATCATAACTTTATGAATTTCATCTAACTTTAAAGAATAATTTGTGCCCCTGAGCGTTCACATCACCTATGAGAGAGTGTGATAGTGCGTTTTACATTGTGGGCAAAGGAGACATGCAGTGGGGGAACAGGTGCTACAGGGTAATTACAAACACAGCAAGCTTTTAATTATGCTCTCTCGTATGAACTGTTAATGAATGTGAAGCTCATGCAAATATCGATGTGTTTCCCACTGTGTCTACGCACAAGTAAAATCACCCACCCACACACACGCACAGACACGCGTGCACACACACACACACACACACACACACACACACACACACACACCACACACACACACACACACACATTTTGTTAAGGCAAGGCAAGGCAAGGCAAGTTTATTTGTAGAGCACAATTCATACACATGGCAACTCAAAGTGCTTTACAGTTGCAGAAAAATCTGAAAATCACAAAAAGGCAGATAAAATCATAAAACATAAATAGAATCATTAATTTAAAGAAAAGGAGAAGAAAAGGACAAGAGTGCAGATAAAATACTTTCAGCTGTCGTATGCACAACTGAACAGAGTAGTTTTCAGCCTGTTCTTAAACATTGTCACAGTTGATGCCTGTCTCACATTTTCTGGAAGACTGTTCCAGATTTTAGCTGCAGAAAACTGGAAAGTAGCTTCACCATGTTTAGTCCTGACTCTGGGCCCCTGTAGGAGACCTCTACCTGAGGTTCTCAGAGACCTGGAGGGCTCATATGGGTCTAACATGTCAGAGATGTACTTTGGTGCTTGACCATGAAGAGACTTGTATACAAGCAGAGCTGTCTTAAAGTCTATTCTCTGAGCAACAGGAAGCCAGTGCAGAGATCTGAGCACTGGACTAATATGGTCGTATTTTCTGGTTCTAGTCAGGACTCGAGCTGTAGCGTTCTGAATGTATTGTAGCTGTTTAACAGCTTGTTTAGAAATACCAGTGAGCAGGCCGTTACAGTAGTCTAACCTACTGGAGACAAATGCATGGATTAGTCTCTCCAAGTCTGGTTTAGACACTATTCCTTTGATTTTGGCAATGTTTTTTAGATGGTAAAAGGCTGCTGATATTACTGACTTTATGTGGCTGTTAAGATGTGGGAGGACTGGCACCAGTGCCTCCTCTTGGTGGCTTGGAATGAACCTATTTCCTCCAGAGTTCCAGAGCTCTGCTAATAACTACATTAACAGCTGGATGCGTGTTTGGCTCAGTGGTGCCCTGGCATGATCAAAGAGGGTGCTATGGTGCAATGCATCCAGGAGTTTTATGGTGATGTAGTTTATTGATGTAGTCTCAAACATTTTTTAGGGTGTAAGGCCTTTCTAAAACACTTCTTTTGAGGGTTAGTCCGTCCTCATTCTTTCCTTGCTCCTCGTGGTGGGTTCTAATTCCTGAAATTCATGCGTCTCAGCTTGAGCCAGATGGAAGTGTTGATAAGTGATTCGCAGCTTTATCTGTGTTCTGATCTGGTTCATCTGCGTTTATGTACACCAGTGTGTTTACCATAAGTATTGTTGTTTGTTGGCATGTGTTACATTTTTCCTATATGAATGGTAGATAAATAATTGTTTAATGCATTCATCTTAAACTCCTAAGTCTGGGGGGCCAGGAGAGCCTGTGCTCTGGTTGTGCGTCATCAAGTCTGCATGTTGGTTTGCCTTGCCGCGATGCATCCCGTCTCTCCACGTCTTCATCCCTGCTTTTCTATCCCCCCACTTCACTTTTTCTTCCCTGTCCTCATGTCATCTCTGTCTCCTAGATCTCTGATGTAGAAAACAACAACAAAAAAAGACTAGCCAAGCCAAGCGGCAGACTTAAAGGCTTTTATAAGGCATACAAATAGGCTGCAAATCGGATTAGGGCAGAGAGGAGGGATCCTTTTCTTTTGAAAATCCATTTTGTGATAGGGTGGACCTTGTATGTACAATGACAGGCAGGACATACTGTTGTCTTGAAACTTGAGAGGGTGACAAGCAAAGAAAATGCCACTAATCTTCATGAAAGAGAAAGCTTTCATATTGAATACTCCAGTAGAAGATGCTGCATTTGATGTTTGCACCAGACTCACTGTTAACTTCTGTTATTAAACAAAAGTAAATACTATAAAAAAGCAACATTTACAGAAAGATGTACCCTTATTACACCTAACCACCACTGAGGCAGACATATTAAACAGAATGTGATTAAAAAGGTTGGCAAGACAACATATTGTGCCAGTCCTTCTATAAATACTCTCAAACCTCCAGTCTGTCTCAGGCTCTCGGCTTCATGCCCATTTGTTCCAAATGAATTCAAAAATCTTTTAGCATGGGTCACACATAGATAGTCTCATTTACTCTAGTGTCTGAGCAAATGCTATCAAATGTTCTGGTCTAAATACCAATTTCAGACACAGACACTGTGATGTGGTGGCTGGTGAAGCCACTCATGGCCCATCTCGTGCTATCGACTCTCAGGACACTGGGCTTCTTTGGGTCCCTGGAGTTTAAAAAAAAGTCAGTTGGCCGCAGGGCCTTTTCCTTTCGTGCTCCCTTCCTCTGGAATAACTGTCTTTGCATGTCTGTCTGTCCATACAGGGAATGTGATCCCTCCTCAGAGGCTCTCCCTTACGTTTCTGACATTTTTTTTCCCCACAGTGAAATAATTATTTGGATTTTTTTTCCTCACTCAAATCAAGAGTCAGACTGTTTTATTCCCCATGCAGATTGTAAAGGTGATTTGTGAAATACAGGCAATATTATTATTATTACATTAACAGCCACCCCATGAGGACTATCAGGACCTGCAATTCACTCATCAGAAGTTAAGCTGCATGTGTAACTTAAGTGAGTTACCACCTCTTAGTTGTGCACTATATGTGACACGGGGCCCTGCTGAGATGAACAGTTTCAATAAAGACAAGCGCAGGAGGGAATGGACCCCTGTGGTTTCTACTGTCCTCTGTCCTTTAGCCATTTTGGTGCACACAAAGCAGGGAAAGCACAAGCACATACTGTTACGAGACACAATGCTGCCCATTATCGAATGGTATTTCTGCTAAAACGCTAGAAGACAGCCAGCTGCATTCAGTAACTTAACTGTAATTATCATGGTATTTCAGATATGTTGTACTACAGAAAATGTCAATTGAACATTTGTACGGAGAACAAGCACCTCTCTAAAAACCGAAGGACACAACAGGAAGCCCGCAACTTGTCAAAAGTTTCCAAATTCAGTTGATATTTTGGAAGCTGGCTGAGATGCTCTGCTGCTCATCTGAAGCTGAGCAGGCTCCAGTTTATAATCATATGCTTTGTGGCGGCAAGCAAGGAGCACTGGAGCAGATGGCACTGGTTTTATTTTGCCGCAGATGCTTTCTCTGAATAAGGAACGCTCTACTGAATGCCAAGCTCTGTGGGAGAGGAGAAGCAAATTGAAGCCCTCCTGCACTGCGCTCCCCATCAGGGAGAGGGCTATTGTTGTGTGTGCGCTCCAATTCCAGAGTGACAGGCAAATTCTGCTCATTCATTAATGTGCCAAGCTCAGAGATGGACAAGCCACGCGGGGATTTCATTACCTCATGCACTCTTCCTCTCTCTCTCTCTCTCTCTCCTTCTAACTCGCTTTCTCGCTGACATGCCCAAGTTGATGAGAAGTGATTCTGTTGTTCCAGCAAATAACCAGGAAAAATAGTACAACTCCTGTTCAATTAAAGAGTAATGATGTAGTACTGATGTTTTGAATCCGGAAAGGAATTGGCTATCCATATATAACCCTGATTCCGTGCATTCTGAATACACAGAGTATGGATCGTGTGTAGATCAAGAACCAGTTTAATCATGTAAAATCCAAATCCCTTTCCCACACATAAAATGGTCTAAATGTCACATTTGGTGGCATTTCACTGAGCGAGAGTAATAAGAAACCAGGGGGAGTTCAAATCATATGGCAATAAGGACCCTCCCCACCCCCTTTTCTGGCAACAGTGTCATTCAAATTCAACACAGTCAAACTTAGCAAGCGACCACAAAATCTCTGAAAGGAGCTTACTGTTAATAGAATGTGTTTATGCAGGGAAGAGGCCGGAGCAGTGAAAGGTCAAAGGATATCAGCGAACAATAGAAAGTAGCGCAAAGCAAGGCTTAAGAATAAGTGAGGTGTGGGGGCACATCACAGGAAAGTTTCTGATCATGTGGTCAATTTAGCTGTGCTCTACTTTCTGCAACTTGGACTTTTCACTCAAATGTCTTACTCATTTCTCTCTGCATGTACACTGAATGCTTTGTCGCTGCGGCCCCACACATCACAGTAATCCGTCAAATGAGCTGACCGTCATACTCAGACATCCTTCTGAGATCTCACTGTTATTATCTGCTATCAATGGAGCCCTCTGTGTAAAAGGATTTCACACACATAGCAATCAAACCGAGGAGGCAAGCGCACCTTTGAGAATCGGAGAATCAATTACCAGTTTTAGAGAGAGTTGCAGCATAGACAAAATGTAAATAGTTCATAGTGTCCTTCATTCATATGTGATTTATTTAGGACTATGCTGATTTATACAATTGCACTGAGGCCATCTGATGAGCAGACCACTGCCTGCAAATGTGCCATCTTTCTGTGCTGGACATGCACACTGGCACTGGCGAGCATAAATGATTGAGTTGGATGTCAGAAAAAGAGCTTCTGCCAGGAGGCCACAGCATCCATGTTAATGAGCTGATGGAGTCTAATCTAAATAAGTGTGAATAAAAGGGCTTTCACTGTGAGTGCTCACATATAAAGCAGAGAAACGTGCAGGAAATTGCTTCATCTCAATCAAAATGGAACACAACACATTCAGTTCATCTAACTTTCACCAATTAGCTCTCACCTTGACATTAGCTAGAGATGGGGGGGGGGGGGTGGCAACCGGGTGCAGGAGATGTTTCACGAGTAGCTTGTATGTACGCCATTTGTTTGTTTCTGCGGTCCTTTATCTACCAAAGCCCATCTGAGATCAATCACTTGGCTAAGCATGATTGAGAGGCCTGTCAGAGCTCGCTGTTGTGGCCTTGATTCAGTAAAACAAATAGAATAGGCGTAGGCATTACAAAAAACCCTGACAAGAGACCACACCAGAGATTGTTCTGAGAGAGGGGTGAATAATGAGGAAGGGATACATGTCACAGAATCCAACAGGAAGAAAAATGATGGTAGCAGAGATAGAAATTAATAGAGAGGACAACAGAGGGGTAGATATAAAGAGCACAGTGCACACAGCTCTGTCGACCTATGTTGGCCCTGCTCAGCTACTCACTCTATACTTCCATGCATATCAACAGTGAAACTGTTTACACCCTGCTGGGGATGGTGCAGTGTACAGCCTTGGGATTAAAGGGGGAGATATTCAATGAAACTTCCCCCACACACATAGCTCTCTAATAAAGGAAGGAGTCACAGAGTATGTGTGTGTGTCCTTCACTTTTCTCAATAACCACTCAGCCAATCTACTTCAAACTTGGAGGGTGTATTGCTGGGGATCTGAGGGAGAGAAGTGCTGAGTTTGAGGTCGTTTTGGATGAGTGGTTCTCATATCACGACTATAGCTTCAGCTCTCTGGGCCGCGTTACCACAAAGGTCAGAATGAGGGTGCAATCCAAAGTTCTAGGGTGACTGTGCAGTGCAGCGAAGTGTTACTGAGGATCACAACGGAAAAAAAAGATTCATGAACAGCAGCGGGCGCTCTTGTCCCTGACTGCTCACTCCAGCCTTCTAGCAGTAACGAGCAAAGGGGAAAGTCATTCAAGTACGCCAAGTTCGTAGTCAAGCTATTCAGCAGGCTAGCTATAAATCTGAAAGCCCTGCATCACCAGCTGTCAGTTTGTCACTTCTGAACCTGTCCGATGGGTGCAACACTATATTAAAATATTGTGACATTTTGATATTAAACATAACTAGCCAAGTTAAATATAAAATGAAATATTAATACCATGGGGGAAAACACTCTCAAAGTAAAAAAAAAAAAAAAAAAAAAAGCAAAGTTGGCACTAGTTGTTGAACTTTGCTATGGATATTTAATTTAGATCTTTGTTTGCATTATCGTGTTCTTTGGTGGGGTTTTTTGTGTTTTTTTCTTAGCCTTTGTCAGATTATGTTTTTTTTTCCTGTCTGTTTCCCCACCAGTGGCTCGGTGGTGCAGTGGTCAGCACTATCGCCTCACAGCAAGAAGGTTCCAGGTTCGAGTTCTGGCTCGGGCACAGGATCTTTCTGTGTGGAGTCTGCATGTTCTCCCTGTACCTGTGTTGGTTCTCTCCGGGTACTCCGGCTTCTTCACACCATCCAAAGACATGCAATTGGGGACAAGGCTGATTGATACTCTAAACTGACTGTAGGTGTGGCTGTGAGTGTGAATGGTTGTCTGTCTCTATGTGTTGGCCCTGCGATGGACTGGCGACCTGTCCAGGGTGACCCCTCTTGCCTGTAGCCACTGGGATAGACTGCAGCCCCCTGCGACCCTTAACAGGAATAAGCGGAAGAAAATGGATGGATGGTTTCCCCACCTTCTTTGAGTGACTTCTCTATGTCGTGTTGGGTTATTTATCTTCATCAACAACAGCCCTGGGCTTGATCTAAACAGTTCCTCCTTTCTCATTTTCCTATCCACCATTCTCTGACCCCAGTAGAAAACAGCATGGGGTCCAGTACAAGTGGGTGGGAGAGCTTCTTGAACAAAGCTTTGGAGGGGGATGGAAGGTCATATATATCTGATGATCTACAATCTGGCCACGGATCATACTGATTGATTGTTTTGTTGAACAGCTGAGTGGTGCACCACTTTCAAATTTGATGCTGTGTGGGATGGTGGGAAAGCATTTGTCTCCTATCTGTTGGATAGAATACTCCAGTGTAACCTATGCTAAAGGATAATTCAGACAGCACTACTCACAGACTACAGAAATGTTTACCAGTCACTCAGATATCATCCATCCAAAGCAAAATCGACAATTTGGAAGCACCCCTGTTCCCAGTGTCGGTCCCCTTCCCTCTTGTTCTCTAACCATTTTCTTGTCATGCGATTAATTGAGTTCTGTTACCTGGTTATGTGTTCTAGCCATTATCAGATCATCTGTTTAGTTTACCTGTTTTGTTCTCATTGATTTCCTGGCATTTCCACATATATTGTAAATTTCTTTAGAGTTTACTTTCTCTGTGTTTTGTTCCAGCTGTTTTTAAATGACAGGTCTTATTTAGTTCCTCTTCTCCTGCCTGCACCACCACAATCTGACAGTAGCATTATCTCAGTTTCCCTGGATAAAAATGTGGGCTGACCCACACCTTTCAATACCTGGAAAACAACAAATTATGTCAGCACACTTCTCCTTCAGGTTTCAATTCCATTACGTAGGTGAACTCTTAGTAACCTGCAGATTTTACATGGCCATTTTACATCACCACAACATTGCAGTAATGATGAGATCTGCAAGCAGGGGGAGTGTAGCAAAGTTTGGATGCAAGCGAGACATGTGACCCATAATAATTCTATTTAATGTAGAACAGTGAGGATACAGAGTTTCCATACAAGTGTGAAAGTGAAGGTTCATATAAAACAGCTGCCATGCTGTCCATGATAACAAAGACTCTGACTGTACATTTCACTATTAAACTCAGAACTATTATACAATTATCACACTATGTGGCTACTTGTCCCCCATTTACCTCAACAAACTGGTCATATATAGAATTATTTCAGCCAAAGATCCCAGCACAAGGCAGAAATTTTTAAAAAAGATAATATGACTGCAGGCGACACGGCGGTGCAGTGGTTAGCACTGTCGCCTCACAGCAAGAAGGTTCCGAGTTTGAGTCCCGGCTCGGGCACAAGATTTTTCAATGTGGAGTTTGCATGTTCTCCCTGTGCCTGCGTGGGTTCTCTCACGAGACCTTTCTGTGTGGAGTCTGCATGTTCTCCCTGTACCTGTGTGGGTTCTCTCTGGGTACTCCAGCTTCCTCCCACAGTCCAAAGACATCAAGAGGGGACGAGGCTGATTGATACTCTAAATTGACCGAAGGTATGAATGTGAGTGTGAATGGTTGTCTGTCTCTATGTGTTGGCCCTGCGATGGTCTGGCGACCTGTCCAGGGTGAACCCCGCCTCTTGCCAGTAGCCGCTGGGATAGGCTCCAGCCCCCCCGCGACCCTTCACGGGAATAAGCGGAAGAAAATGGAAAAAATGGAAATATCATTGCAGAATGACACCACGGACATGAAAATTGTGTAAAGCAACCTGGCATACATAACAGGTATAACGAATGCAATAAAAATAATTATCTCTAACTTGTTATCCAAAACTGCAATACATGCAGTCGTATAATAAATGTTTATCTACATGGCATTTGTTAGTTGGCATCCATGACAAGCTTTTTGATAGAACATTGAGTCATAATCACCCTTAATATTCAGGGAAGACAATTAACCTTCATGTTAATTAATGTGGGAGGTAAGGGACTGGAATAATGGATGGGTGGTGCTGGCCCAAAAAGGTTGAGAAGCATTATGATATGTCCAGTTTTTTTAACCGTCTGGGGGCACTCATTGTGCAATGGTTTGAAAAGTGAATGTATCTCATTGTTGAATAATATGTGTAGTCACATTCATGTTGTTGTAGGGTGAAAAGTAAAAAGCTCATGTGAAACCTTGTCAAAAGACTGAACATTCTGCACCAAGTTCTCTACAGCATGTCTTTTACTTTGGCAGTTATGAGGTTGTTGTTCTGGGGTGTGCATGTGTGAGGAGGGCGAGGCAAATAGCTCATTCCTCATCAACACTAAACAAACAAAACTTTTATTTTTAAAAAAGTAAGTAGTAGAAAGAACAATTTGTGTTTGTGTTAAAATGTAGGTGACAAAAGTAAAAAGTTGTGACAATAAATAGCATAAGAAATACGAACTGCAGACACCAGAAAAATCTACTTCAATACTTCACAGTACTTCCTATCTCTCAGCAGTATCATAAAAGTATACGCATAGACTACACCACTGCTGTGGTGGTTATGTCACAGATAGCAACAAATAAAAATTGAGACTTTGCTTGGTGATGGTGTGGCTCAGTATCAGCTGCAAGCAGAGAACCCCCCCCCCCCCCCCTTCCTTAACAGGTGTGATTTGAATCACCACAGCTCTTTAAATGTTCTAATGTCAGAGCACATCAGCGTCATGCCGGCCTGAGTAATACCTCCTCTCTCTGATGATCATGTTGGCCATGAAACCTGAGCACTGCACCACTCAACTCCACACAGTTGGATGTGATTCAGCAGCATTTACAACACACGCAGCTCTTCCTCCCAACATCACACAACCTGAGGAAGCCATTATGCACCACTCTCAGGAGTCAACCTACCCTCTGTGCTTCAACATGACATTCAGGGTCAGGTAGCGTGGAGGGGAGGACCCCCTGGGAGCCCGATGCTGGACCCCAGCCCTCTGCTCGGCTCAGTCAGATACATCAGGGAGTTCACACATCAGCCGTTCATCTCTACTTCACACATGTGGAGGAGATGATGCATGACTGCTCAAACAGAGGCAGAAGATATAGAGCTGTTCTGCACACCAACTAAGCAACATATTCTTTCTCTTGAACACTACGTAAGCAGTGTAACGTTCACAAGAATATGAAAGTACAAGTTTTCCATACAATAAATATGTGCAGAACAAAAATATTGAAAAAGACAAAAACAATCTGCACCTTAGTTATAAATGGAACACACAGGGACACCGTCTACCAATATGACATCTGACAGGTCATCTGGGGCTGTTTGGCTCACTGGACTAAGATATGAGAGATGTCAACAAAACACCTCAGTAATTCATCACTTTTAGTACTGTTTGTTTCATTATACCAAGAAATGTTTCACATTACACTGAATTTCAAACTTTATTTCTCTCATCATAGTAGTATTGTTGGTCTGTCAAAATAAGATTAATTTAGAGAGTTCTATTTCTGGTGTTGTCAAAACCTATGAGAGGTATGCACATCAGAAATACAAACAATGATTGATTTTAATAATTTAGATGCAAGAAACCGAACAGGATTCTGCCATTAAGAGCCCTGTCAATGGTTTAGCAGGCACATACTGGAGAAGAACACTGAGGGGAGAGGGCACTAACAGGAGGAGTTGGCCCTCCATCAGTGAGGCAGGGTCAAAGTTGTCATTGGCTAACCTCCTTCACTTTAAACAGTGAAGCTTTTCAAATGCATTTACCAAACAGCCTTAACTGTACACATCCAGGTCGATGAATGATGCTAGTGTATATAGTTGTTTCATTTTTGCTCACAGTAGCACTGCACCTGAGCCTCAGAATACACACACTCTCTCTCTCTCTCTCTCTTATTCACTCTCTCGCTCTCTCCCCTTCTCTCTCTCCTCCTCTTTCCAGACCAGCACTTGCTGCATGTTATTATTGTACTGACTGTACCTCTGGTAATATCAGTGCCATAGAAAACCACAGCCCCTGTTACTGGACCTGAGTCTGTTTCTTGCACTAACATCACTACTCTCTCTTTTTTTCAGTTCATCATGTTCAAATGTGATGTGACAATAAAACTAACCACAAATGTTTCTTTGTATTAAGATCTAATAATATAACAGAAAAATGTACAAGTTAGATGTTAAAATTTTCATGAAAATATTAAGATAAAAAAAAGACCACATAAGGCATTTTATATGTAGAAAAGGATCCTCCATTTATGCGGGAGGGAATGTTTGACTTTGTGTCCACCACCAGTTGATGATTTGTCTTTTTTCCTCTCAGCACTTTGAATATAATCTATTCGTAAAACTGACTTCTGATCTCACATTTAAAATGTGATTTCAGTATCAAAATTTTGGCAGCTGAAGGACAATTTTGAAATTATTTGCTGCGAGCATGTCAACCATGAATGCATTTGTATTTCAGTCAGATTCCCTCCATCAGTGCTGACTACTGAGGCACATCATAGTGTGGCAAAGCACTATACAAATGGGACTGATGTTTATAGGGAAAGGGTGACCTGAACTGCTAACCAGCTAAAACTCCCTTTTGGTTTTTACGTGGCCTCCTTCCCACTTTGAATTATCACACACAGTTTTAGTCCAGATTATGTCCAGATTATTAGCTTGCATATTTCTGACCTTGCTGCTGTCCTTTTGAATTTACCTTGAGTACTCACAGTCTCTAACCTGACAGCTTCTGATATGTTTGACCAGTAATTTCAGCAACCACTGAGAATCTCACTAACTCCTAAAGCTTCTCAGCAGCTGGATCTGGAGGAGTTCTGTGGAGGAGTTGGCCACTTAATTCTTGACGGGATGTACTGCCAGTCTAGAAGCTGCAGCTCCATTTGAATAACCAAAAGCCAGTCCCGCTTTAACAAAACCAATACTGTGGTTTAATGACCACATCCACACTATCAGAAGGGCATCTAGACGTGCTGGAAAGATGAAGAAAACCTCCAAATTGAGGTGAAATTTCAATGCCATGAAAGAGATTTTTTATAAGCGTTTAATAACACTGTAAAGGAAGACAGATCAAAATACTTCTCACATCTTACTGCTGCAAATCCTCTCTACCTCAAGCTATTATTTAAGACCATCAACTCCAATATCCATGGCCCTCGGGGTTCTAAAGAAGTCTGGAGAGATGTGAAACATTGCAGTCTTTTTTTGTAAATAGAGTCCCAGCATGAAAGCTCAACTCATGCCACCTGTGTTTACTCCACCACATATGCAGGTGTAACAGAATTTTAATTTATTTTACCCTTTATCCATGTCAGATGTTGTGTATAATTAATGGCATGAAATCCTCCTCTTCTCCTTTAGAAAAAAAGGGGCTTTTGGCTTTTTATCTTCAATTTTTAACAAGCCTTCACATCCAGGTGTTTTTCCTACATTTCCTGAATCTGAGCCTTACTCCACCGAATACCCAAGTTTGGAAAATGCGAAAGAGTGGGCAAGGTGCTAAGAGGGGTGGATGAGCAGTGTGGTGATCTGGCCAGGCAAAAAAAAAAAAATCAAAGAAAAATACAGAATCATTTCCATGGAAGTGGAAGACCTCCATTCAAGAACCAGACTACCAGAATTTCAAACACACCGCTTAAAATAAGAAAAGGAGGGGCAGAAAGTGACACTCACTTCTGGGTGTCCTTGTGCCTAAAGCCAGAGCCCACCAGTGACGAGGGGAAAGGCAACTCTCGTCAGCTCTACTCTAGCCAAGAAGAGGGCTTTGACATTAAATCGGCTGCTGCTGCCACTGATAAAAATTGAACCTTGGCACAGACAACCTTAATAATTTTTGATGCGCATTCAAATTTCTGGCTGAAGGAGAAAATTGTTTGTTTTCAGCTCTTTTCCTTAATATCCTTCACTGCACAGCTAAAGCTATTAAAGGGCTTTAGGAGGGTTCAAATTCCGGCTGCTGTACAGCTTTGCAGGTCTCAGACCTCTCTGCTCCATGTGTTTCATACGGTTGATCGTGTCATTTGAATTTACTAACAATCCAAAAACCTGACAGACATCACTATCTCTGCATCAAATAGAAAAAGTTTTGTCAAATAATGCAAAGATAACCTGTGGTGGTCCCCAATACCCTTTTCTTGGCGTTTGACTGTTCTCTAGATAGGTTACCACTGAGTCCCTTTATCCCCATCTGAAGTTTCTCTCCAATTTTATGCAGAAAATACTCTCATTTATTCATAAATAAAACAGTCACTACACACAGCCTTGCTGACATAGGGATCCTAGATGTCTTACAAACTGTATTGCAAAAGAAGCAGATAAACTGAGTCAAGAGTGTTTGAACCCAAAGAAAAGCTTTTTGTCAGCCAGGCCTTAGCACCAATAAATGTGTAGCACACACATAAAGAAATCTGGGAGTAGTATTTATTCTGAACTGAATTTTTCTCAGCATATAAGCATTATTACCAAATCCGCTATCAGTCCAATCATGAGTTTTGCCAGGATGAGATCTTTTCTACTTTGCTTTTGTCTCCTTCTGTTAGATTTACATTATTTGTGCAGTTGCTACAAAAATTTATTAAATGTCACCTGTCAAGTCAAGTCAGTTTTATTTATGTAGCACCAAATCACAACAACGTTATGGTTAGACACATGACACTTAACAAGTAGAGCAGGTGTAACATCACACTCCTTCAATGAATTTACACCCAACAATTCTCCATGAGCAAGCAGATCCTGCAACAGTGGTGATGAAAGCCTTCCTTTTAACAGGCAGGAACGTGAAGATCCAGGCTCAATGGGGACGGCCATCTGTTTTGACCGGTTAGGGGGAACGAGAGCAGGAGAGCAGGGCAGAGACAAAGACTGATAATGGAGGAAGACCGATATGCAGAAGGAAAGAGAGGGACAGAGATAAAGAGGGAGGGAAAGGCGAGGAGAATGGTGTACATGGGACTTGAGCAGGTGGTGCTAAGGGTGGCAGTTTGAGCCTCTTCAGGTCTGTAGCCTCCTCTAGTAGCAGCATCAGTCAGGGTCCACGACTACAAAGAACCACAGCAAGAGTTCCAATGAACTCAAAAAATTTGCAAATTTTCCTTAATCTTAGGGGCGCATGGCTCTAAGGCAAAGCACCCGTCTAACTGCAGGGTCACTGGTTCAATCCACACTTTCCCTCATGACCATGTTTCATTGTCCTTGAATAAAATACTGAACCCCTAAATGCTCCTTGTGAGGAGGTTGGGTCTTTGCACAGCAGCCTCCATCATCAGTGTGTGACTGCATACTTGAATACCATCAAAGTATAAAAAAGGACTATATAAATAGAATCCATAAACCATTATTCTTGTCTCGTGCAGTGGCTACCTGTGGTGTTATTATTTGTGAAGATCTTACTTTCTCTCTCACCCCAGGGTCCACTCATTAACTGCTTGAATCCTGATACAAAACACTTGCGGTTCTATCAGACACATGCAGTAGCCCTGGCAATAGTATTCACAGGATGCTGCAGTGAATCTAACAGCCCTCTTCCTAGATTCTCCATCCCTGTAATGTTAGTAGTGCTTTTGACTCTAACACTAGCTAATCACACTGCTCATCACATTGGATGGATGATGGGGGAAAGGAAAGCTCCTGTGGTTGGTCCAAACAGCAGGAACCTCTCATTTCCCCTTATCTACATTTCATCTGTGTACTATTTGCATAGGTCACACATTCTGCACCTAAGTTATATGTAAGCTGTTAGCTTTTTATTAAGGTAGCATGTTTGATGTATGCTGTGCCATTAATGATCCAAGGCAAGGTTGTATAAATACATAATGATGTTTACCATGATATTGCTGAGGTTTTCTCATTAAACCGTCATAATAAATTCAAGGTTGTTTGCTCATGTGGTTGAGATTGATATTTAATCATGCCTTTAAGACAAAACAATATCTGCTACGGAATAACAGTACAGCACATGTGGCACACATGCTGACTGACAGTGGGAGAACTTTGTCACCCCACCATCAAGGCCCATATGAATGAATTGAGGTTTGGTTCATCTGCAGTGCGTCGGAGTCTCGCGAGCTGGCAGGTCTCCAGTCCTCTGCTCACTTATTCATCTCTTTCTCTCACTGCCAACATAGTCTGATACACACATTTGGCACTCACTCATCCACCAAGAGAACCACTTGATTCACACAGTATCATTAATCTAAAACAAACCAAAATTCAGCTGGCTCACATGACTGCTACATTTCAAACTCAGCCTTTTCATGGAGATAAGCACAATGGAGTGTACAAAGTCCATTAGAATTACAGCTCAAGTCCTGGAGGTTGTTTCCCAAAGGTGTACATAGAATAGTCTGAACTTAATGTCCTAAAGAAAATAGTCAGCCGTGAGACTAAATTATGCATACAAATGTGCCATAGGTTCGAAAAAATGCTATGCAGATTTGGCAGTGAGGTGCTCAGGGTGCGGAGGAAGTAAATAAATAATCCTGTTTAATAATTCATTGAAATTCATGTTGCTTTGCCTCCAGCCTTGAGAGTATTTAGAATGCAGCCTGCAAGGGCCCTGCTTCTGACTAATGGTGGAATGTGGTAAAATTATCAAAAACAGGAGGGAGGCTGAAGCATGTGTGAGCACACACACAGAAATACATATATGTTATGTATCCAATGTTCTATAAAATACTTCGAAAGCACAACCACTGTCTTATCCTGTGTTTGCTCCATTTCTTCCGTGAACGACAGATAAAATCTTCAGAGTGTGAAGGCAAGTTCACACGGAGCTTCAGGCTGCGCACACTAAAGCTGAGAAAGATGGCAACGCAGGCTCAGAGAGGACTGCAAATTGGATCTAAGAGTCTTCCAAGGGGAAGAATATGAGAAAATAAAAATAAAAGCAGGGAGGTGGTAGTAGAGCATAGAGACTAGGAGGAGAGGAGAGGAGAGGAGAAGAGAGGAGAGTGGGGGCGTGTCTTTTCCTTCCTTTCATTTAGCTCCATTTAATTGTTTATGAAGATGAAAATTGTAAAAATTAAAGTGTGCTTTTCCTATCAACATATTCAAGTCATTTTGATTGAAGAGTACTTCACCTTACAACATATTGGTCTTCTGGAACCAGGACTACCCTGCCATCAGCAGTAGTTTCTTCTATCCTTTTAACATTCATGTTGGTTGCAATGAAATAAATGAAGATTAACAATTTCTGCTTAACTTTAAGACATTTAAGGCTGTTGTCTGTAAATCTTTCATTTTAACACTTGTGGAGAGGCATTCAGGACCGTTCCAGTCATGTAACAAGTTGTTATACATAAGGAACAACTCAGGGTTCATTGCTATGCTTCAAATCTTTGGCACATGGACAGGAGGAGCCATGAATTGACCCGCTAACACTGAGATGACTTATGACCCCAACAAATACCTCTGTGGTTATAGAGAGTGAATGAGAGGCAATAAACTGAGGTAAAGTTCTCACAATATCCGACCATGGTGACCATGTCGAAGTGTCCTTGAGCAAGATAATGAACCTGCTCCTGATGAGTAGGTTGGCGCCTTGCATGGCAGCCTCCACCATCAGTGTGTGTGAATGGGTGAATGAGATGACACTGTAAAGCGCTTTGAGTGCCACTAAGGTAGAAAAGCGCTATATAAAATTGAGTCCATTTACCATTTACCATTTACAATATGTAAATTGTTAACAAATCTGAAACAAGAGCCTGAAACTGAGAGTAAACACTGAGATGATCTAAGAAACAAACTTCTTTAATAAAGAGTGAACTTGATCAGAATCTAGTGAGCTAAACAAGGTATTTAAAGCAAAGATGTGCGCAACTCTCTCCCCTCTTAGCAAGATAAAAAGACCTCAAGAGAACAAGTTATATCAAAATACACACAGCCAGGAGGCTGGCAAATGGACCATAGTGAGGACAGAAAAAGGCTGCAACTCCTCTCCATCTAGATATGATGAGACAGGTGCAGGCATTCACCTGCTGAGGTAGCATTACCTCGAAGAGGAAAAGAGAGACAGCAGCAACACCAAAACAAAACAACACTCAAACCAGAACATTAGGGGACAACCTCCTGGACCCCTAGAGCCACAGTAACCTTTCTAGGCAACATCCACTGGATGACACATCTATGGCTGCTGCTGCAACTACACAGTGTACTTTAGCTTAAAGATTGAACACAACACTGCCCCCCCCCCCCCACACACACACACACACACACACACACACAGTTACAGCTTCCTGAGATTGGCCTTGGAAAGCAATGAGCCTATTGCATTGTGATTGTTTGGTTGTTGAGGGTTTTCTACCTTTTGAGCAACAGGGCATACCATAGCCTCCTTTGTCTTTACACTCTGGTAAGGCAGCAAAAACACTTGTGCCTCTTCACAGCACAGAAAGTCCGCAGGATGAAAAAATTCCAGGAGTGAAAACTAACTTTCAGCTACTAGCATAGCGTTCTTTCTTGCTTCCTGATCTGAATCTTTTCACCAACTTGTCAAATATACAAATGGCACATTGAACCACATCCACACCACAACTTTCTTTGAGTCTATTTACTAGACGACCTACTAGATATTAATTGTGTATAGTGAAGGTTGATTGTCTTGTCTTTTGTGTATTTTTTCTATTGGTCCTCACCATCTCATGAGCCTATATCTGTATTAGACTTTACACAAAACTGTAAAGTTTCATAATACCCATACTACCAAGAGTGAATCTGAAAGGCATCTGACTGTGTGTAATGCTTTGGGGGGGAAAAAGTAATCCAACAGTGTGACAGACTTTCTTGGATGGATAGGCAAGTTTGCTCCTTCAATTTGCATAAATAATCGGTCAAAGTAAATTTGCATTCATATTTCAAAAAAAGCAACAAATTATTTACACTTATTGCTCTATTAAATTTCAACAACAAAGTAAATTAAAGTTTAAAGTTTTTAGATATAAGCAGATATGAATCACCATATCTCTCTTATTGAAAATACATGGTAGACAAAAAACACCTTGTTAGAAAAGCACTGTTTTTGTCTTCCATTAAAGTCACAGAGTTCTCAATTTTCAAGTTGAATAGGTGGTGATTGAGCATCTTCTCTGGGTTTATCTTCTGCTTGTCTTTGGTTTTTCTGCTAGAATTTCAGCATCACTCTGAAGTGCTTCAATGAGCATCACCTCCCCTCCGTCTGTCTGGTTCATGGTAGCATTAGCTTGCAGAAACTCCCACTATTCTTCCATGTGAAACTTTTGCAAATGCTTACATAAGCTGGTTGTATTATATGACACAACAATGGTTCCATCCCTCAGAGTGCTCTCTTTACACGTTACAAATTGCTGCTCTCCTGATAGACTCTCTAAATAAAGGAGATGGTGAGTTAGACAACGCTACACCAGAGACTGTTTTTTGTTTTTTTGGTCTGCTGAGAAAAGAAAAAGTTATGCTGTAGTGCCCAGTGGAAGCTTTGAGAATGTGGATCGGGGATGTGGATCCGTCTGTCAGTCCCGTACCAGATACATGTACTGTTATACTCATACAGTATATCAGACACAATTCCTACAGTATATGGTATTGGCGCTGTCCCATCCATACATGGTAATTTGTTGGTTGTCAATTCCCCAACTATAAACACTGCAGTGTGTTGTCGCATAATTTTTTTGTTCATGTGCTCATTGTTTGGTCAACAAGATCTCTAAACTTACATCTAAATAAGACATTTGTTCTGACACTATGACGTTAACATAGTCTGGTTAAGTTTAAGCCCAAGAATACTTGGCTAGGCTTAGTACAAATTTCACCTGCTGGCTAGCTCCCGAGTGTTTAATTTCAATCAGCCATACTGTGGTTTGTGTAAATATGCCTGTGTTGTTGTTTTTTTTTAATTAATCAGATAATGCAGTTAGAAATTTAGAAATCAACATATTATCTTTATGTTGACTCACCTACACGGATATGAGCATTTGTACCTATAGAACTGATCTTTCACCCTTAATAAACATACAACTGTGTTGACATGAAGGTCTTCCATGTCATCCTCACAGGTCCTCTAGCATGTAGCAGGGCCTGAAGGTGGTCAAGCAATGTTACCAGTATCCACCATAGTGCAATGATAATGAGCTCCACAGGCTGCAAACATGACCCCAGCATGAAAAACTATCAGTTAAAAATAACAGGCAGGTTTGTCTCTACGGTCAAAGCATCACAGGGTTATTCAGCGGTTTAATCTTGAAAAAGCGTAACAGAAATGTAAATCAAGCTGTGAATCACCACATGAAATCAGGAAACCCCGCAGATATCTATGAATGGTGGATGGCCTCTGGCCCCGCAGAGCAGCAACGCATACTCAACCAGGACATTTAACTCTCCCTTTCATAATGATACTGTTAGAGAGCTGTTCAAAGCTTTCCATGTCCTCTCTTCGAATGCAGATTTGAAATGACTGCAGCGTGTTAAAAGCCAGTAACCTGTGAGCTGCAAATCAAAAGTCGACTTGTTTGAACACAAACGGACAGATGAGCTATTGTGTGAAAGCTCAATCAGCATAACAATCTCTTTCCTTTTAACAAACACAGCGATAAAGATGGCAGAGCTGCTGTCGGGGCATCATTCACTTGTCTGCGTCTGACGTGTCATCATTGGGATTAGCCTTTATGTTAGATTGGTTAACACAGCCATAAATTTGATGCTGCATTTAAATAGGTGCCAGGTTGTTACAGCCATCATTCACTTGGCCACAGCCCACGACTGCATCTGTTTTTCTTAATACCCAGGCTAAATTGCTGCTTATAGCAAACTGAATGCTCCCATTCCCAGAGGCCACAGTTAGTCAGACTGGCTCTTATTGTCTTACTGCTGGGTTGTGGTGCAGAGCATAGACACTGTCACCACCTCCAACTCCCGCTCCTCTCTTCTCTGTTGGTTCTCAGGGCTATTATTTTTATCTGAAAACCTTTGCAAGTTTACAGACAGAGGAGACAAGAGGGGGGGAAGAGACACACACTGAGCCACAACTCAAGGCAGGAGAGGAAAACCGTGATTCCTCTGAAGCTGTAATCAATACTGCCAGCATGTGTCTGCATAAAGGAGGACTCGATTGATCTGCTCCTGTATTTCAATCAAAAATGTGGGTTCTTACCCCATATTTTCTTCCGTAATTCAGTGAATTACTAGGCGCTCAGTAAATAAAGAGTAAAATGCCACTCAAACTTAAGAAGATTTCAAAACCTCCATCTTATTATGCTGACAACAAAAGACACGTTTGTGTGAGAGAGAGAGACTGGGACGTCTTTGACATGATAATGACAGTTCATGTGGATTTCAGGCTGATTGGCTATAATCTTCTCACGGATATTTGCAGTGTGCCTCCATCTCCATCCCACTAAAATGCGTCACAAAGTGAACACAATAAAAACAACAACAACAAAACTACAACAATTTATAGCTGTTTCCCCAGAGGAGATCAGTGCCAGGATTATATATTAAATTTGTGCAGATACCCCCAAGGGCCTCCGCTACAATTAACCTACACTAAGTGTACCATACGTCGGAGTGTGTGGGGGGATAAAAGTTGTGGATGTGACCTGTTCTGGTGTGAGTGCAGTTATGAATAGATATCAGACAATTACATTTAGTCTCTCAAAATCCCTCATCAAAAGAACCCGTTGTTTTTTTCCCACTCACATCCTGTGAAATCCCACTTCTACGCTTCATCTGCCTGGGTCTGATTCTGAACCATCTCACTCCATAACCCCATCCTAGGAACAAAGTAGCCGGTCAGAAGTGGACTAGGGCCATGGGTGGGTCTTCTGGATCCACCCAACATGTTATCTAACTTATTAAAAACACAAAAACAACCTCATGGACAGTCTCACAACTGAAGACCATCAAAACCATCCACTTTAGGGTTTTTAGCATTATGACTGACAGAGATACAATTGAAGTTGGCATGAACTGATACGCATTACGTCACTGTTTTGATGAAATATGAGACAACATAGGAGGCTGATTAAAGAGCAAAAACTGATAGTAACACACTCATTTCTTCATGTAATAGGCCTACTGTAGGTGTGTTGTATTTGCTTTTTGTAGTAGACTTCAAACATCCTGAGTGTTGGCAGTTATGAAGGCAGACAGCAGGAAGTTGAATGTTTCACGGCGCACAGGACTGTTATTGCTGGCAATGAGAGAGTACAGTAAACAGAACTGATGAAGTTGTCTCACAGTTCGACATCCCAATATCCACTGTTTATTCTATCCAAAAAGCATATTTGAAGATTTGCCGGCTTCCCACAGACACATATGCATCACAACAGGAAGGAGCATGGATCCATATTGTATATCCCTAAACAGGCAGCTGAATCTTCCCAGGACATTCCATTTGAAACACATTAAATGAATTTTCTCTTTGCTCTGATCAAAATTGTATTTTTCCATAAAACAAGCAGAAAAAAAAGTAGAAATGTACCTAGTTTGTATTATAACAATAAATTGAAAGTAATGATTTCCTTAAACCTAAATCGAAAGATTTTTGGGGCAGCAACACAAGGATACCTTTAAGCGGAAGTATAATCTCTGAATAACAAAGTACATAAAATCAATAGAAACATTGTACAGTGGCGTGATTCTAAATAAGTGAGACGACATGTAGCACAAGAAATAGTTCCCAGCAGTGGGTATCAACAAGTCACCATGCATGAACAAATAAGCCTGTATGCAGCCCACTTTTAAGCTCAAATTGACAGCAAATTGATACAATCCCATCCACAACGCGTCGCCGCTGTGGGAGATGCAATTTCTCTCTTTTTTTTTCATGATGGAGTCAGGATTTGTGTTTCTATTCCTTTTTATGGCGCCATCGTTTCCCAAACTGTTTCTTTATGTGCCTCGGAGGCTGCTGAGATATGAGACACCGTATATCTTTCAAGACCAAGGCTAATACAAACACACACACACACACACACACACACACAAACATACATACAGTTTCTTTACATGTTGCTAAATATGTGTAACATTGTTTTTGCAGTTTTAATGGAAATGAAACTATCCTGAAATAACATCTGAAATCCCTTCACATATGACTTTTGAACTTTTATTACAATATGAATATTTACTATGAGATCTGTTGGTTATCAACCACCAGTGAATATTCAGGTGCAGCCTAATTCAAACAATATGTCCTTTTCGTAGTCATCTATGTGCATGAGGCTGAGCAACAAGCATGGCAACAAGTGCAAATGATCTAGTTTTAAACAGAAATATTGAGAAATGTCAAAGCAGAAGGTTCCTCAATACCGCATATCAACACCAAAATGAACTGTCCAATAAATGTCACGATTTTGTACAGTTATAAGGTCAAATTTCATTTTAAAGTGTCTGAAAAGATTTTACTTTGAGCCATTCAATCTCAGCTGCTAAGATAAAATGACTGGGCCTCATTCATGAATGTGTACTTTTATTCTATTTGTTCTCTCGCAAAGAAATAAGAGGAGAATCTTCTTGAGTATGTTGATGAATCGTCCTTAGCAATGTTCAAGGAAACATCCCAGTGAGGACACCAGAAAAACCTGCAGTGTACAAACCAAAAAAGCCATTTAATAATTAACTAAATTTTAACAAACCTAGAAATAATACATTGCAGTTGTATGCCTCTGTAAAATATCCCTGTCAAAGAAATGTTGACCTTTGAACTTTGACCACCAAAGTCTTTACAGGTAACCTTTGAGCCTTAGTGGGAGTTTGTGAAAAATGTACTGAAATGCAATCAAGGCATCCTTGAGATTTTGCATTAAAAAGAATGAGCTATACTTTACAGATATGACAATGACCTTGACCCTTGCACTTCAAACACCAAAATCGTCTCAGTTCATGCTTGAGTCTCAGTGGTCATTTGTGTCAAATCTGAAAATGTCCTCAGTGTGGGATGTAACACATTAACAAAAGCAGGTTTGACTGACAGACAACCTGAAAACACAACGCTTCTGGCTCACAGCTATAGCTCTAGAGGTACAGAGAAAGGCATAAAAATTGAAGAGCTGAGGGTTGGTCAGTTGTGTCAAAAACTGCAAGAATAGCAATAGCAGACAGCCACACTAACTTCTGGTGAAAGATAATGCTGCAGACGATAACACCATTTCCAGCAACACGGTGATCCAACTTTACACCCACAAGCACCTTTCAGTGAAACAGTCGCAAACTCCCAATTTTCTGAAAGGTCCCAGCCCTCTTACTCAAGGCAAAACGTTACAGTGTCACAAAATGCAGCAACGCGTTCCTAAAGATGATGAGGAAAATTCATCTGTTAGCATCTCAAACTATTCGTTGAATATGGAGCAGTAAACAGAAACTAGCATGATAGAGGAAACGACATGAATTTCCCATGTTACCACAACATGTGTGTTTTTGTATGTATTTTATGTTGACAGGATGTTCATATATACATCTTACATTTATCCCATTCTGGTTAATGGGATATGTATATAATAACTTCAGGAAATTACTTCACATTTGGCACAAATATTCACAGGGACTCTAGGATGAAGCGAAAAGATTTTGGTGTTCAGGGCCAAAGGTCAGAGGCACAAAGGCGCAATGCTGTGTTTCTAATTCCTGTAAGGGCACTGCATATATATATATATATATACATATATATATATATATTTCTAGAATCTAGAAATTGCTTTTTCATCATTAGAAATGTTGAAAGCACAAAACA
Organism: Aulostomus chinensis; assembly: GCF_037954235.1. NCBI lineage: Eukaryota > Metazoa > Chordata > Actinopteri > Syngnathiformes > Aulostomidae > Aulostomus > Aulostomus chinensis. Next base: position 10,191,171 of record NC_141322.1, read on the forward strand.
CTAAAATGCTCTCTCTCTCTCCCTCTCTATAGGGTTTATCTCTCTCCCACGTCCCTCTTCTGTGTTTGCTAATGAGCTGTGAGATTGACAGCTGTATTACTGTGCTGGTTTGTAATCCTTTAATTTCTCCATTTAGGATGAAGGGCGGCCTGTAAATACACACACACACACACACACACACACACACACACACACACACAATGTGAACATTGTTAACATTTAGATAAATAAATGTGTGTTGTTGGAATATGAACAGGAGAATATGTTAAAAAAAGAGAGCAAGCAAGCGAGTGAGCGGGTGCCCTGATGAAATGCAGATTCCTGGCTGATAACACCAAAGGACAAAGGTGAGCACAAGCTCTTCTCTAATGAGGAACAGTTTTGAAGTTACACTTTATAGAACAGAGGCATTAGACAGTGCAGTCCTCTAAATAATAGAAGAGTGCAAGCTCTGTTGCTACACCCTAAAATACAGTTTGGCCCTCTGGCTTTAAGACAGCTTAGAAGGCTCTATGTGCAGAGTCAAGCCCAAAGTAAATCAATTTGATTGGGCCATATTTTTCATCTCCTCCAGTGTAGCCTGAGTGAGGACATGGCTGTTGGAGAACATGTGAGGTCAAGTGGCAGCACAAGGTCAAACTGCTTGGCCATAATTCATCAATAAGGCAAGAAGCTATATTTCACTATGAGTAACTGACAGGAATGTGGAGGTGGAGATGATGGTGAGCTTCATAATCAGGGAGTAAGCAGCCTCAGCTGGTTTTTTAAGTCGAAGAATGATTCACAAAAGCTAGGGGTATGACGACATGAAAAGGTGAATGAATATCAAAACGCATGCCTGAACTCTATCTTGCTATGGAGCTGTGCATCAAGCCCCATGGGTGTACGGTTTTGAGGCTGAAGCTGTGATCAATATTTGCAGGTAAAAACTTGCAAACTCCACATAGAAAGATCCCGTGCCTGAGCCGGGGCTCAAACTCGGAACCTTCTTGGTATGAGGCAACAGTGCTAACCACTGCACCACCGTGCCGCCCAATATATTGAACATTAATTAAGAAATGATTGAACTAAAGCAAGGTGAAAGGGGGAAAATACAGCAAATAGATAAATCCTGCCAATGGCCTACAGCAAACTTCAGAATCCAAGGTCTGCAAGTTAATCCAGATCATCTCCAAAAATCAATCACTTGATCCTTGTAAAATTACAGTCTAAAGTCCCTCTAAAATCTATCATTTAGTTTTTGAGTTATCCTGCTCACAAACTCACATGCTCTAATGATAACTTTATTTCCTACGTGGAAGAATTACAATAAAAGACACTTAGACAAAAATATACTTCTGACAATTCAGCCAGTAGCCCAGGAATAACTTTAGCTCTGTGTATGACATGCAATGTTCTGGGAAATGATTATAAATTCCAAGAATGTTCTTCCTAATGGTAGAATAATACAAAAAATGTTGGCTGACACAACAGATTAAAGATGACATATTCGACAGCGCAAACATTTTTACATAATAGGAACCTTATCTGAAATGATTTTGCATCCTTAATTTATTCTAAACAAGTTGTGGCTTGTGGCTAATGTTAGCCAATGCTTTGCCAGCTGGGAGGGGACACTCTTTACAGCTGACCTTGTTTGTTTGTCTGTAATACACAGCAAAACAGACTAGTAATCAGTCATTGTGACAGATGTATGCACTATTGTTTAAATCCATGCGTGTTGATTTTGTCATTTTTCATAAAGCACTACTTCATCTGCTGAAATGGATGAGCTGCCCCCAGTGTGAGTTAGCTACCTCCACATCCTCCTTCATCATCCTCCTCTCCCATTATTTAGGACTGAAGGGTCTGAGGACGTGAATCCTCCCCACTGCCTATATGACAGAGATTCACTCCAGACTTGATAGAAATCATAGCTGTAAGTGCTACATAAGACTCTAAACAATCAGGCTGGGATGGATCGAGGCAAACTGAAAGGAAATAGCGAGTAGTGAAAACATAGGTGGAACATAGAAATGATAGCAGTCTACTTTGGATGTAAACTCATACTTTTTATCTTCCTATTACTATCTTCTTGGTTGAAGAGAGTCTGACATGACTTAAAGCCACTTCAAAAATGAAACACTGAACAGCAACAACTTCTACCTCATGATAAACGCAATTGAAAATTGGCTCAAGCTGAGCTTCTCCACATTATTTTCTGAGAGGCTTGCTCTACCTCCCGTCTTGCCTGTTTCTTTTGCGGGGCATGGTCGTAAAACCCCTTTCTTTATTTCCAGTTGTAATAATTATCAATCCACTAGTATGACACCAGCATAAACATTATCATAACAATCCAGCAGGGTAACGTGCAAGAACAATTAGAGCTGAAGAAAGAATCTCGATGCTGAAATCCTGATTTGTATTCAGATGCATGTAAATCCTGGAGCCTTGAGGATGGGGAAAAAGCCTTGTAATGAACTGGTAAATTGTGAGTCACACTTACAGCTAAAAGGTCAAAAAGAGGTCCCGTATTGTGAAAACAGTTCATTTTTGCACTGCAACAAAAAGCCAATACAGTCTTAATCAGGACCAGTGATCGTTAAAGAACGCTGAGCTGCGTGGCACTTATAGGAATTGATCGAGTGAGAGAGTGATCAATTAAAATACGGTATCCCATAAAAAATTAATTTAGTATTCACAGAATACGCCACCAGCAAGGCTACATAAGACTGCACACTGCTATGTTCCTTAGCTTTGCGTGCTTGAGAGGCTTCTATCATGTGTTTCTGAGGAGTGTGAACCAAGGTCAACATTTTTTTTAACATCTTAACTCCTCTTTTTCCACCAATGACTCAGAAGTACCTTCGTTCTGCCTTTTTTATATAATCACTTTATGATTTCACCCAGACCCGGCAGGTCTTACAGATGCAATCTCGCTGAAAATATCACGATTACCTCAATTGGAAGGTCAGAATTCAGGGCACAATTAGCTCACTTCTTTTTCCCCTCAGAAAATGTTGATTTACATAACCTCACCCATTCTATCGCAGAGGTCTTCTAGTAACTGCAGTCAAAGGTGTTGGGTTTGAGAGCATCGAAGTGAAGAATCATGATGTCTCTGTGGGGACCAGCAATTAAACTATCTGGTGGTTTGATGAAACTGCATGAAAAACACGCCATGACCCAACAACCAGCCATCGGACTAAAGCCTATACCAGTACACAGCGAGGGGAGCTCAGTAGAGATCAGTGCAGTAGAACTAATAAAATTACACAGAAGAGCTGACAAGAGGCAAGAATAATTCTGCTGACAGATGCTTTTCCACATATCAAATCTTTTTTTTTTCAAATATATCTGCAGAGGAAACTACTAAAAAACAGGAAGAAATGCGTTGTGCTGTGTCATGTACTGTATCTTGGGTGGCTCGCTTGATGGAACTGTCTTGGCATGGATGTCATGTTGTAGGGAGTTTGAGGGATATAGGAGCGTAGCTTGCTTTGCTAAGAAGGCAGAAGAGATAAAGAGAAATGATGTGGCTCATCTTCTGTACCTGTATTCTATCAGCTTGCCACAGACTGCAGGTCCTGGCTGCAGAGATGAAAGACTCTCGGGAGGACAAGAGAGACGTCGATGAGTCAGACGGAAAATGGCATCCCGCTTATCAAATGCATGGAAATATAATCCCCACCCCCTCAGTTCTTGGGTCTGGACATTCTTATGAAAGCCCTGTCACTTTGGATGGTAGGTTAGGAGTTCTCAGCGGCACACAGCGAGCGCTGAGCTGAGCTGGCTGTTTCAAAGCAGATATGGCTCCTTGCCAGATTTTACTTCTGAAGACTAATTGGGGTCATGTAACAAGTCATTTCATATGTGTATCTTTTAGAGAAGGAATTAAACAATAGGAAATCCATGCTGAAAGTTTAAAACTGCCAGAGGCATGATCCTCCTTAAAATAATCTTTCAGATTAAAGAGCAGCCTTTGTAATTTTTTTCACAAAATAATTGCAAAAAGAATCAGCCTTGGTAAAATGCAAGCAAGAGAGAGATTCAAGGTAAACAGAGGGTCTGGAAGTTCATTCTCCCTCGAAGGGTAGAGTGAGGTTAAGATGTCAAAGCATCAGCTTCAAGAAAAAGATTGAATGTTTGATCAGGAGTGAGACCTACTGTCTTTTGAGGTATTGTTTTTGGCAGAAATTTTCAGTCAAGCCTGTAGATGAAAATACCTGTTTACCTGTAAACCTCATAGTTTTATTCAAATTTCCAGATTAAATGACTTTGCTGTCCATATTAAAACAGCAGAGTCATTGCATGACAGTCGAACTTTAGTCACATTTGAGTCTCCATTTAAAAGCCACAAAAGCTATTTCTTTTGACTGTCACCTGACGTAGAATAACTGCAGTACTTACCGTATATTTAATTGATGAAGTTCTAGTCTGATTAAGAGCATTTGGCCTCATTCATAAAATGTTCACACATTTCCTACACACCTTTTTTTTAGCCCTCCATTTAGTCTTACAGATTGGAAATAAAGCCTGATGGCGAGTCCCTGCTCACTCCTGAAATCTATTCATGTACCTCTTGTAACTGCCAATCTTCCAGGCTTAAAAAGGCTTTAATATGACAGGAGATACACAATAGATGTCAGGAGTTACAAATATCCACCAGGCTTTGCTTCCTGTCTGTAAGATGGGGTGGAGGGTGAAGGAACTGACATTTTTTTTTTTTTTTTGGTTTTCACTAAGAGCGTTTCATGAATGAGCTAAGGCTCATTGCTGTTTATTATGGTACATTTTAATGAAAAGTTATATATTTAAAGCTAACAGTTGGGTACACTCACTATCACATAGACAGTCTCACAACTACACATTTGCTCACACCACAACTCTTGTGCAAACCCTGCTGTGTCCAATAATGACCCACTGAGTCATTACCTATAACTGTTTTTCCACCTGCACACAGCTGAATGTCCATCATGATTTTTATTATCACAGATATATTTTATTTCGTGTAAAAAAAAAAAAAAAAAGTTTGTTGATGAATATTTTTCTTGGCAAAATAACCACTGATCTTTTGTGTTTCTGCTCATGCTATACATGAGTACGTATATGTACAGTAATGACCTGATACTGGAATTTTACAATCTTTATCTGTTCTGAATACTTGACATCTGTGGTCCAAATCTCTTTGTCTTAAGTTGACTCCTCTATTGATTAAATGTTTTTGTTTTTTCAGAATGAAGGTCTAAGGAGAGTTTACAGTATGCGCTTGATTTTCTGATAAGTACAATTCACTTGACTTGCAGTATTCAAGAATACATTAAGATCTCATCATTGTTTGGGATTTTTTTAATGAAATTTACCCATAAAATAGCTGTCCTCTGCAGTTCTAAAACCCTCTTATAAAAAACTGACACTGACTTTACTTTAAAAAGTAATTTTCTCTTGTCATGAAAAGTTAAAGCAAAGTATGCATTGAGACAGGCCGCTAAATCACACATTGAGCGGTTTTCTCCAATGTCAAACGCAAGAAAAACTTAGCTTAACTGAGTTTTGAATTTTTAATATGTGTGTGCTTGTGTGCGTGCGTGCGTGCGTGCGTGCGTGCGTGCGTGCGTGCGTGCATGCGTGCGTGCGTGCATGTGTGTGTGTGTGTGTGTGTGCGTGCGTAGACCACATCCCCTTGTTCGTTTTCCTAGTCGTGTTCCTAGGTGTCTGTTCCGGCTCTTGGAGTGAGGTGATGGTTTACACAGCGATGTGCAATCACTGGAATACTTCTTTATACGGCTTATCTGTCCGCAGCGGGGATCTGCACGAGGCACGACTCAAGCCTGACTGTCTGCTTGCCTGTGCGCCACAGCCTCCCCCTCCAATCCTGACCCAGTGCTCAGACAAACATCTCCACAGAAGCATGGAATGATTTATTCAGCACAACTTAGTGGCAGCAAAGAGATTATTGAGTTAGTTAAACAAAGGTCTTTTATGGTTGACCACAAACCTATAACAGGCTTTCAAACCTATAAAGCCAGCAAAGAATGACCAAAGAGGGCACAGAATGATGCCTTATATTTCAAAAATGACCATTCTGGTCTCCACCAGACACTTCACTTGTATCTAAAGCATGTCAAGGAAAGTAGTGAGCAGATACTTATTGGTTATAAAAGGTCACAAGGCAGGCAGTTTGGAGGTAGAGATGAGTGGTACATTGGGAACTGCAAACACTATATTTCATGGAATTATTTGCAGTAATGATACAAAACAGAATCATAAAACTATCTTTTTGGGCAACAGTCACAGCCAGTCCTCAGAGTCAAGCACCAGATAATGAGCCAAAATAGTGTTCCTGACAATCAGATACTCTGAACAATATCGATTAAATGGGCTTCAAAAAATGTTGAATTCCAGTAAGAATTTAAACAATTAACCCTCCACTGTAAATACTTGGAAATAGTGTATACATATATTTCCATCCATCAATCCATCCATTTTCGACTGCTTATCCTGTTAAGGGTCGAAAGGGAGCTGGAGTCTATCCCAGCTGCTGCGAGAGGCGGGGTTCACCAGTCCATCACAGGGCCGACACATATAGACAAACAACCATTCACACTCACAGCCACACCTACGGTCAATTTATTGAATATGGTCAGTATTTGCAAACCACACTGAGTCTGTTTGTGACTCGCTGGGCATGAGTAAAACACATTTTGTGTGTTTGTAAGGTTTTGGCTTGATTTTAACTCCATACGTCTGGGTCACACTGTACCTGCTGGGCCACAGCTCCCTGGTCCTTCCCCATCGCTCACTTTCTCCAGGGACACAACAGGCACAGCCCACAGCGATCCAGCAACCCCTTAACCACCACTGTAACATCTACACCATCCCTCATACCAGCCCAGGGCCATTCATTTCCCTTGGAAAGTGACAGTTTCAGGTTATACATAGCGTGGCGTTAGTATTTAAGGCTTCCTCTTGCTTACTGTCCCACTGTATCAGAAACAGGCCTTCAGTTAGGCCGGCCACTGCACATTAATCACTGCATGTAAGCTGGTGTAGCCCCTACCTCTTTGAGTGGCCAGTTGGAATGACAGCATGGCTCTCAGAATGAAAAAGAACAAACATAAGGACAGAGAAAGTGAACGAGATAAAAACGTGAAACAGAGGTAATCTTGGATCAAAGCTCCACATTAGCTAGATCTAATAGAAACACTTGAGCTGTACTGTAACACACAGAAACAGTCATGATATGGATTATGACGAGATTTATTATCTGCGTTTAACCCACCCTCAATGGAGCGGTGGACTATTAAAGGGTATTCTTAGGAGTGTAAAATTCTGCCATGCCGAACTCAGCCAAACCCAACTTGAAAAATAAAATGTGATTTTTTTTTTCCCCCCTTATTAAAAAGATCTGCACCAAATTGCAACAGGTTCTTTTTTGACTGATACTCAACCAAGGTTGGTGAAATTTGTCCACATAGTTTTTGAATAATCGTGCGCCGAGAGAAAAATCCTATTAAAACATCACCATCTTGGCGGTGGCGATACAGGGCCGTAAACTCACATTACCTGCTAACAAACACCAGCAGTGAGCGGGAGAAACTAACACGGTATCTGTCTAGTAGACACATCCCACTCTGTTAACGATGTTAGGGTCAGTAAGGACACCTCAGCCCATTTCCAAACAGGCAGAAACCTTGAGCCTCCAGCCCCTTCAGGCAAACTCGCTCCCCACTGACTGGCCACACTGTCCTTGTCAGCCTCCTACATAACAAAGTAACATCCAGAATAACTCAATTGTTTTGCTCTGAGCTGCAAAATGCTCAAACAGCTGTTACAATGAGAGTGCCATTTCCTCCTGGCAAATAGCATTTTATGTAACAACGGACAAATATTTGGCTACAAAAGCAACGTGTCGGGGGAGAGCTCGGATTATTGTACACTGTTGCTGTGCTCTTACCAGATACAGTGTGAGAAACAGGGAAGAAAGAGGGGCAAATGTGCACCAACCAAATGTTAGGCCCACATCATAAACCCTTGATTCTCATGACATAAAGAGAATGGATGTGAAATGTACCGAAATGCTGGCTCTCCCTTCATTTCATCATCTTGCAGTTCCAGAAGTTCAGAGGTTTATAATATTATCCCTGATACAGAAGCCCATTTGGTGAATATCAGGTTTTGTTTGTCCGTCAGTTATGCAAATTGGGACACTCGTATGTGGCTGCAAGGGATTTTTTTTTACCAGCAAATAGAAGAGACATTCCAAAGGAACTACAGCATAATTTTACATGGCAGGAGATGAACCTCACAGTAGACGCAGCGCGCTGCCTGCGCTGGAAAGAAATGGAGCGAATGAAAACGTAATTGAATTCTTCTGAAAAGCAGGAAGAATAAAAGGACTGGAAAATGTATTACAAATGAACACTGGGAAGAAAGAGAAAGTTTTGGCCATCCAGCTGTGAACATGCAGAAGAGGCAACCATTAAATGGGGCTGGGCAATGAAAAGAAAGGAAATGTTTTGTTTTAATAGTGATCACTGACAGCTGTCCATCAATCAGTGCAGCTCCATATCAAAAGAATTTCACATCTGCTGTTACATCAATTTTAACTACATCACAAGATTTTTTTCAACTCCAAGCTGTGTTCATTTGTGTCAATATATGCACATCTGAACACAAAATGAGGTGCTTATGTTGCGCAGCCACGGCCAGAGAGTGCTCTGACCTTCTATGAGGGTGATGGAGAGCCACGCACCGTAATATATCCCGACACACACACACACACACACACACACACACACACACACACACACACACACACACCCCTCTCGCACACACTTACTCAATCACAGTATGAGGCCGAAGGCACATCTGAGCAAAGACCATAAATGAGATCCAGCAGCAGACGTACCTTTGAGGATGCCCTGGCCACGCAGCACCTCTCTTGGGACAATCACTGTGTAGAAGTTCTGGGAGAATCCTGATCTACATGGAGCTTTCAGGGGCTGGACTGCCTTACTCCCCTGTGGGGTAAAACAGAACAGCCTGTTAAAGCAATGGCAAATTGACTTGTGGCCACAGGATCACAGGCTCATCTCACAGCTTTTCCAGCCTCATATTGAACCATGCAGTCTCTCTGGCAACACAGTGATTTTTGACAGCAATTGGACCTCCACAGTCAGGAAATCAGCGTTTAGAGCTAAAGACACCTGTTCTCAATCACTATGGGGAAACAACAGACATCATAAACACTTGATAATGGTGATGATCATCATCACCACAGACACTGTAATTGTGATCATCATGAAAATGATGACACAAGTGATTATAATAACAATAATGATAACCATTACACCAGTGATGGCAAGCAAGAAATGTTTAAATTAAGGCAGATGCACACACATGGGCACACACAAACACTCACACACCAATGATCATTATTCACAATACACTGCTGCATCCATCTCAGTCATCCTGTCAGTTTATGGATTTCATAGAGAAACGTTGCACTTTGTTACAAAACATACTCAGCTCAATATGTCAGCACTGACAAATTGGGCGGGTTGCCCAAGTTTTTAAACAAATATAAGATATACTATTTACAAATAATTTTCTACATAGTTGGCTTATAAATTGTAAACAGGTAAAAACCTAATGATAAACTCCCCCAAAATACTAATTCATGCCAAAACTGAAGATGAGAAATGGCGGTGCGTAAATGAATTCTAAGTTGATGAGAGCCAACAGAAAGATCCCGCTACAGAAGCCACTCTGCAGCGGCGCACTGCAGTTTATTTATGTTAGAGGATGAGGACGCGCAGTAAGAGAGTGACCAGTGATCTTTCCAACCGCAGTCACACGAAAATATATGTGACCTATAAAGTCATCCGATTACACACATCCCGGTGATTTCAGCGCAACACTGCAGGTTGAAATTGAACCCTTGGCAGCCACTCGTGGGCTCCTGCAGCGCGCTGCAAAGCCTGAGTAAGCACTACAGCAGTGCAGCACTTCTTCCACGGTACTGTCAGTCGACACAGATGGGAAGAAATTAACTCATCTTACCAAGGATGCTCCCACAAGTAAGGTGTATGCCAGGATGACGCAGCCGACGTTCATCTTTGCAAAACCGCGCGATTGGAGAAGAGAGAAAAAAGATTCACCAGAATACACCTCAGTAATTCCCGGAACCCAGTATCTTCTTGTCGGGTGCTGAGTGAGAGACCGTCCCTACTTGTCTGTCTGGCGTAAAAGTGCCGCTGAGACAGAGATGCTGCGCTCCATCCAGAGAAAGCCGGTGCCCATTGGATGATAGCGTCACTACAACTCCTCCTCCAAGAGCGGGGCAGGCATGGCAGTGAGTCTGTCTGCCTGTGATGTCCTGCACACTTCGGGGATCTAGTGGTGGATAAACGCATTTTCCGGGCCATTTAGATTCATATTTTGGCTTCAGACGGAGCAAATGTGGGTCCAGCGAGGTGATTGACAACCAGCCATCCGAGTCCTTTCATGTGTCCATCAGCAACTTGGACTCTATTTCACACCCTAGTTACCCCCACTGCCCCTGATGCTCAGAGCTGCAGAGTTACGGTTTTTTTTTCTTTCTTTATCATTATCAAAAGTGATAGACGTTTGTGGTGATTGTGGGGTTCAAATGAAATGGTGTGGTGAATGAAGGGAAAATAGACCTATTTCTTTTTGTGTGTGAAATCATCTGTTTCATTCTAACAAAGCAGCTGAAGATTCAGTGGATTGTCCCATTTATTGAGGATTATTCAGGCTCTTTTTTAATGCCTATATACAATTATTAGACTGCGTACTTTACAACTGTCTGTAATAAGAGCTTAGGATACGATATATGTGAACTGCGCCTTTAACTGGTCCTCAATTTCATAATGTTGACATTTCCAAAGCTTCTGATCTGCGCCTCAATTTCCATATCTGAGAGGTCATGACAATTTAATCCCATCAAAAGGAATAGGACAGTATAGTAGTGTCAATCACCACAGCCAGCCGAGCAGTCTACCACGGCCACCACGAGGCCTCTTTTCTACTTTTTCTTCTTAAATGGTATCTTCAGAATAAACTTTTTGAGATCATTAAAAAGCCCCCCTGTCTACTTGACAGGGTCAGCTCAGTAGGTGTTTCTGTTCAGAGGAATTTTTGTTTTCTTTTTTCTCCCCCCAATTGTACATCACCGAGCTTTCCAAGTCATTGCTTCACCCTATCTGCCACTCCAAGGCACACTAGCCATGCCTTAAACGAAGAAGTAAAGTGGCATGTGGAGAATTCATACTGTGACTGGCTGACCAGTTTTTTTAGGTCCATGAACAAGCCAATTTATAATATAAGTATGGCGCAGCATGTTACCAGATAGTCAGGGTGTTCAAGGGGCCAAAACTCTCAGTCTAACCCTCAGCTTACAATCACCCACCTGGTCACACACATCTTTAACTTTTAAATGTTTCACTGCTTTTATATGCGTGTGCACGTTGGTGTGCATAATTTGCACTGTAGATTGTTGAGTTTATATTCAAGTTCAGCTGGAACAAATGGTGTGTTGCTATTTGCCTCCATATTTTTCATCTTACCAGTCAAAACTGAGTAGTTAAGGAGGGTCCTTTCACAGTTGTCAATAGTGCTGCGATTCACCAGTAAACCTAGAGATGTAGCTAATAACGTCATCTTCAGCCCTAGCAGATTTCCAGAGACCATGCCTGAAGATACACTCTAAAAAAGATGAGTGCCAAAACATAATTATGCTAAAAGTACTTAAGAGCTTATTGGCAGATGTAGCCACAGTGAACACTGCATCTGAAATCTGACAGAGGCCTTTGACATCAAGCGTTAATGTTACAGCTCTGAGGGGGTTTTCTTACCAGATATGGTCTCTGGCAACCCAGAGTCAGCTTATAGGATCGCCAGTGTTGGCTACCCAGCTAACCCGACTAAATGTCTTATAGCAGGTAGCTACAAACGGGAAAGCTATCCAACCATCAGGAAACTCTATAACCAACCTCGGTCCTGAACTCCCCGTTGTCAAACTGACCTATGTCAGGAATTGGAGGGTATATTCAGTCCCAGCTTGGTTGGTGGGGTTCACTTGAAGGCTGGAGGCCAATGAGCTGCTACAGCTAGATATAGTTACCTGTCACTTTAACAACATAAAGGCTTAAGTTCTCAATCAACCTTTGCAAGAATATGAGGCCCAGAACTCCACCACTGTAATAACATGGAATGTTCCTTCTGTGCCACTTACAGTTGAATGATTGATAGGTGAATCTTGGAATCTTATTGGTTGAAATTGGTGGTACTATATTATGATGAAATATTTCTGATTTTTGATGTGGGCAGTTATGCATTAACTGGTACTTTTTCTTTAATCGACTGATGACAAGGGACAACGAATAACATACAGAAGAGAAACACAACACAATAGTACAGTAGTTGATCTTGAATGTTTACCATAGTCAAAATGCTTTAAACTGAAAGTGAATCGTATTTTCTCATTTTAGTTGCCAGAGAGAAATTGTCACATCCACATAGTATAAACATTACTGATATCTCTCCTTTTCAGGATTTAGCAAGTCTTGGAGTGGAGAGAAAGACAAGAATTTTGACTTCAGTACAATCTTGTTGTGTTTCCTTGCATCTTCCTTTGACCACTAAATAGCTTAGTGGATTCTTTTTTTTACTGCTTCTTGGCTGGATAGCTTTAGTTGACAATATCCAGCCTGGCAACCAACTGCAGTGCAGTGGGAGCAGAATGGCTTAATAATGGTATGTCCAGCTCCTGCACAATGCAAATGTCCCTTCTTAAGTGTGCCTTTCAATCTCCCCCTCACAGCCAGTGGCATTCCTCCTGGTTCCTGGGGGACCTTTGATGATCCTCACAGCCAACTAAGCAGCTGCTGACTACACAGCATCAGCACTTGTGTCTATTTTACCCTCAGTGTTTGCAGTGATCCATTTGTACTTCTACCAGTCATGGACTTTCAAATGTGTCAACAGTCAATGAGGCAAAAAAACGCACCTCTTCAGTCAGCTGGGCAACAATCCCCTTGTTGACTTTTTTGAGCGGCGCACACCATTTCCCATAGTGGTTGCACAGCATTTCCCAAGGTGTACATTGCTGCAGTCCCTTCATATCACAACACTTTTATGTTGCCTCTTTGAAGACGTCCTGTTACCTGACTGGGTCTACTGTGGCTTGTATGTTTGTCTTGTGTGTTTCAAACTCTCTCACCTCTCTGCTGGACATGCATTCTGCCAAGCTGTGTGTTAAAAATGTCTCCTTTGAAACTTATTTTCAGCATCTTTATTACTTGATCACTCTGTCGTGCTTTGGTAACTGCTTTTTCAAGTGCTCATACAGGGTCTATTTGTAACTGTTCAGATAGCTCTGCGTCTCCCAGTCCAACTGCAAGCTTGAGGTTCACCATTTCTGCTTCAGCTCAGTCAGGCAGTCCAGAGTGGTATTAAACCAGTCAATTGACTTGTTGCTCCAAAGATTTGGAAAAAGTAGAAAAACTCACAAAAGCACAAGCAGAAATTAACAGCAACATAAAAAATATGAACACATGCCTAAATTGTAGGACACAGTGTTCGTGGGTACTGGAAACCAAATGATTATATAATGACACAGCATAAAATGCATGGAAAATGTTTATCAGTGTCACCAGATAAGACATGTGAGTATAGATTATAGATTAAGAGTACAATCCAACCACACACCAACACCATTATGAGTCATTGCCATAATATACAAGAGTAAATGTAATAGGCTGTTACATATACAAAAAAAGCTGACCAATGCAAATAGTAAAAGCAGTAAAGTTACCAGCAACACAGACAAACACATCCATCCATCCATCCATCCATTTTCTGCCGCTTATTCTGTTTGGGGTCGGGGGGAGGGGTGTGGGGGCTATCCCAGCAGCCTTCGAGCAAGAGGCGGGGATAAAAAAAATGTGTCCTCTGCGGCACTGAATCAGTTGTAATGACACACTTTGGGCACCAGATGGCACTCCCAATGCAGACGCCGCCTCGTGCTCATTTCCACCGGTCTTCTCCACCAGAAAGGAAGAAACATCGCACCATGGCTAAGAACGGGGGCAAAGAAAACTAGATGGGGAAAACCGTGTGTTTCAGGTTAAATGGGAAGCAGAATATCTGTTCACAGAATTTAAGGGCAAACCTTTTGTGTTTAGTCTGCTTGGAGACCCTATCTTTCATGAAAGATTTCAATTTAAGTCGCCACTATGCACAAAGCTAAATACGAGAAGTATACTGAAGCTACAAGGAATGCAAGAGTAGCCAACCTCAAATCTGAAGTACACAAACAACAGCGACTTTTTACCGGAGCCACAACCACTCAGCAGTCTGCACTCAAGGCATCTTATGCCGTTGCGCTTGAGCTCACTAAGGCAAAGAAGCCCCTGTCAGATGGCAAAATTGTGTAGAAGTGTGCCATGGAAATTGTGAGAGCTTTTGGAGAGGATAACGTGGCTAAAAACTTTGATGCAGTCTCCTTGTCTCGTCGCACAGTGACTCCCAGAATTTTTGACATTCACGATAATGTTGAGGGGAAGCTGAAACAAGTTGTGCAGGACTGCAAATACTTCTCCCTGGCCTTGGATGAAAGTACAGACGTGACGGATGACAGCCAGCTGCTGATTTTTTCAAGAACTGTCGACAGTTTGTTTGAAGTGCACGAGGAGTTATTGAAGATGGTATCTTTGCATGATACCACCAAGGGCACGGACAAATTCAACGCTGTCAGCAGCATTGCAGACGAATATGGTGGCTTGGAGAAGTTGTCAGCTGCTGTTACGGATGGAGCGCCTGCGATGCAGGGAATACGCACCGTTTCGCAGGGCTCCTCCAACAGAGCGGCGTGAACAGCCCTATATTGCACTGTATCATACATCAGGTGAGTGAGTAGAGGCTTTGGGATTTGAAGTGACATGCAGGACAAAATATAGGTTAATTTAATGTGCCAAGACATTCAACTTTAGCTGGATCTGGTGACTAAAGTAACAAATCTTATCCGAGGCAGAAACAGATCCCTCAGTCACAGGAGATTTCCAGCATTTTTGGATGAAGTGGACGCCACGTATGGAGATTTACAAATGCACACGGACATACGATCGATGAGTCGAGCCAAGTGTCTGGAGCGTTTTTTTACACTGCGTTCTGAAATCCCAGTGTTTTTGGAGGATAGCGTTTGTGGTGATGTAAGTACTTCCTGCAAGAAACTCAACGACACTGCGTTTCCATGTGACTTGGCTTTCCTCACTGACATTACTTCACATCTGAACAACCTGAACACAAAGTTGCAGGGGTGAGACCAAACTGTGTGTGATCTGTATGCACACACAACCGCATTTCAGCACAAACTAGACCTGTTCAAAGAGGGATTATCATCCCATCCTCTGATTTTGACACACTTAACCACTTGTGAGGAGATGCAAAAAAGTCCCTCAGTGTGAAAAGTTACTTCACAAATACACAGCTGATATCGGGAGAGTGCAGGAGCAGTTTAAGCATCGTTTCCAAGATTTTCATGCAATGCAGCCACGGATAATGCTCTTCGTGGACTCCCTCTCTGCAGCTGTCAGTGAACAACCTCCAGAGTTGCAGCTGGAACTCTGCGACCTGCAGTCAGATCTGTTTTTTCAAGGGAGGCACACTGAGAAGGGAATTTCCTTTTTTGAGTCTGCTACCACAGTCCCGTTTTCCACAGCTCAGAGAGTTTGCACTCTCAGTGACCAGTATGTTCAGGAGCATGTATATTTGTGAGAGCAGTTTTTCAACAATGAAGCACATCAAGTCAAAAGAGAGAAACAGGCTAATGGATGACACACATTTTCATCCCATGCAGATTGGATGCACAAAGATTGACATTGATATCCAGGCAATTGTGCACCGGCAGGCAAAGCCACAAGTTTCTCATTCAAAGAGAACTACAGTAGGCCTACTATTAATAGTGGTGTGGATATTCAGGGAAAAAGTTAAAATGTAAAAAAAAAAAATTGTATTGTTAACATGCACAAAATAAGTTCTTGCAATTAATGTTGGTCTGTTGTTCTGCAGCTTTCTGCTATCTTTGAGGTATGTTTTATTTTCATGAGAGCCCTTTGCACTGGGAAAAAAAAATCACAGTAAGTGGTTATTTTTTGTTTGCTTCAAACCTTTTGTATTCCTATTTATCAAAGAAGAGTACAACTTTTACACATGCATTTTAGCATGAAAATGTTAAGTTACTGCACTGTATGTTGGGTCAATAAACATATTATACAAACAGGTAAATTGGCAGTTTTACCATATCTGGTTAAGTATGCGGTCTTATGCGGCCGTCTAGTAGTGTTGACTAAAAAATGTGGCTCTCTCCATCATTTAAATTGCCCATCCCTGATTTCGAGTATCCAATTAGCCTAGTCCTCTCTTGATGTCTTTGCACTGTGGGAGGAAGCCAGAGTACCCGGAGAGAACCCACACAGGCACAGGGAGAACATGCAGACTCCACACAGAAAGATCCTGTCCCTGAGCCAGGGCTTGAACCCAGAACCTTCTTGCTGTGAGGCAACAGTGCTGACCACTGCACCACTGTGCCCCAGGCAAACACAAATGCATTTTAAAAAACACTCACAATTGACATCTTCATTTTACTCCATGTAGCGGGGCACCAGACAAACTCGTGCAGTTATAGTTTCTATTTTGTGGTGCATTTTTATACAAGTTCATAAGAGTGACATGGCTCAGCCTTGCTCCATTGTGATTGGCAGAGAAGTTATAACTACTTCCACTTTTGTCCCTGTTGATGAGCTGGGGGCCCTGTGTCAAGCCAAGCTAGCTTCCAAGTGAAATTGGGATCATGGATGTATGCAACGGCTAATTAGACAGTGTGGCCTTGTATGCTTGTGTAGTTGAACCAGTGGAGTTTCCTTTTGACTATGATAAATCTATAGAGCTGTAGATGCACACGAGACCATACCAGCTCATGTCTATGCCCCGACTACAATTTATAGAGCACGTTTACCATATAAACAAGCAAAGCACAAGCAGAGGTAAAATATCCTTGCAACATAGAATAAATAAGCAGTTACAAAATGTAACCCAATAAAGGATTACTAAAAGTGTGTGAGAACATATGGTATATCATTTTAGTCTGAAGAGTGTTTATTTCTTAAAAAAAAAGCTTTGAGGAAACTACCGTAGACAGTCGACTTTACCCCTTCATCTTGATTGAGGAACAGATTAGCTGTAATAGATCTGGGGTTTAGCAGATGTTTTAAAGCGCAAGAAACGCTGTCAAAATTTGACCAGTATCTAATATAGGGATTCCTGTACAGATGTGATGGAAGGTGTAGAGCTGGAGCTTCTTTGAACTAGTTATATACCTCCTTGAGAAACAAGGTAATATTGGAAGAAAATGTGGGCAACACTAGCTTGTTCAGGGATACTTTAAATTTTTCAACAGGGTTGTATAATGTTATTCATATCATGGGTCTGTAGGTGTTGGTCAGCGCATTTCCATGAAGACAGCCAGGATCAGCAGCAGCAGCTCTGTAGCTCATCATTGCACAGCTGAGGACAGGGTCTCCGGAAAAAAAAACGTGTATCCACTACAGTAAACACTCTCCAAAAACATGATGTATTCATTTAAATAGCAGAAGTAAGGGGTTGTCACCCACGCTGGTCTTATAACCTCAAACCCTGGGTCTAAGGGGTACCAAACATGCTCACTGACCAGAGTGCATATTTAATCATGGTGACAGCCACTTCACACACTACACCTCTTTTAGGGAAGCGTGCCAATGCACTTCACACATACAAGAGTCCCCCACACTTCTCCAATTCCCAGGGTGCCCAACACACGAGTGTTCCACCTATCTCTGGGGTCCCTCACACAGGGGTCACTTAAACAGGGGCTCCTGATGACACGCAAGGCATACACCTTCAATAACCTCACAGCCATTCTTTCCACTCCTGACATCATATGTAGCAGAAGTAGGGGGATAGTCACCCTGATTGAAAACCAAGATCTACAGGGTACCAAACATGCTCACTGACCATGACACAAAAGAGCCTGGCTTGTTGGCATGACAGCCAGAGTGCATAGAGTATTCAATCACAGTGATGGACTTCTGACACAGTTTACATGTATGTTAGTTTCCATGGGTGACCCTTTGGGACAGGCGGAAGATACAATTCTGAAGTTACTATCAGAAAGTATAAATCATTGTCATTGGGAATCATTATTATTGTGCTGTACTTTCATGTTTAAGGGGATGATTTTTCTCTCCTAAAATACGCAGAATAAAGCCTAAAATAAAATACACTCTCTGCTTTTTTTTAAATTAAGTTGTAATTGCCATTTACTAATGTAAGGTAGACTACTGATGCATTCTAAATAAGATCAGAGGTTCAAAATTTGGCAGGGACATTTTCTATGAGGGGATTCTATACTCAGAGGGTATATAATACAAACAGTATGTAAAGGTCTCTGAAGTTGAATCTGCTGTTTAAACGTTGCCCAATGATAACTTTGAAATATTAAAACAGAGGAGCTGCTGCATCACAAAAACAAATCATCAGCAAGTTACATTTCCTCCTTAATTATTCAGTTGGTATCAGACCAAAGTAATCATGTTCTAGTTGGCCTTCATTTATGCAGACAGAATCATTAAATTCCCAGTGAGCCCATCAGAGAAAGGCAATATATGCAAAAAAAAATGCAGCAGTAAATGTGTGATTCTCAAAATATATGGATTATGTTTCCTCCTAATAAATGTGGTTAGTTCTCTAAAAGAGCCAAAACTATGATTAAATCTTAAGGTCAACAGAGAGCGAGAGAGAGAGGGAGAGAGAGAGCGAGAGAGAGAGAGAGAGAGAGACGGATGCCAAGAGCGACAAAGAAATGAAGAGCTGCCAGAAAAAAGCAAATAACTTTTCACCTCCTCACAACAACCACACTTGTTGAGGAAAAGCAATTAATCGAGACAACAAATGTAAAATAAAATTGGTCACAACAGTGAGGTGTTTATATGCACGCTTTTTTTCCCTCCTTTTAAAAAGCTTTGAGACCCATTTTGTCAAATGTGTTTAATAATTCAGCAAAGCCTTTAACCAATTCACTTCAAGTGCCCAGATGGTATTTTTATTAGGCAAATGCTCGATACTTGAGAGGAATGATTTATTTGCATTCTGAAACTGGCAGGGTGTCTTCGAGCCTGACAGAATTTACTGTGCAGGAGAAATCCGTCAGGCTCTTCTACAGGGCAAAACAATAATTTCATGAATATACATCATGCTTGTGCAATGAAGGCAGATGAGGGGGTTGCACATTCAAGAACCTTCATTTTGAGATTATGTGAGTGTCAGCATAAAGAGAAATGAGTAGCCATATACTCAACATTTAATTTGCGTAACCCTGATCTCTCCTTGACAGAAACTTTTATGGTTCATTCAACACAAACACTCAATCTCCTGTGCATGACAACTTATAAATTTTGGAGTTAAATTTATTAAAATTTTTAAAGTATGATGGTACTGAGACCTCAAACACACTGCATATATAAGAAAACACATTCAAATAAGGAAAAAAAACAGTTAATTAAGAAAGTTTCTCCACCGGTGACAAGGAAAATGTATCCAGAGGGCACATAAAGGTGATGAACATGTCTGGGGCCAACGAACAGAAGGACAGACCCATCAAGCAGTCATACAGATCTGAATCATGAGCGGATACAGAAATCATTTGTAATTTTCAGCATTTTTTTTTCTTTCTTGTGACAGCTGATCTTTCACTCATGCCTATGTTTGCTTGTTACCCTGCAAACCTGTAGCCACAAAATCATTAGCTGAGTGCTAATGTGTGTATATCTAAAAGTTACAGAATTATCAGAGCATGATGGTAATTCACACCTTCAACCCAAACCAAGCATTTTCAGTCTGGTTTTGAACAGAAAATGGAGATGCTGCTCATCTCTTGACTTGGCAGTTGAGTTGCTTTTTATTCGTGTACATCAATAACATAATGTATGAGTTTCTTGCTTTTTTATTATTTTAGCAAAACAAAATGTGTCTGTAAAGGAGTCAGACACTGAAAGAACCATTCAGAAAAAAGCTGAAAAATATTGGCCCAAAATAACAAAGTTTTTTTATTTACTTTTAGGTTGATTGTGCTTTTTGTCTGCAGTTCTTTTTTTGCTCACTGATTTTTAAGGGAAGATGGTGCTTTTTGTCTGCAGTTCTTTTTCTGCTCACTGATTTTTAAGGGAAGATGGTGTACATTTATCGTACGGTATGTGTGTCACGATCCCTGTCTCATGTTTCCTATTTTATTTTGTAGTCATGTCCTGGCTTCCTGTCCTCCCTCCTGTGATTACCCCATGTGTCTCACCTGGGTGATTGCACCACCTGTGTCTTGTTTCCCCTCTTGTATTTAACCTGTGTGTTTTCTCAGTTACGTGTTGGGTCATTGTCGTCAATTGCTGTTGTCGTCGTCACAGTTATAGTTTTGTCTCGTCAAGCCTCCTGCCTTTGCCCTCACGCCACGTCTCAAGCCTTCGCCCTCACCCAGCCTCAATAAACCTCTTTTGTGCACCGCCCTTACTGTCTGCAATTGGGTCTCCATCATCCTCAACCCCATTATCCTGACAATGTGTGTATATGCATTGTTATACTAACCATTGTCATATTTGCCTCGCCACAACAACAATGAATTGCATTTGTACTAAATATGCACCAAATATACACTTTAAATTGGACCATAGTAGGACCTGTAATTAAACATGTTTCCATAGTATTTTTATATACCTAATTTCACACAATCATCACACATGAACCTTAACACAAGCAAAGTAACTTCATTCTTTCTCTTTATCACTTAACAGAGTAATGACCAACCATGTCTAACGTTAAATATCCAAACCTTGTAGTCTAAAGCGGTGGTTCTGGGCCTATTGAGATCTGACAGATTGGTGTTCAAGACCACAGAAAAAACAGTTTCCAAAAAGTATAAATCTAGTAAATATCACTTTATTTTTTCCCACACAACCATTTTGACCATACCAGAAGTAATCTTGTGACCCCCATTTGGGGTCCCAACCCCTGGCTTGAGAACCTCTTGTCTAATGATACTACAGTGCCATTCTACCTTAGCAGCACTCAAAGCCCTTTACAGTCTCATGTCATTCACCCGTTCTCACACACACACACACACACACACACACACACACACACACACACACACACACACACACACAGATAGTGGAAGCTGCGATACAAGGTGCCACCCTACTCATCAGGAGCAATTGTGGGTTCAGTATTTTGCTCAAGGACACTTTGACATGGTCACCGGGGGAAGTGAGGATCAAACCAGCGACCCTGTGTTTGCTAGATAGCCACTCTACCTCTGAGCCATGTCACCCACACTAATGTGATGTTTTCAAGCCCATTATTTTGGTTTAACTGGATGTAAATAATTTGACTGCCAAACATGACCCACTACCATCATCAAGACTGTCTGGCAGATGAACATTGGTAATCAAACAGTAACCCAAAAAACTGATATTACCCACAATAAACAATTATCACTATTTACTATTTGTAAATTATATATTGTATAGCCTCATTTTGAAGGCTGTAATGTGATGCTGTTAACTATACTGAGAGGTATAGTCAACCAAATGTATATAAATGGACAAATAATAATGTCTCATTGATATCAATACTCAAGGCAACCCTATTTGAACGATATTTCCATCCTAAAAATATCAAGGAAATATGGCAAAATATAAAGTATTGAAAGCCTAATTTCTGTAAAATTAACTATATGATGTTTTGTCTCTTGCAAAAAGGATCTCTCATACAGTGAAAAGTATGCTGTAATAATTATTTATGAGTGTGTCTTCACCTGAAGAATCGTGTTGATGCAGTTTTGAGGGTATGAATATCAAATTGATGCACAAGAGTAACTGAATAACAGGAAAGGAAAGCAAGCTCCATTAAACTGCAACACAATATCTCCGCAACATCACATCTTCAAGGCTTTCAATAACTGATGTTGTGTTTTTACCTGCGCTTCCCGAATGAATGAAACATTTATACTGTGTGTGCACAACAGAAAAGCCTTAAGACCACAGGAAGCAGATGATCAAAGTAAACATTTACTTGACACACTGAGAGGAGCAAAAGATTTCAAATGAACATAATGTCATCCATGATCAGATTTTTTTTAGATTAGCCATGACTGAATAATAAGGCTGCTGCACTTTGTTCACTGATTCTTTGTTCCCTCTGCCCTGGACTTTAGAATTCAACTATAAAGGATGATTTAATATACAGTGGGTTAGTATTACAGAGACAATAGAACTGAGTTGCAAATGTATCTCCATATTATAGAGGACTGTATCAACAAGGGTTTATATGTCATTTTAAAATACCACGGTTGCCTGATAGGTCCGTGGAGTGGCTCTGCAGTGACGGATGATGGTGGATGTCCTTTGATTTTCATTAAAACATCAGAATTAATCTTATGTGTTTCTTTTCATGGCATCTTTTTTCATTTTGACCAGATGGAGAAAAAAAATAATAAATTGTGTCTCCAAACATGTGGTAATCATGACAAACATGGCTAGATGGTGGTAGGAGGCAGACATGAGAAATTTGTACAGGTTTAAAAAAAAAGAAAAAGAAAAAGATGGTTTATTCTATGGTTTATTAGTGGCCCGAGTTTCATGTGTAGCCAAAATTAGGAGAACAAACAAACAGTAAACTTGGTTTAACTGAATAAAACCTAACTTACAGCAACTTAAATTAATTCACATCCCACTTACACAGCTACTCGCAGATGTCTACCTCTCCACAGCTCAAAACACCTGGTTACATAACCTCTGCTGTCAACACAAGTCCATCAGTGGTTGACTGCACCATGCCGACAGTTAAACTACACTGATACTATCTAAAAAAGGGTAAAAGAATGATACTCTATCTTCAGTCTTAGGTGCACGTTCTCCTATCTACGAAAACAGCATTCATAACTATGCAAACAAAATACAAACAAACATTGAACTCAATCCAATTAAACCCCTCCCACATCCAGGAAGGAGGGAAGTGATTGGGTGCATCTTTCTTTTGTTCCCAGAACACGTGTTGACTGTGGTAAGTAATTATCATAAAAAAACAAACACTACTCAGTCATAACTATGCCTGTCTGTGTTTTACTGTAACCAGAGATGTTGATGATGTAACTACCAGAGAAACACAGCACATCTAAATAGTCAGGTGTTGAACCAAAAAAAGCAGGACTGAACAAAAAGGGGAGGGTCCGTGCTGTACATTTTAATAAGAGCACAACATAAAATTTCCACTTTTGGATGCATTGGCAGTGAAGCTGTAAAAGGCCCATTAAGATGTAGTTTCCCTCTTATGATACTGCTATGTCCTGTTTTGATAGACATCTTTTTTTTTAACGCAGAGGCATTTCTAATGCCAAACTGTACACAGTACATTAAATAAACAATTA
Organism: Aulostomus chinensis; assembly: GCF_037954235.1. Taxonomy (NCBI): domain Eukaryota; kingdom Metazoa; phylum Chordata; class Actinopteri; order Syngnathiformes; family Aulostomidae; genus Aulostomus; species Aulostomus chinensis. The sequence continues at coordinate 10,214,683 of NC_141322.1, forward strand.
ACCAGAATATAGTAATGTGAAAATGGGATAAATGATGTGTTCTCACCAAGTTTGTTAGAAGAAATATGAATGATAAACCATGAAATAATGTTAATGTACATACATGATAAGACGATTAATATCCTACTGGCAGATCATACATAATGATTGTTGTGGTGTCAGATTATTGTGTTGAAAGTGCCCTTCGATATTTCTACATTAAACGTTAAAACAACATTACAACATAAAGCAACAACATAAACATTAAATTCATTTTTTGGCCATAGTAGGATAGTGAAAAACTGATGTGATGGTGATCTGCATGCCCCATGCAAGCCATGTCTGATGTAGTTGCTTCCACATCCAACATCCAAGCATGGATTTATGACTTGGTTGGTGCGCATGTGAAAATATGAACCAATGAATACCGTGTTACATTACTGGCAAATAGAAATATCATGAATAGTTTGCAAGCTGTGTATCATGTTAATGAATGAGGTCGGGGTGTGGATTCTGTGAATTTCTGAATATGAAATGCTCAACCAATTGTCAGAGATCTATTTGTGAAAGTGTGATGATGCCACTGAAATCATTCCACATAGCTACTGTACAGACTGCAAGTCATTTCATAGCATTAATTCTCTACAGTTACAACTTGCTTACATGGTAAAAGTGTGAATTTAAAAACACAAAATATCCCTTAGAGTTAGCCTTTAGAGAGATATGAAACAAGGAAGCATTACAAATTGAAGACCATATCAGGAGATGCTCCTGCAACTCAATCAATCACACGTTAAGGACTCTAAATCTTAAGAATCAATTGATTTAAGATCACTTCTTATCATTGATGAATGTGAGGAATTTGATTATGAGGTTAGGAAGCAGAACTTTGGCCTCAGTCATGACAGTGTTGCTTTTACTGTAGTTATGAGCACTCCTGCGAGATGCTTTCAATTCTCAACACACAGGCCAGCAGAACTCAGAATAACCTGACCTGCGGTTCATCTACCACTTGCCAGCTCTCTATACTGTACCATTTTACATGATTTCATTTTGAAAAAGCAGCAGCCGATTTGAAAACTCCATCACTTGATCATTCAGCTTTTCACTGCTTCCTACTCCAGCCAAAAATAATGTGGGTATTTCATTGTCAAGAATATATATGACGTATGTTGCAAGTGAACATTTTGCCAATACTTCCAGGACCAAACAAACAACATCAGAGACATAGAAGTATTCAGGGCAGCAGGAAATATCTTTCAAAATGTATTTGCCATTAATAGTACCTGATAAGCAACAGAAGACCACTACTGAAGCATCAGGAGCTTTTAAGACCTTTATAAGAGGATGTCCTGTGTTGTATTCTTGGTATGTTGTTTTGTGTGTGCACTGATGTTTCAGTGTTTTCTAGGGAGGCTGAGGCTCTCTCTCCAGGCAATATAATCACTAATTACACTCTGGATAGTTGCATTAAGCAAATTCATACTCACTTAAGTAAAAAAAAATGCCAGCACAGCTTTTAGATTACTGCATTGGCTATTATTACATGTTGGGGAGCTTAATTAATAAAAAAGCAATCTGGAGGGAAGTTCTATTCAATAACAGCAGCCCCATGAGTTCTAAATGTAGCAGAAAAAATGCAATAACACATAAAACTATTATGTGAATAATTCAGAAGCAAAATGCATAAATAGTGGATTAGGCTTGATTTAATTTGGTCTGTGTGAAAGGAGCGCCCGGCATTAAACAAACAAACGCAGGCAACTGCAATGAAGCAGTTCAGCACCCAAGTGGCAAGGCCTTGCAAAGGAGCCAAAAGCAGGCTTCTGTGGAGATCAAAGGAGCTGCTGCAGCAGCATTAAACCGGCCAGACTCACCCACAGGTACAACAGAGTCAGCTCCTGTAGCCATTGTTGCATAGAGAATCGGATATGATTCTCTCACAGGAGTGTCACCAATATTTCCATAGGAAGATAAGCATTAACTTTGTCCTCTGCACTCATTAAGTGAAATTTATTTCACTCTTACTGAAAGTATTGAGCCTGGAAACTTGGAATATCAAATCTGTGTGTAAATTCATAAACCATACATTAACATCAATCCACTGGATACAGGCTGCTGCAGATATTTCCTCATTCTTTGTCTGAGGCAGAAATCAGTAAGCAGATTGGCCTTTATTGATTTGCTGCAAGCAAATATTAGAAATGGCTTATGAATAACTGAATTACCATAGAAATAAGTATTCACTTAGGAATATGGTCACAACATTAACATCTTCATGAGCTTGCGTGACTCTCGGTCTAAAACCGATCACATCATTCAAAGTTAACATTTGGTGCCTGATATGGCTGTAGTTCTTTTGTGAGCGGTAGAGGAGCAGATTTAACCAACCTGAGAGGGGTATGGGGGGAGATCTGGACTGATAGCAGTTATTCTCTGGGCATTGGAAACCAATATTAGGAGCCGGTAGTCTAAACTCCGTCAACATGGGCTGAATGGCTGATAGAGTTCAGGTAGAAGAGCGAGACTTGGCAGCGTGGATGGGAACTTCCATTTCATCCATCCAGTTCCATTACAACATTTTTTGAAAATAGTGGCACATAGCTGCTCATAATCACACCCAAAAACTGATGAGGGCTGAAATGGTTACCCATCACAAGCAGCAGTATTCAGATGTTCTAGCCACGATTTATGCTGCTGTACCTAACTTTTATTGGCATCCAGTCTTCACAAACATATACACACACAAACTCAGTTAATTGTTATGTAACAGTTGATTAATATTTCTAGTATTACTTAACTAGGGCAGCACGGTGGTGCAGTGGTTAGCACTGTTGCCTCACAGCAAGAAGGTTCCTGGTTTGAGCTCAGGAACAGGATCTTTCTGTGTGGAGTCTCCATGTTCTCCCTGTGCCTGTGTGGGTTCTCTCTGGGTACTCCGGCTTCCTCCCACAGTCCAAAGACATACAAATGGGAACTAGGTTAATTGGATACTGCGATGGACTGGCGACCCGTCCAGTGTGAACACCGCCTCTCACCCAAAGGTTGCTGGGGTAGGCTCCAGTCCCCCCGCGACCCTTAACAGGATAAGTGGTAGAAATAGATGGATGGATGGTTGGATTCCTTTTCTAATGGTCTTCATGATAAATTTATGGATTACAGCAAAGATTAAGGTTGCACTGGGACTTAAGTGTCACCGAAGGAATATATGTTCCCCACAATCAGATTAAAGCATTAATAAATGGTTAATAATTAATGCAAATTTAGCTCTCGTATATGTAACTGGGCATTAACTAACCACTTTTAATGTACTTTTATTGTAAAGTGTTACCTTCCCACTTTTAGTAAACCGTGGTCTATTTGCAGACATTGAAATGAATGGCCACCTTATGCCAGGAAACAAAGCACATGTGCTGCAAAACCTTATGGAAGTGACTTGATCTGTGTATGAGTGTCATACATCTCACCCTACTGGAATTTGCACTGCCCTTTGTGTCTCCTTCCAGGTGGAGATATGAAATATTGACTGTTCTGCTATTGGGCTACAACCCCAACCCCATTAAACCACCCCCCTTCCTATCAAAGTGCTGGCACAGCAAAGTGGAGGGAGGAAAGAGTAAAGGAACAAGAGGCAGATATATGGGCAGAGGATTTAACAGAAAATTGAAGTGTGTCTGAAAAAATCTATGCAACCAGTAAGGGAGGTAGAACAAGCAGTCACAAACATTACACAAATAAAAAGACTTCTGGGTTGTCATTACATTAATGACACCTGTAATAAGTCATTGAACAGGAACTTAAAAATCAAAACTTAAGGACAATGTGAGAGGCAGTGGCTCTCTGCAGCAAGTTAAATTCAAATCATCCAGGGTGTCGAGGGTGTGAAAAGACAGCTGATTGTGCAGAAAGTGGTAATTATACACCCCAGTCTGCGGTCAACTGCTGAGTGACAAATAGTCTCCCTGTGCTTATTTATCTTACCAGCTCTAAAACACAAAATGAGAGCACCATTGGTAAGGCTGAAAATAACATGCTTGGTCTGTCATTAAGAGCTATCTTAGTACAGTAACTTCAGGGCCATCATTAGCAGCAGACACAAATATCTAGCTTTGTTTGCAAATGAAAATTAAAAGGGACAAAGGCAGAGTTCCTGTGGGAAGCCCAATGATGGTGAAAGGATATTACACATTAACAGCAGCTTAGTACACAAATAGATGAATACAAGGAGAAAAACTGGCCAACCTTGACAGTATCCTGCAAGAACAAAAATGCGATAAGTGAGAAAAGCGATACTTAACTGTATGGTGCTCTGTCCGACATTTTGTGGGACCCATGTACACAGAGAAGCAGCTGTCAGGCAGAATATGTGAGAAACTATATAAAATAAGAACTGGACATGGCTGGTAGATAAACTGATCAAAAACTCACATGCCAAACACTGAAGGGAGGATCTAAAATAAGACAGGAACCTTTAAGAAGCAGGATTAGAAGGTTGGGGAGATGACTTCATGCTTGTTTCTGGAAATATGTTGCAGACCTGGAGCAGATTAGGAACCAAGCTGCAAGATCAAAAAATATCACTGCCCACTGACCAATCAAAACTCATGGGCAACATCATCACCATTTAATCATTGATAATTTTGACATTAATATCCGGTCTGTGGCAGATTTCAATTGAAAAGCACATGGTATTCCCTGAGGAGCCCCTCTATGAACAATACTGTTTTTTTTCCCATGAGGGAATGATTTATATTTGCCAGCTGGTAGAATAAATAAACATAAACAGTGAGATGGATCAAAGTCTGACTCTCACTCTGTATTTCTTTGTAACTGGCACAATTATGTATGAAGACCTACTCGCACCTTAAAGAATGATGCCAATGTTGATATTACTGATATTAAATATGCTATTGTCTTTAGCACCTATGTACTTAATTGTAATCGAAGGTGACATTTATCAGATCTACTTGATGCTGATCAACAATGATTTTAAGTTTAATTTAAATTTTCCATTCCCACAGTTAACTAGTTGTTGCTGCTCTCCTTCTGGCTTTGGGTGTAGTAAATGTGTTCCTTTTAGTCAGTATTATGGATTTATATTGCTCATATTTGTCAAGGATTGTGGTTCCATTCTCTTGAGTGAAAAACAAAGCTTTCTACCTCTCCATGTTGGTGATTGGTCAACCAGTGCCAACACTGCACCTTTAATATGTTGTTATTGCAACAGAGACACAAAAAGTATGTAGGAGTCCAACTCTGATCCTTTTAGCTGGGTCGTATGAACATACATTTCCCCTAACTGGCAAATATAAATAATTTCCGTCACTGACATATTTGGAATCGTTCATAGACATGATCATGAGGAAATACCACAGGGGCTTTTCTGTCAAACTCCTGAGAGACTCCGCAACATTCTGTGCACCCATGTCCAATTATCAATGAATGAATGGTGACGACAATGTCCATGAAAAGTGACTTGTAAGTGAAGGTGGTTCTTGTATATGTTTTGACCTGCAGCTGAGCTCCTAGCCTGACCCAGGAAGGTTCGGTCCATTACGTCTGTTACCATGGTGATATATTGCACTGAAATGTCAGCCACCTTTAAAGTAATGAAAATCTCGAGTTGAAGCTGAAGTAAGATCGCTAACCCTCTGATCTTGTTTCATAGTACAGGCCCCAGGTGGTAAAATGTGAGACAAGACCAAAGATACAACAGAAATCCCTTGATATGAGTGATGTTAGCTTAGGTACTTACAAGCCTGCAATGGAATCACTTGGTCTCTGGTCGAAACTTTTGACCATACCATAATAATGTTAAAACACACTTTTTATGTGAATGAAAGGTCACTTCATTGTCCTGGATTAAGGGAACTCATCAAAGATCAAGCTGAGCAAAATTAAATACATTTAAAATGAAATAAATATAACAATATTCAGAAGTCTTATAAGCAATATTTGTTATCAAACATCATAGTCACCCAGTTTGCAAAACACACCACATAGTTAGGAAACGGACCTGCAGAAGAGAATGATGATGGAAATCAATTAAATTAAGATTTAGGTGTTGTTACGTCACTTCCTCAAGAGTAGTTCAGCAGGAGTAGCAGGAGAGTAGTTCGGAAGTAACTTTGGCTTTGCGGTTGAGAAATAAGCATTAATTTTACTTTTTTATAGTTGTGTTGTACACCATTCTTGTAAAAGATCATTTGGTAACATTTGTTTTGATCAAGCATGGTGTTTTGCACCCAAAAATGTCAAGTAGATGGGGGAGTATCAAGTGTTGAGCAGGAATGAAAGATTGGTAGACAGGCAAATTTCTCACAATAAATGTGTTTATTGGTAATGACAATTAACAGCTGAAGAAGAACCTCAAAGTTAACACCAAGAGGATCTAACACATAGCTAACACTTAATGAGGGGTGAAGCTGACCAGAGTCGAGGAATAAATAACTTGTGGACAGTGGCAAAGGCTCCAAACTCTTTCACCATAATGTTAGCCAGATGAGAGGAGACGGGTGCAGTCAATCACCCATTGAGGAAGAAACACCTGGAGAAAGAGAGATGAAGCAGAGGCCATAATCATCGTCTGATTATTTTCCAATTAGTTATTTAATAATTATCCCCCATTTCATGATGCCAAACATCAGCTATGGCATCGTCAGGAACTGTCTCATAAGCATACCACTCAATACAAGTCTGTAAATGACAGTAAATCATCTCTCAGAATACTTTATTGCATGATAAAATACTGCACACAACATAAAAAAGGCTTCTTAAACTTTATGACCCATCCATCCATCCCTTTTCTAACGCTTGTCCTGTTAAGGGTCGGGGGGGGGGGGGGGGGGGACTATCCCAGCAGCCTTCGGGCATGAGGCAGGGCACACCCTGGACATGTTACCAGTCCATCACAGGGCCAACACATGGACAGATTCCATTTTCTTCCACTAACCCTGTTAAGGCTGGAGCCTATCCCAGCAGCTTTCAGGTGAGAGGCGGGGTTCAACCTGGATGCATCACCAGTCCATTGCAGGGCCAACACATAGACAGACAACCATTCACACTCACAGTCATACCTACGGTTAATTTAGAGTATCAATCAGCCTCGTCCCCCCTTGATGTCTTTGGACTGTGGGAGGAAGCTGGAGTACCTGGAGAGAACCCACGCAGGAACAGGGAGAACATGGAGACTCCACACAGAAAGATCCAGGGCTCAAACCTGGAACCTTCTTGCTGTGAGGCGACAGTCCTAACCACTGCACCACCGTGCATGACCCATATTAACAGCAAAAATTCCAAATATGTTGGTGTATTTTTTGAAATGAGAAATCCAGTCCTGAGTCAGTGTTTGCGCCTTGTTCAAATGATTATAATGTTATCAGGTACAGTACTTGTCCCACTTACCTTGATAAAGTAGAGACTAAACTGAGGAATGAAGTTAGATGTGTTGTATGGTTCAAGGTAAATGTTTTCACTGATCCTCTCATGCTAAGGTCTTCTGAAGCTTACAAGATGTAAAACTTCCCGTAATGCTTGTATATTTTTATATTTTTAAGTGTGTAGATATTATTGTACTATTGCACTTTTAAATCACACAACATGTCAGCAGGTCAGTTTAAACATTTTATTAAAGAGTTTGGTGTCTGGGACCCCTATTTTTAAGCTCTCTGGGACTGTAGTTTATCAGGATGCCATATTTTGCTGTACATATCTCCATTCACCTATGTCCTGTACCTTTGAACTTGTACTTATGTATGAATAAACTGAAACTGAACTGAATCTAAATCCATCAGAATGCCAATGTCTGTATGTTGCTAGCAATACCACTGCCGTTTGTGGAGAAGTTACATGGTTTGGTTATTTATCTGAGGTGGATAAGTTCCATGGAAGCTTTCTTCCTGTTTAGAATTAAATGTACTGAAATCAAACCGGTGAGGTTTTTCAAGAGCATTTTCAAGCCCTGTGGTCCCATTGCATTTTGCAGTCTCAAGCACCCTTGACTACTTGGGTGAAGTACTCAGTTGCAAGGGGCCAGATATGTATTTTATAAGATAAAATAAAATAAGAAAAGGATTTTTAGATTGTGGTTTATGTATCCATCATCCGTCATTCATCCATCCATTCATCTTCTTCCACTTATCCCGGGTCGGGTTGTGGGGCACAGGGGCGGAGTTACAGGGTGGCCAGGCAGCACTCCAGCCACCCCACTGGCCAGGCCCGCGGCTGAGGAATAATTTGTTAGCTAAATGTGTCCGTTTTTGCACGGACGCATTTAGCTGTAGGACACAACTTGGTGGGACCAGAGAGCAGGCAGGAGCACCACAGGGGAAAAGAGACCGCAGCTGCGGTGGAGAGCGGTGGTGGAGAGTACCTGTGCGAAAAAAAGTCAGAGACATTTACGATATCTACTTATTGCCACCCCTATGTGAGTGATGGTCTCACCCTGGCCACCCCAAAGAAAAATTTCTGGCTCCGCCCCTAGTGGGGCAGCAGCCTAAGCAGAGAAACCCAGACTTCCCTCTCCCCAGCTACTTCGTCCAGCTACTCTCGGGGGATCCCAAGGCATTCCCGTACCAGCTGAGAGATGTAGTCCCTCCAACATATCCTGGATCTTCCCCAAGGCCTCATACTATTTGGACGTGCACAGAACACCTCCCAAGGGAGGCATCTGGGAGGCATCCTGACCAGATGCCCGAGCCGCCTCATCTGATTCCTCTCAGTGTGGAGGAGCTCTACTCCGAGCTCCTCGCGGATGCCAGAGCTTCCCACCCAATTTCTAAGTGGGAGCCAAGCCACCCCCTGGAGGAAACTCATTTTGGCCGCTTGTACCTGCAATCTTGTCCTTTCAGGTGCTACCCAAAGCTGATAACCATAGGTGAGGGTAGGAACATTGATAGACCAGTAAATTGAGAACTTTGCCTTTCAGCTCAGCTCCCTCTTCACCACGATGGAAAAATGCAGAGTCCCAGTCCCGACAAAGGCACTCCACCCTTTTCCAGGCGAGAACCATGTACTTGGACTTGGAGGTGCTAACTCTCATCCTGGCTGCTTCATACTCAGCTGCAAACCAATCCAGTGAGAGCTGAAGGTCACAGCCTGATGAAGCCAGGAGGACCACATCAAAAAATTATGAACAGAATTGGTGAAAAAGCGCAGCCCTGGCGGAGTCCAAACCTCACTGGAAACTGGTCTGAGTTACTACCTAAAATGCGGACCACACCCTGGCACCGGTCATACAGGGAGCAAACTGCCCAAATCAGGCAGCCCAATACTCCACTCTCCCAGAGCACCCTCCACAGGATTCCCCAAGGGACACGGTCAAATGCCTTCTCCAAGTCCACAAAACACATGTAGACACACAGATAGACTGGTTGGGCAAACTCCAATGCACCTTCTCGGACCCTGCTGAGAGTGTAGAGCTGGTTGAAAATTCCACAACCAAGACGAAAACCACATGGCTCCTCCTGGATCTGAGGTCCGACTATTTGACGCACACTCTTCTCCAGAACCTCCGAAATAGACCTTACCAGGAAGGCTGAGGAGCGTGATCCCACAATAGGTGGAGTACACCTTCCAGGCCCCCTTCTTAAGCCCAGGGTGACCTGGTGCCACATGCACATGTGGACATGCTTATGCCTCAATATGGTGTTCGTTATGGACAATCTGTGACGAGCACAGAGATCCAACAACAAAGCACGGCTTGGGTGCAGATCGGGGGGTGGGGGGACATTCCACGCCTCTCCAGGTCTCACTGTCATTGCCAATGTGAGTGTTGAAGTCCCCCAGCAGAACAAGGGAATCCTCAGAGGGGGAACTCTACAGCATTCCCTCTAGGGAATCCATAAAAGGGGGGGGGGGGGTTCTCTGAACTGTTATTTGGCGCATAAGCGCAAAAAGCAGTCAGGGCCCATCCCCCACCCGTAGGCAGATGGACACTACACTCTCATCCACCACTCCAACAGACAGGCGCTGGGCCGAGGGGCAACAAGTATTGCCACCCTTGCCTGCGCCTCTCACTGCAAGCAATGCCAGAGTGGAAGAGAGTCCAACCCCTCTCAAGAGGTCTAGTTGCAGATCCCTTGCTGTGTGTTGAGGTGAATCCAACTATATTGGTCCAGAACTTCTCAACCTCACACCAGCTCAGGCTCCTTCCTCACTAGAGATTTGACATTCCACATGCTTCTGCAGCTGATGATCGGACAGCCAAGGTCTCTGCTCTTGACTGCCACCCATCCAACACTGCACCTGACAACTTTCCTGACATCAGTCACATGATCTATGTCTTGCACCACTGCAGTTTTGACTTATCATCACAGGAAAATCACAGTTTTAATCCATAAAATGTTTATTCTGCTCTGTATAATCCAAACATCACTCTGATTTCTTATTATGTGAGAGTATTAAGAAGGCAACAGTCAGCCGCGATGTCCTGGTTTGTTGTTGGCACAAAAAAACTTCAAGGAATAAAAGAAACTTGAAGTTTTTCTGCTCAGTACAGCCAAAACTGTCCATCTTTATTTCCATGCTGGTTTGACCCACTGTCAGGTGTTTAGTTAGCATAGAGACATCACTTCATTAGCCAGGGATGAGGCCGGACACACATAAGGGCCCACCATCTGCTCCCAGAGCCTCGCCAAGGTTACATTATTCTCTTGGAAAGAGGGAGAGTGGAGTTGGTGACATTTGTAAGCAACAGTGGATGGAAAAGTTTCAGCTAGAAAGGTAAGGGAGGGAAAATGCTGTATTTCTGTTAAGGACTGAACACTAATGAATAATAAAAACAATTCTTGCAAGACAGGAAAGTCACTTCCCAGAGGTAACATTAAAGTTAGATTGAAAAAGGTGAGATTCACATATACAGTAACAGACAGCAAGAACAGGATTAAAGAGTTACTAAAATTGTGTTTATTCTTAAAATACTGTATGTGTGTTGCGTGTATATGAAAGCTGTACACACTCACTGAACTTTTAGCATGAATTTGCTTTTGCTAATCTGTCTGCTTGTTAGGCAATGACACAACCAAGTACTGAATGCATTAAAAGATGTCTAGTCTTCAAAGTGTAGTATGTCAAAGCATTAATGTGGTTTAATGTATCAGATTGTCATGATGTAGTAGAACAGCAGCCGCTCCTGAACGCATGTACAGAGAACTCTTGCCCCACCCCTTTCCTTACTTTCTTCTCTAGAACTGCGTTAGTATTTTCCCTTTCTTATTTTCCTTCACCTTAATGGAAAACATCATAAAGTCATGGACATATGTGAGGGAGAATGCTAAGGTCTAAACTACACAGAAGGCACTTTTGACAGCAGCCATTTTGATATGTCATAGGATACGCTAAAAGCAGACGCAGTTTATTCAGTATCCCAACCTTCCAATCAGCCAGTATGACAACGACCAGAACCTTGGCTCACCTAAAAGGAACAGGGCCATAATTAATGTCCTTAATTACACCTGTGAAGAGGGCTTTTTCTGTGTGAGTGGATGTTATTATTGTGAGACTGCTGAGGTGAACAGTAATGGTCTGTACAAAAAGCTCATAAATCAGGTTGTGTTTATACAGTCTTGATTCATGCAGACTATCATTTGTTGTTTCTGCGGTTGTTGGCACAAAGTGTTTGCATGTAGCAGACTGTTTGGCAGTAGGGAAATGACTGATCTGTAGCAAGTTTATGAGCAGCAAGTACAACAAGAAAAAGTCTTTCCTGACATAAGAATCAGTTTCTCCATTTGCCTTTTTTGAAAAACATGACAGAGTATTTATGTTTCCATTTGCTATGACAATAAATGGAAAAGGTAAAAGAGTGTTCATGCTTTTCTCAAAACTGTTGCTTTGATGGATGGAGGCAATGGCTCTTTGTCATGCTGATTGTTGATTTCTTATTCAACAGCTGACTGGTACATTTCTTCAAAAATTATGGGATGGTGTTTACCCCTTTAATAAAGACTAGTCCAATGTACCCGATCCTAAAAGAGACGAGACACTACCAATCCATACGCAACATTTCTTAAACTTAATTTATGGTTTGACTGCTATTGGAAAGTTCATTACTCTCCCACAGTTCCTATGAAATGAAAAGATCATTCACAGCTCTAGGATGTAGGACAGGCCATTGGTACAAGGGGGCAGTGGGAGAGAAAAAATAGACCACTCTACAATAATGACACTGTTACGCTCATTAGTTTCAAAGTAAAAAATAACATTGTGTAGGATTCACAATATGTAAATATGAGATGAGCGTTCATGGCTCAGAGTTAGTGGCTGTCTGGCAACTGAAGGGTCGCTAGTTCGGTTCTCACTTCCCCTTATGACCATTTCAAAGTAATCTTGAGCAAGATACTGCAAATGGCTTTGATTGCCCTGCGACAGACTGGCGACCCATCCAGGGTGTATTCCACCTCTCATCCAATGTCAACTGGGATAGGCTCGAACCCCCCCCCCCCGAACCTTTTGCAAAAGCGGTATAAAAATTAGATGGATGGATGGAGCTGAGGTTTGTTTGCTAACACTTCATCTTGCTAACTAGACATTTTACGGATCCCTGAATTAATATCTTCATTTCTGGAAAAAAAAAAAATTAGTAAATAGGAAATTGATCTGGTTGGAAACTTAGAACCCTACTTTAAGCATGGTGCAAACTGGCCCTCAGTCAAGCACCACTGTCATTGCTAATTACAAGCCAGTGTACAACAATGTTTTCATAACAAGTGCCCTTACCCTTTAACAAGCAAATGAACTTGCACTCCACCTGTGCCAACAGGTGCTTAAGTATGTTAATGAGGCCAGGCGTAACAATGGTGCATTGATATTTTGGGACACATTTTTTGGAAAACCTTTGTGCATTACCAAGAAGAGGCTAGTCTTTGGTCAATAGCCTTATGTGTGAAGTGCTATTTAAAGGGTTAAATGCGTGCACGACTGAAATAGCAGCATAGCCAGTCTTGACACAGCCTGGGCTCTAAAGGGAATGACACAAGATATTCTGATTGGTTTAATTGATGTCATGCCAGAAACATACCTATGAATAATTAGATGTCTAATGAAGGCCTCTTAACGGTTGGTTTGCACTCGTATGTGCTTTCTAAAACACCAAAATGAGGCTGAACATACCCCGAGGGCACGGCACACATATAGTGCCACCCACCAACCACCTGGCACCACAGATAACTTAAGTAGAGCCCAGAGTCTCAAATGGTGATGCTGGCTGCCTCCTATTTTGAGGAATCCAGTCAGCTTCAAGAATTACACAGGCCATGGTATTACATAAAATTGATGTATGTATGAATCATGAATCAAAACTTTCAGTAATGTAGGGCAGGATAGGGGGGCTTTATTCCAAGCTTTTGAAGGGGAGGCCCGCCATCTTAGACTTACAGTACAAACCCTAGCTATAAATAATTTCTGCTGACACAGGAAAATAGAGCCCAGGGTGAAAAATAAGGGAATTGTCCTTTAAAGAGAAAGGGCATAACAAGTTTCAGGATCACCAAAATCAGTTTTAGGGGAGCTTGTAATCTAAAGACAGACAGAGAGCTCAAGACAACAGGGAGTGATTCTAAAGTTGCGTGCTAGCTACAATCCTCTATCCCTTCTCTGGAAAAATATTGATTTGACATGCTCCCAACAGTATTGTTGGCGAGTGTTTGACGAACACAATATCTTAGTGCACTCCTCAGTCTACTTCGCGTTGTTTCTTTTGGCTCTCTTGTTTCTATTTACTGAAAGTATCAACTTTTGTTTCTTTTGTAGTACACCATTAACTACACGAAACAGGAGTACAATCAATCTTGTCTCCACCTGAGTGTAATTAAACACAACTTACTCCATTTATTACTGTGTTAAGCTGTCTGAGCTTTATTAAGTTCTAAGTTGTGTTTTAGTGAATGTGATGATTTTCTTTTATTTTTATCTGCAAGTTGTAGGTCAGTTTAACTGTGTTTTTATCCAAATTGTTGTGGATAGGATGCTGTTGCATGGTGCCTGTTGATTGAGTGGCCCCCCATGGTAAGGAGATAACTGCATATGAAGTCTGTCCTATCACCATCAAGGAGGTCATGTGATCAGCAATGTTGATTGGTCTGTCTGTCAGCAGGATGACTCAAAATGTTGTGGATTTTGATGGAATTTGATAGGGTTATAGAGCAAAGGTTGAGGGACAATCTTTTTTGTTTTTGGAATATATTGTTTAGTATATCATATTGTTGTGGCATGTTTTTGGAGGGGTTCGCGCACCACAGCCAGGATTCAGCATCACTCCCCCTAATCTTAGAAATATGTTTGGGTGCCTTCTTTTATTTCTAACTGCTGAACTCCTCTAAAGGGTAAAAAGTCAAAAAACATCAGCATATTTTTTTATATCTGGTCTAACTAACAAAATCAAAGACTGGGAGGAGGGACACTGAATCACAGTGGAGCATGGGCCAAGGAAGAACCCGGTATACATATTGCCACTTGACCAATTTTTTTTTTTTTAATATGAATCTTTGCTCTGTCCAACAGATCTCTCCCAACATGCATACCAGATTCTTCCTTGGCCCATGCTACACTCCTCCACCACAATAGTCTTCCTAATCAGTAATCCTGCCAGACAGACGGATAGACAAACAAATATCACATTATGATGATACACTAAGGACTACATTACCTTTTTTTCCTCTTGGAAAATACACATTTTTGTCTTTAATCTTTTTTTTAATCTTTCAGGTTAGTAATTGCTGTGGGAATTCCAAGCCAATGACTCATTCTGCTGAAAACAATGACAGATTCTGTGGAGTTCTTCCATTAGGGTTACTCTCATCCCTGAAGTCCTTGTGTACAATTGGAAATTAAATCAGATTTATTTATTTCTTTTGTTGAAGAACACCCCAGAATAATGCACTACAGTAATGACAACAAAAAGGACATAGCAATGACAGAGGTTTATCAGTAGGGTGTGCTTTCGGTAAATTTACATCATCAAAAGGTGCTTTCAGAACATCTCTGTGTGAGCTGACATTTCTCTTCCTTTGAGGAACTAACTACGGCATCTTATCCATCATGTTAACTGCCACGTGAATGTCCCTGCTAACAGCATACCTTTATACAGACGGAGACATCAGGAGACTTTCATCTTGCTCTGAATGGACAGGATCACATACTCAAGACCATTACGCCTCAGGGGCGAAGAAGATCAAACATCAAATTAAGGCTGATTTAGGGACATTTAATTGTCCCACATTTTCCCCCTCAGAGTTCTGTCAGTTTCAATTGTCATCTCATTTCTTTTTTTTTTAGATTTCCATTTTTGATCAGTGTTTTAATTTCCTAGCAGAAAGTATAAAATATTCTGAAAGAGCAGAACCTTGGAGATCTGACGAAATATATTAATCCTTAATAAAAGCTTCTCATAATAATAGGCACTGGCAAGACATTTTCACATGTGAAATAGCACCCTTTATCTTTCTACTTGGAGACATTTCCTTTGGCAGTTTCTGTTATTCAATTTAATCCCATTGTCAGCTCCTGCATGAACACATTTATTAAAAAAGGGAGAAAATCCTTCTCATAAACAGCTTGTCTCCAACAAGAAATACTCCGTGATGCTACCCTAGCAGAAGGGTGGGAGGTGTGGGCTGTGGTTGAGAGCAGGTCAGAGAAGCAGAAAGGAGGAAATGAGTGGAGACAAGTTCTGCTCTCTGTGGTGAGCCCGTGACACTGCCCAGGACCCTGTCAGGCTTGGTTTGCTGGCTGTCACACAGCAGCCTGAGATGGGACAGGAAGGCAGGCAGGGGTTCAAACACGGAGATGAATCCTGGAGAGTGTGAGTACGACATTTGAGTGACAAGTGAACTGGTGTCTACAATTCAATGTCAAGTCAGAAGGAGGCTAATGAGACATCAAAAGAAACATACATTATTATACAAAATACAGCAGCTGGTTTTGTGAAGCATCAGTGACAGGTGAAAGGGAGAACACGCATAATGAAGGCAACAGTTTTCTTCTAGATTTACTGATCCAGTAATGTTACTGAGAGTGCTGTTCGTATTTGCTACCGTAAACAAGATTCCCGATTATTTGCAGCACATTCAAGTTCAACTTCATATTAGAGTCCAACTGAAGACAATAATTATCTAAACCAAATAGTTTTAAGTGGTTATACTCTTTAGGTCTATAACATGTAGTTCAATCGTGAAAATACTATTACTAAGGATGGACCCAAAGGAAATGAGAGGTAAGAGAAATTTGTTTTTTTATTTTGATAATGGCAAAGCAATGAAGAATGGTGAGGATGAGTGTGTAGCTAGGAATCTCATTCATAACAAAGCGGCTAGGCAAGTGCAGGAAGCTGTGCAGGTCAGTAGATATCATGGCTCAGGAACATAAGAGACAATGGTTAATGTTGGCTGCACAGGAAAACAAAGACCTTTTAAAGTCTGAGCTGATAATTGATAATGGATAGTTGTCTGGCACATTGGCAGGAGTGGAGACATTAGTGGGAGGACTAGCAGACACAGACCAACACCACACAGACACACAGCAGCAGAGACAGGAAGTAGAGACACAAGTAAATATCGGGGGTTAACATGTAGAGAAATGTGCTGTGAGCTATACAAATACAAATCAGGGTAGCAGGGGGAGTTTCACTCCCCACTGACCAGAGATGACATATTTTAACTTTTTGTGTTATATTTGTTATGTTATTTGTTATATATGTGTTATAATATTTTATCCTGGCTTTCTTGCACAACCTTTATTATTTACGGTACCCTCAACACACACACTGTACAGGGTCTGTCCCTGCCCTGTCACTGCAAGGTGATGCTGATTCAGCCCTTAGATCATTCATGTGGACTTTTATTTAGTTCTTTTTCATTGTCCATGTTTTTTTTTTCATGCACACTTATTTTCTTATTATATTGTTTAGATTGTGTGTGCAGAAAAAGTGTGATGTTTTTGACATACTGGGACCTTGAAATTTCCCATTGGGGACCAATAAAGCATCTATCGATCTATCTATCTATCTGCCCGATCTATCTATCTATAGGTAAAATGAAACATCTCAGAACCATTTATGCTGTTATGCTATTCAGCAGGGGCTGCGCGGTGGTGCAGTGGTTAGCACTGTGGCCTCACAGCAAGAAGGTTGCAGATTTGAGTCCCAGTTCGGGCGCGGGATCTTTCTGTGTGGAGTTTGCATGTTCTCCCCGTGCCTGCGTGGGTTCTCTCAGGGTACTCCGGCTTCCTCCCACCGTCCAAAGACATGCAATTTGGGGACTAGGCTGATTGACTTCTCTAAATTGACCGTAGGTATGACTGTGAGTGTGAATGGTTGTTCGTCTCTGTACTCCACTGTGCTCCGGCCCCCCTGCGACCCTTACTAGTAAGGAATAAGCGGAAGACGACGATGGATGACGATGGATGCTATTCAGCTGAGTCCTGAGCGTTCTCACCTCTGCTTAAGTAATAGCAAATGAGAAGCGGTATAACCATTATGGCATGTTATAGGACTTAGCATATTTTTATAGGACTTGGTGGATGAAAAAACAGCAAATTCAAAGAAAAACTATGCTATAAATAAATCAGATTCAGGGTAGCCAAATTTTAGGCTCTTAAATTTTAGCTTGAATTGTTATATTTAATGAAAGAAACCCAGATTAATTACTGTGTATTGTCTTTACTCCCACCGGTTGATCATGGATGCTAGCAGCAGGCTCTCTACTACAATATCCCTTTTGGATTTTTTTCTCCCAAAATCCATTTTTTTAAATAAAAGAACTTTCTGTGCTCAAATTGCTGAGTATGGCACAGTTCACCGTTGGCATGGTCACAGAAGCACCAGGGTCTTCTCTTTTGTCTCATGACATCCATCGTTCAACTGATGAGTGATGAAATAAACCCTGTTTCGGTTTAGAACTATATCATAATGCTGATCTCACTATACAAGCTCTTCTCACGAGTTCCTCCAGGGTACCGATGAACTCGCACGCGATTGGAGGAGGCCAACGTGCCTCTCTGCCCTCCTCCAATCACATGCAAGGTCATTGTCAACTCATACAGAAGAACCCGCAGAACGACGATATAAACAGACATGTCTGTATCTTGGTATTTTCCACATTCTTTTGAGCTTTTGTTGCTATTTTTTGGTGTTCTACAATGGCTGGGTGGCATCTGACTTACAACTCCCCTTCAACTCCTCTGCATGGACGCGACCAACCTCCTTCATCAACAAGAAAAAACTGCTTAACGCCATCAGCGGGCTTTCTCGTCAGTTTACCTGAGAGAAAGAAGACAGGTGTACAATGCCAAAATTGCAGTAATTATGTTTGGTGACTACATAAGCTAAGAAATGTTCAGTGGCTGGCTACACTAAAAGTAAGACTATATTCGGTAAGCTTGAAGTAAGCTAAAGTTAGCCCAGTGGCCTTGTAAAAGAAAAAGTGAGCAGAACCAGTGTAAGGGAGTTTATTAAGTTTTGTTTTTCAGTATTGCAATTTACAGAAAACAAAATGTTTGCTACACACTGCAGAGAAAAATTGTAGTTGTTGCGAACCGGAGCAAGAGGAAGATTTATGCTTTCATTCTGCTGTACAATGACATGGATACATTAATAGATGACAATCTTAACCCGTGAATAAATGACAATCTTAACAATCCATTTTGTTTTCACAGACTGACCTCTCCTCATAATGAGGCAGTGACCTCTTATTTGCTTGGAGCGCTGTTTGCCAGTCCAGATTTACATGACACTGAGACTGACGACATTGTGTTTAGGTAGCTTTTACTGTTTTCTCATTCCTTGTTTAATTTTACTGTGGCTTTTACATTTTAAAGTGTGTTCACACCAAACGCGACGCAAATTTTCTCATCATTCACGCAAACCCCTGAATTTATTTCCCCCATTTCTTTCCATCATCAACCATGGCTGACATTACAACCATTGCTGGCTTGTACCCGTTGTGGAAGTCCCTGATACAGTGGAAACCAAATGCTGCTGTATCAGGATCCTTGGTATAATCCAGAGGCGCACACAGCTCGGAGAATTTCATCGCCTTCTCCGGGAACTGCACCTGGATGACAGCTGTTTCCACCGGTATTTCAGGCTGACAAGGGCCCAGTTTGATGACCTGTTGGTGAGGATTGGTGCAAGGATATCACAGATGGACACCAACTACAGGTGCCAGGACTTCAACGGACACCAGAGAAACTAAACACTGATAGGCTCTCTCGACACAGCATCACACGAATTTGTCACGCAAGAACTTGCGTGACACGAATATATGAATTTCACGATGCAAATTTCATGTATTCGCGTCTACAAATTCGCGTGACTGGGCTATCTTTCATTTGTTTTCATTCGCAACGCATCACGACATGTTTGGTGTGAACACACTTTGAGACCTACTACAAGACTTCAGTAAACCAGAAATGGCAGACAGGCAGAAGCTGGGAGGAGTTGTTTGATAAGAAAGAGGGTAAGACTTATTAGATTAGATTGGTTGTTAGTCAATGTGACTATTATTCAGGTGTATTAATATGTGTTGTGTCTGTACGCATTGCATTGTGTAGGACTGATTGCCTTTACTGATTTGTTTTCCAGCTGCTGGAAGCGAGACAGAGTGTGCTAGAAGACGATGAGGTGGAGTTCTGGAAGTGTGCGACTGTGGACTTAATGTCGGATGAGGAAAATGGCGTTGTTGGCGGTTTGCCTAGATGGATTGTGCGACCTCCTCGATCCGCTCAGAGCAAGGACCTATCCGACCTCTGTTCAAAGCTGCAGTCCAGATTGGAAGCAAACCCAAAATACTACGCAGCACACCGCAGACGACTGAATGCAGACACAGTGGAGACATTGAGGCTGCAAGCAAACAGTTTATGGTGCTGTAGTAATTCAGGCTTCTTGTGCAGGAGGTTGTGTGGGTTTCTGTGTAAATAGCTGTGTGTTTAGCTAGCTGCCAGAAAAGGAAAAAATTACTCTAAGGTCAACATATCAATTTGTTCGTACTTCGTTCGTCCATTCGTTGTCCTCCACTTTTATGGGACTGGGTCGCAGGGGCAAAAGCCTCAGCAAGGAAGCCCAGCCCGCCCTCTCTCTCTAGCCACTTCCACCAGCTCTTTCGGGGGAATCCCGAGGTGTTCCCAGGCCAGCCAAGAGATGTAACCCTTCCAGAGTGTCCTGGGTCGGCCCTGAGGCCTTCTCCTGGTTGTTAGTACTTGAAAGGCAAAATGCACCTTTGGGTGAGCTATCACAAACATATTGTATATTAGCTTAGCCCAGCTCCTTAGCAGCAGCAGCAGTGTTAATTCATATAAAACAGTGGTACTGTGCGAATAGAAATGTTAATTTGAAAGTCAGTGGTGATGTTAACTACATTGTGTAGAATGTATTGTTAATGG
The DNA here is from genome assembly GCF_037954235.1 of Aulostomus chinensis. Lineage (NCBI taxonomy): Eukaryota > Metazoa > Chordata > Actinopteri > Syngnathiformes > Aulostomidae > Aulostomus > Aulostomus chinensis. The sequence continues at coordinate 10,235,035 of NC_141322.1, forward strand.
CTATTTAACTGAAGACCCAGGTTTTCTCATTAGACAAAGTGACTTTGTTTCTAATGGGAGGAAGACGCATTGTCTGCCCAGCATTTGCAACTATCGGCAATGCAATTTCTAATTTTGAGAACAAAAAATATGGAGGATGGATTTCTGTTGATACTGATAGATCGCAAAAAATAAAAGCTGTTACAATGATAAACTGGGTTGGGAGAGCAATAGGCCGACTGTCTGATTTTACACATTCTCAGCATCACTGACTGCTGTCACAACATACTTTCCAAGAGATATTTTAACCTTCCAGTTGTCTGAAAGGTCAAAAATGTCCTCTAAAGAGAGTAACTTCTGTAAAGAAAATCTTTCTGGTGTGAAATCTGCTGACCTTTCTGGCCTGACCTTCCTGTTAGAAAAATGAAGACAACTGACCCTTTCTTGTGTTTTACAGAAACATTTCAGCATCAGGTGCTGGCACATAGATTTGACCTTAGTTTGTGCATAAAATCGAAGAACTTTTGTGTTTTTAAAACCATTTCTATCAGGTCCATTCACATCAAGAAACACAAGAGATGATAATGAGCTTGATTTGTTTATTATAGTACAAATTGGCGGTATGGCTCTGTTCAGAGGAGTCCCCTGATAATTTTTCATGAGCACCATGAAACAGGGGACCAGCAGCGTGAGGGAAGGTTCTCCCAGTTTAAGACTGGAAGAGCAAACATACCCCCGTGAACAGAGCAGCAACATGACATACAACGAACTATGCCATGTATACACGACAAGGTGGAGCTGGGGAGGTGGAGGGTAGCAAGTTGCGAGCAGGAGCAACTGTACAGCAAATAGCAGCAGCAGCACATAGCAGATAGCAGCAGATTACAGCGGGCAGAGCAGCATAGCCAGAAGCTAGCAGAGCGGGAGTTGAGGCCGGGTGATATTTAAATTGAGAGGGGCCAATCAGAAGCAAGGGATTTGATCAGCTGATGCGGAGCGGCTGTAGATCAGCTGATTGATCATTTTGATTGATAGACGGGAAGCCAATAGCGCTTGACTACCACGGCCTGACAGAACTAACGCTAACTCTCGATGTCTGTCAGGTCCATTCACGTCAAGAAACACAAGAGATGATAATGATCTTGATTTATTTATTATAGTACAAATTGGTGGTATGGCTCTGTTCAGAGGAGTCCCCTGATAATTTTTCATGAGCACCATGAAACAGGGGACCAGCAGTGTGAGGGAAGGTTCTACCAGTTTAAGACTGGAAGAGCAAACATACCCCCCAAACAGACCATACCTGGCAATCCTCTCGATTGAATTGATGAGAGGACGCTGAGCATAATAATTTACCCCCAAACCAATGAAATTTAAGTGCTTTACTGAGCAAATTAAAATTAGAGTGAGGGGATAATACAGTACCAATATAGTAATGAGCCATAACTGTAATAATTCTTGAATACAATAACGAAACCTGTACTGAGTTAAGGCAAGGCAATTTTATTTGTAGCCCGTTTTCACAACAGTTTGTCTCCAGGGCATCATAACAACAACCTCTGCCCTTAGACCCTCACATCGACTGAGGAAAAACTCCATAGAAAACCCTTTTAACAGGGAAAAATCTGAGAAACCTCAGGGTGAGCAACAGAGGAGGGATCCCTCACCCAGGATGGACAGACGTGCAGTAGATGTTGTTACTAAGTTGTTATAGAAGCCAATGATATGGGTGGAACCATGCTTGGAAATAGACAGTAGGCTAGTATCATAAATAAATTGGTAAGATAATATAATTAACTGCATAATGCCGAAGCTGCTAATGGCAGGACAACTAATAGCAATGATTGTAAGAAATCAGCTGAGCAAATTTATTATTTTAAATGATACAAAGTGGTATCCTGAAGCTACTGGTCTGCAGAGTCGGGTAGGGTGGAGCACATACCTTTCTGAGCATCTAGAATGGCGCTGATGTCTGGTCTGATGTATCGTTCGTAAGCAGCTGAGGACCAGCGTCCCATAGCTTTCAAGATTGGAGTAGAGGTGGAAGCAGCTGCTGTGGTAGCGGCTCCAATGCGGAGGGAATGAGGCGTGTAGCGGCCTGGAGGTAGGCCGCAGAGCTGGCAGAGGAGGCGCAGGTGGACAGCAAACCAGCTTTTGGACACAGGCTTCCCCTCCTGCGTGGTGAAAAGTGGCTCCTGGGGACCGGCGTGAGGGCGGCTTTGCAGGTAGGTCCGCATGGAAGATAAAGGACAAAACATGGAATTGGATCCTGATATATAGGTGACTGTGCTCTGACCATTTTTTGCAGTTTTTGAGTGTTTGAGAATTAAAGTGAAATAGTGCTCATGGAATGAAATGTCAGAAATAGTGAGATCATGATCCGGGTCAAAGGAGCTTGTGCGTGACGAAAATTCACCACCTCTTAGAAAACCAAAAAATGCTGTGAGAATGACAGTTTCTAACAATATATCGGTGTAGGACCCAAAACACCCTGCCCTTAATTGTGACACGAGTTTTTTGGTCAGAGGTAGAGTGAAGGGAAGACGTTTGTCATTGCCTTAAGGTGACTCCTTTTTAAGGCCGTTTAGCAGGAGGCGAATGGATGGATTTTCAAGGATGGCAGCGGTGGATGGATCTTGGCAGGGCATGTGGAATTGGATGCCGGCGACCATACCTTTTATCGAGGATGGCTATATTTTCCTGGACTCGAAGCAGTGGACTATAAAAGCGCTTATACAATTTATGTCAATTGGAACGGCTGCTACAGAAAAAGTGGTACAAAATGAAGAATATTGAAACCATGCTGAATCATACATTTTTAATGTTGACTTAGCTAGGCCCCCACGCATATATTGTGCTGCGGCGTGTAGATAGGGCTGGAGTGACTTATTTAGTCTAAGATGGTTTGGTTGATGGGAGGACACACTTGATGGAGCTGCCCCTGGATGCATGCGGTGGAATTTCTGGAAGTTGAAGCGAGACAGAGAATCGGCTACTTGATTGTCCAGACCGGGGACGTGAGTGGCGCGAACTTGATAATTACCCTTGATGGATGACCAGGTGAGACGCCTCATAAATTTGTTAATTAGTGGGATGTTGGAGCGGCCTTTGTTTATAATGTTTACAGTTGCTTCGTTGTCGCAGAAGGTGATAATTTGTTTTCTTGCCCAGTATTTACCCCAGAGAAGGCAGGCGATCACTAATGGATATAGTTCTAAAAGGGCTGTTAAAGACTCGCCAGGTTGAAGGGCAAGTAATTCTGATGGCCAAATGCTTGCGAACCATTCGTTCTTGAAAACTCCTCCGAATCCTACAGAGGGTGCTGCATCTGTATACAAATTAAGGGCTGGAGAAGATTCAAGAAGATCATTGTGAAAAAAGGAAATGCCGTTCCGGTGTGTGAGGAGACGAGATCAAAATTTAAGTTCTGACCTGCATCCTGAGTCTAGGACGATGACGTCACTGAGATTTTTTGCGGTTTTTGCGAGATCAAGGAGTCTAGAAATTAATGATCTGCCTTGGGGAATTATTCTCATGGCGAAATTAAGGTGGCCTAAAAGAGAAAGCAAGTTCCGTCTGGAGAAAGACTGAGACTCTTGAGCAGTTTGCATAATTTCTCTGATGCGGCCCAATTTCTCAGTGGGCAGAGAGGCCTGCATGCGGTTAGTGTCGAGTGAGATACCCAGAAACTCGATAACCTTAACTGGACCTACAGTTTTTTCCTCTGAAAGCGGAACGCCGAGCGTCGCGAAAGTGTTTTTGAGTGCATCAATGGCAAATCCTGGCCTCGCAGAGGGAAAATCTACCAGGATAAAATCACCCAAAAGGTGGAGGACAAATGATAATTTAGCATTGTTTAACAGGATCCAGCACAAGGCATCGGCTAATGTGTTGAATATTTTTGGACTACTCCTGCACCCAAAAGTAAGTTGGACAGAGAAATGCATTTTTCCTTTCCACTGAACACCGAACCAAGGTCATTGAGATGGATGCAGCCGCGATACTTTAAATGCATTTGAAATGTCGGCTTTTGCGAGCCAGGCTCCTTGTCCTGCTTTTTTGATTAATTTAATGGCGTCGTCCACAGTGCTGTAATACAGTGAAAATGGAGGCAGCGGAATGAGGCTGTTGATGCTATCGGGCGAGTCATTGTGGGGAGCGGAAACCTCCTTTTCGAGCAAAGCATCCACTATTTCAGGTTCTTTTTTTGCAGATAATAAGTTTGGGCAGAAGAAAGACACAGCAGGTGAATGAAGGAGTCCTGCCAGGAAACCTTGATTGAGACCAGTTCACAAATAATTCAAGAGACAGCGATTTGGGTGCTTTTTTAGTGCCTGTCCCAGCCTGGGAACATTAATAGGTGTGGATGGCTTTATTTTTTCCGCTCCATTTTCGTGAATTTGCTCCTCCTTGGGCACACAGACTTTGGGTCAAGCAGGTGCCTGGCTAGTGCTAGCTCTGCTGCACAAGGCTGTAGAGTGGGATTTAGAGCCGCAGAGATCGACCATGAACCAGTCTAGCTTCTGGTTAAATCGCTGAATGAACATGGCGGCTTTTGCTGAAAATGATTTGTGATATTTGTAAAATAAGGTGCCACCAAATGACACGACTAGATCTGCAATAATTGCTAAATAATTATCGAGCTCAGCTCGTCAATCCGGAAAGACTTCTCACAGGACATCTCTATAAACCCCGAAAGCAACACAAAATTCAGGAAAGGTTAAAGTTTTTGACAGTCTTGGATCTGCGTCCTTTAGTGCAACAGATATGTCGCCACAGTCAACCATGCGTTTGTCACTCAGTTCGGAGCCGAGCAGGATTTTCACTAAATTCACATCATTACCTGCTATGATCTGGCTCGTCAGGTGCTGGGAGATGGCTGCAGCTGGGGCGAAGAATTGCGGCCCGGTGACCACGGGGACAGCTTTAGCCAGGTTTCTTTTTGGGATGATTTCGGGGGCTGCGAGGTGTTGAGCGTGGACAGGAGCAGAAGAGACTGAGGGTATGGAGACCGGAGGGACGACCAGAGACGCCTGGGACTTCCTTTCCAGCGTCGCGATCCTTGAGTTCATGTTGTCAAGGGCGGATTGGATCCCGACCAGGGCATCCAACATTGGGTTGGGAAGCAGAGGAGCATCTGCAGCAGGCCGTTTTGTTGTAGCACTGACCGGCTCGTGATGTTTGCGCTTCTGACTCTGTTTCCTCCCGTGTGGCTGAGGTGGAGGAACCGGTGCAGCGTCTACGGCAGGAAGAACCAGGGAGTTGCAGAGGATGGCAAACAACTCCTCATGGGAGGCGCCGGCTGGAGGTTGGATGCTGTTTTTGAACATGGCTTCCAAGATCTTGGACAGGGGCCAGTCAGCGATCCTGGGCCTATTTTTACTTGCTAGACGGGTGCTCCGACGAACAGCAGCGACATGGCTAATCTCGCAAAGATCATCAGTTGGGTTAGGTGAGCCCTGTTGCGGCTGGGAGTCGTCAGAGACCTCATCTTGCCAGGAATTGTTGTCGGTGAAAGCCATGGCCAACAGACAGGTAAACAGAAAGCAGAAAGAGAAAACACACCTTTCCGGCATGAGCATTAGCAGCAGCAGATAACAGCAGATAGCAGCAGATTACAGCGGACAGAGCAGCATAGCCAGAAGCTAGCAGAGCGGGAGTTGAGGCCGGGTGACATTTAAGTTGAGAGGGGCCAATCAGAAGCAAGGGATTTGATCAGCTGATGCGGAGCGGCTGTAGATCAGCTGATTGATCAGTTTGATTGATAGACGGGATGCCAATAGCGCTTGACTACCACGGCCTGACAGAACCAACGCTCGATTTGTAAGCCAGTATGCACAAAATTAACTTGCATTTTGTGCTGTGAAACATGAATAATGATGATGGAAAAGCAATTTACTTTATGAAAACACAGGAGACAAATTACTCATTCTCGTCAATCTTCAATGTTTGCACCTATTATGACCATCGGTTGTCAACTTTAATAAGGTGCCACTGTTCAGCAGAGTCTGATAAAAAGGGATTTATGTGCCATTGCTTAACGGCCTTGTAGACGGCAAGACACTATCATCAAATCTGTAACTCCTCAAAAGAAAAAAATCCATTAAATCAGCATCCAAATAATGATTCCTGCTGGTCAAGGGAGTGCGGGACTTATTCATGCAGTTGGCAGGGGGACCCACTTGCACACAAAAAAGGCATGCTGGCAGGATATGAAGTAGCTGATTTGATAAAAACCAAAAAAACCTAAACTTCAAAGTAAAATATACGAAACACTAAGAAGCAGAGTGGAAAAAGAGGAGAATAAAACCGAGCAGAGGTTCGGACGGACTGACAGAGTAAATACAAAGTCAACTAATGAATGAATGAGAATTTCCTGACGGACACAAATGTAGGTCCATATCAATGCAACATACAACAACAGAAAAGTATAGAAATGTGTCACTATGAGTAGGCTGTATTCAGACCATTATGATCTCATTTTTGAACTCATGTGACTCAAATTTGCTCGCCAGTATATTGGATTGTGCGTTCAGTTTACAGCACTGGTGTTAAGCATCATCATCATTTAAGTAATCCCTGATGATGTGAACTCAATAATTTATTCATATATACCACTGAACCACCATTAATAAAGAAGGGAAGTTTTTTCTATGATCCTCCTTGGTTTAGGCAATCATGACCACACTCTTTTTAGACTTAATCTGCTGTCACATTGTAAACCATGACATAGCAAATTCTGAGCAGTTGCTGTAGGACACATCAGGTCATCAGTATTTGTCAGATGATTAATAATCCATGACCAATCCACACTTTCAAAAATAATGGTTTCGACATCAGATCTGAAGTGTCTACATGAGATAACCAGGAGCTTGAAGAGAAGCACAGATATGGGACACTAAGATAAGTTTAAATCGACAATGATTTTCCGACTGTCTGTAGGCTGACCCAGATGCTGAGAATAATTCAATGCCACTGCAGATAATCTAATCATAATCTAATAATTACATTTCATATTTTAAACTATTTCATAGTTTCAGAAACAACTTGGTTGTCACTGATTCTGAAAAATTAAAAAAACATTGCTTTTTGTCGTTCACAAAGCATTCCTTTTGAATGGTAGCCATGTTTCAAGTATATTAATTGTGTGTGCACTGTAGCTAATGTTAGCACATCTCACTATGCTACCTGCTACAGTTGTTAATCATGCCAATGTTTGGCCGAATTCCCCCTCCTGACCAAAGTAGGCAAAGGCCCAGTTATTGAATTGTTCGAAAGATGATCTAGCCAGACTTTCCTGTGGTTTGCAGTAAAGAGTGATTTTTAGCCTACTTGGATGACAAATGGGGTTGCCCCAATTTGAAATTGTGAATATCAAACATCTTTGTTAATTTCAATCAGAAATCCTGTGGCCGATCACAGAGGAGGTTTTATTGATGACTTTTCCTCCTCCCTGAGAAACAAACAGCCCACCATGGTTTCCAACTATGAACAGCCTATATTCTGGTCACCGAGTTCCAATTAAAGTCTGCTAGGACTCTTCTCAAAATATTTCGTTGATTTAATTTTTATAGGAAAATTTCCAGGCCAAGTTAGTTGGTTGAATATTTTGTGTTTTCAGGTGGATTTTATTATTTTTGTATGATTTTTTTCACTGGTGTATTACTTTATTGAAGCTGCACTTGGTCAATTTTCCTTTCCATCTTGTGATACACTTCTAGATAGCTGGTTGCTGACCACTTTTTAGTTATATTTTGTTCTGACTAGGTAATAATCTGTTTTTTTTCTATAGTTTCCCTCAATGCCAGGGGGTAAAACAAATTTGTATGTCTGTATCAACCTGTCCGTTTCATTGTTCAGAATCAGCAGGCTGGCTGAGGCCAGGCTACAGCTAGAGTGTTTTGCCAAGGCTGAAGATGCTTATAATCGAGGACACGTAGAAGGTACTTCATTCTGCACACAGAGGGTGAGGGGCAGAGTGTTTGAGTTTTATATTTTGGTTGTATTATAGTAGAGGCGGCACGGTGGTGCAGTGGTTAGCACTGTCGCCTCACAGCAAGAAGGTTCTGGGTTTGAGTCCACACACACACACACACACACACACACACACACACACGATACCTTCATAGCTTTTCTTCCAAATCTTTATCTCTTAGGTTCAGTGAGACAACGCCGGGGTTCCTCTCAGTCTCTTTGAGTTCACAAAAGTGGCTCATCAGCCTGTTGGTGAACCTGCTGTGGAGGAGGGTTCTGTTTTCAGGCTCTGTAGGGTCAATCTAGGGATTCCCTCAAGTCAGAAACAACTGAAGAAGCTCTGGCTGAAGCATCTTCAAGTACTTAGAACCAAGTGTAGTTGTTCTTGATTCAAACTTCCTTTCACTAGACTAATCTTTTCTTCCCTCCTGAGTCCAGGAGGCATCCTCACCAGATGCCTGAACCACCTCAACTGACTCCTCTCGACATGGAGGAGCAGCGGCTCTACTCTGACTGTGTGTTGTCTGTTTCTAGTCAAAGTCTATGCGAACATGCAAATGACGCGAATTCGCATTGCGAAATTCACAAGGCGAAATATTCGCCATTCGCGCTAGTTGAAATATTGATCTTTGGCGAAAAATTCGTGTCAAGACAGCCAATCAGCGTTGAGGATGTCCCAACGTCACAGATGGCGGACAAGTTGATTGTGACTATATGTGGAAACCCGGTGCTATATGACACTACTTGTCAAAATTACAAGAACCTGTTGAATAAATTGGTGTCCATTCGTTACATTCTGACACCGATCCTAGCTAGCAGGTTGTTAAGCTGGCCAGTCGTCATCCGAAAATACCGCTTGAAGCGGCAGTTATCCAGACGGAGCCCCTGGAGGAGCTCGGTTCACCGAGCTGAGCTCGCCTCTAGATGGTGTTGATAACCCACATACGACGGCGTTTAGTTTTCCGATGTATTTCTGCCTTACACGGCAGGTACAACGCAACAGTTCTGTGAATATTCATGGTGAAATGGCGGAAGGAAACGTTGCTGGAAATACTCGCTTCTCGGGCAGTTGAGCGAATTCGTGTATTCGCGTGAATGACACAAATGGACACTAAAATGATCCGGTGTCAAATTCGCATGAATGACACGACATGAAATTCACGTTCGCGTCCGGTGTGAACACACAGTCAGTCCACCCTGAATGACCAAGCTTCTAAAGAGAGAGCCCAGCCACCCTGTGGAGGAAACTTTGGCCAGTTGTATTTGTGATCTTGTTCTTTCAGTCATTTCCCAAAGCTCATGACCATAGGTGAGGATTGTAACATAGATTGACCGGTAAATCGAGAGCTTCGCCTTTTGGCTAAGCTCCCTCTTTACCACAACAGACCAGTTTATTGCCCACATCACTGTGGACACTGCCCCAAGCCTACTGTCAATCTTCCGCTCCAACCTACCCTCAGTTGTGAACGACAGATCCCAAGATACTGAAACTCCTCCAAATGAGGCAGGACCTCCCCCCTGACCTGGAGTGGGCAGGCCACCCTTTTCCAGCTGAGGACCATGGCCTCAAACTTGAAGGTCCTGATTCTCATCTCAGCCACATTCGGCTGCAAACTGTCCCAGCAAGAGCTGGAGGTTGTGGTTTGGTGGAGCTAAGAGGACCACATCATCCGCAAAAAGCAGAGATGACATCCTCCTGCCACCAAACTCGGCATCCTTCACCACCATGCTGTGCCCAGAAATTCTGTCCATAAAAATTCTGAACAGAACCAATGACTAAGGACAGCCTTGGTGGAGTCCAACCCTCACTGGAAACAAGTCTGACTTACTGCCAGCAACGCAAACCAGACTTTCACTCCTCCAGTAGAGAGACTGAATGGCCCTTTGTAAGAGGACATTCACCCCATACTCCCGGAGCACCCCCCCTCCCCACATGATGCCCTTGGGAACAGGATCTTAAGCCTTCTCCAAATCCACAAAACACCTGTGGACTGGGCAAACTCCCATGCTCCTTCCAGCAACCTGGGGAGGGAAAAGAGTTGATCCACGGTTCCATGGCTAGGACAAAAAACCATATTGTTCCTCCTTGAGCTGAGGTTTGACTATCTCCCTGGAGGAGTGTGAGCCCCCAGTAGTTGGAACGCACACTCTGGTCCCCTTTCTTACAGATGGGGACCACCACCCCAGTCTACCACTCCAAAGGTACCCGCCTCAATGTCCACGCAATGTTGCAGAGACGTGTCAACCAAGACAGCCCTTCAACTGCCAGATCCTTGAGATACCCAGGAAGGATCTCATCCACCCCTGGAGCTCTGCCACCACAGAGTTGTTTCACTGCCTCGGCAACTTCTGCCCCGGAGATTGGACAATAAAGAAAAGATTTCTCTCATGAAAGGAACATTGGATCAAGAAGAACTACACTTGGTTTTAGGTAGTAGATGTTTCAGACTGAGATTCTTCAGTTCTTTCTGACAAAAGGGAATCCCAGGACTGACCCCACAGAGCCTAGGAGAGGTAGGGCGCAAGGGATGGTTGAGAGCTTCTCCCTGTACGTGATATGTAGACTGCATCATTGGTACACCTTCATTTACAAAGCCATCACTGGTAACCTTCCGTTCTGTCTTCATACATCACATTCACACCAAACACGTCTTACAACTTACGCTCACAGTATCATTGACATGCCTCAGTACCCAGAACTTGCACTGAGTTTGGGAAAAGGCTTTTTCTTTTTCTGCTCCGGTTGCATGGAATGGACTTCAAAAAACTCTCAAACTGCAAGCTCTCACCACCATATCTGACTTTAAAACACAGACTTTGGACATTTTAAAGACTGAAATGGGACAATGTAATTGTTTTGCTGGATAATGTATTCACATTTCCATTAACCTGACCTTTTCTCCTCAGTGACCCTTTGTAAAGCTCAGCCTCCCCCTGCCTCCCCCTGCCTCCTTGCTTCAACTTTTATCTGCTTCTGGCCTTGTTTCGCTGTTTTGTTTGTTCTCTGTACCACGTTGCTTTGTTTGTTCTTGTCTGATTTTGTGTCATCTTGCTTGTTTTAGATGTTGCCATTTTGGCCAGGTCTCGCTTGGAAAAGAGATAACCTGATCTCAAGTGAGTACCTGGTAAAATAAAGGTTAATAATAATACACGCCTTGGTTTTTCCTCTCTCTCTCTCCACTTGCCCATCACGCTTCGACAGACATACACACACACACAGACTCATAGAAAACCCGACAGAAGAGGTGAGGAGGGCAAAGCCGTGAATAAAGCGAGGGAGCTGTCTGAAGAATCTGACGTATGCTAGCTTTCATCATGTGGAGCACATAGTGGCTACTGCATATGTGGTGATGGCTTAAGCTTTGATGAGCACTATATCATGATAGAATGTTTATATACACAGCCCCGGGTCATATACAGAAAATATATTTAAGGCCACTAAACAGAATTTGTTTCATCAGTTTAATAATTTTGGGCAATGAGATATTACATTTAATTTTTTTTTAGGAACAAATTAATTATGTTGAGGGAACAAGTTATCTTTTGTGGCCTTAAAACAACAATTTTAAGGTATGGCTTATATTTCTCTCGACCAGGGTTATTCAATTAAAACTCAAAGAGGTCCAACTACTAAAATTTCCTCCCAGCAAAGGTCCAACTCTTATATTGTCACTCGAAATAGATGACCCTGATGAAAATAAAATCAACAACGTACTTACACCCCTATGTCATTTATTATCAAATTTCAAGTGTTTTCAAAAAATACATACTTTTAACATACTGATAAGTCTGAACTTGTTAGATACGATGTTAGAATGTATGTTAGAAACGATAGACTACAGTATTGTTTTCAGGGTAGACCTGTCATACTGTGCTTTCAGTTCGATAATTTTACTTGCCCTCACTGTGGACTTCTGCGGGTATCTTTCCTCAAACAACCCGTGTTTGGTCTCATAGTGACGCTTAACGTTGCCAGTTTTTATTAACACCACAGTTTCACAGCACATGAGAAAAAAAGGCTTCAAACTGGCTGCAGGCAGAATTAACGTGTATTGATCCGTCCATTCATCTTTAAAAAGGTTATTTTCACCATCTACTTTTCCCATTTTTGAGCAAGCCATTTACTCTCATCTCCTCTCTCTGGCTATTCCCTGGTGCTGAAAGGAAAACAATCAATTTGATTGGCTTGGCTATTTATGATGCTTCTGTCATATCAACTAGATTAGGTGTGCATGAATGAAGGATTTATCTTTTTATTTATATTAGAATTGTAACGGTCCAGACAGAACTGTCACTGGGCCCCGACCCAGACAGCGGTACCCCATTTGGTGATGCCTGCTCTAGACCAACTAAAGAAAAAAATTTTTCTTTTATATGGCCATTCCAGTCTGTATTGTACACTTTAAATAAGTCAAACTTAAAATGTATTTGATCATGGTTATTGACAATTTCGGTGGCTTATGAAGGGAGCAGGAGGTGGCCTATAACCAGAAACTGACACACACTGGCTCAGTGGTGAAGCAGATTCTGGATTTAGTGAAAGGCCAGTGCCTGCTGAGACACAGCAGGTGTCCTATTTTTTGTTGATTTTTTTTTTTTTTTTTGGTTTCTTGTTTGCACATTGCAAAGAGGTACTGATTTACTCCTTTAAGGTATAAATGCCATTCTCTTGGGGTGTACCTTTCTTTTGTATTTTTTCTGTTCATGCACGTCTGGCATCAAACAAACCACACTTTTCAGGGCACAAAGTGAACATAAAAGGGTACAACCCAGCAACAAGAATTTGTAAATTTGTACCCTGTAAGGTACATACAGGTACCTCTTTGTTTTACAGTGAATGGATATTACATATTGCCATACATCTTAATCCAATTTGAGATAAAATTGAACTCATCAACATAGCCTAGTGGGTAAGAACTGATTTGGTTGTCAATGCATGTTTATTGAATCCATTGTAGGGTTTGCTTTGTGCAAGAACAAATATTGTTTAAGAGAAAAATAAGAAAACCTTAGGCCTGTTCCATTTTATGTTTTCAAAAAAGAATTGTAGAAACACTATAACTCCATCACTGCCCTAAAATATACATCATGTTGACTTCCCATGATTCCACACAGGCTGCTTTCTTCTGTCTCAGTAAACTGTAGCAGTGCGACTCCAGTCCTGTCTTCTGTCCAGGGTCGATATTCAATCCCCTTCATGAAAGCCATCCCGGTTGGTCACCGGGGGAAAGAGATGGTGTAAAAATCTGACATGTTGTATTCTGTTTGAGGATTTCTTTAATCCTCAACTCATCCTCAAGTCAGTCTACTGCACATACAGAAGATAAATATTGAGCAGCCAAATAATATGGAGTGGAGAGAAGGACACCATAAGACATGGAGGAAAGAACAAACATGTTACACTTGAGAGGGTAACTCACACACTCCTCACACACTCATACCTTCAATGAAAGTTGATATCAGACCCTGTCTGCAGCAAGGTGAGGTAGGGGTCAAGGGAATGGAGAGAGCCCTACCCATACGCGCCTTGTTTTTTCCGTTCTCTCCACCATGCACAACACACTTAGACAGAAATACAGGCACACATACATACACACACACATACACAGAAACGCTGACCTCTGTGGAGTGAAAAGGCAAGGGAGGCGGAGCTGCGAGTCAAGCAAAAGAGCTGTCAGAGGAATGCATCTGACACTCACTTGAGAGGATGGAAGTTCACATGCTAGTCCTCATCATGCCAGAGCACATAGGCTGAACATTTCAATCTGAGCAACTCAGCGAGCAGAGAGCAAATCAAGGCACACTCTCTTGATGTCTGAAGTCATTCGGCAGCTGGAAAATCTTCTCATTGATAATTGAAAACTCAATATTTTGCTACTTTGTACCTCCGTCTCATGGTGGAGGACACAAATATTTATTGGAAAAAGTAACTCTTAAGAAATAAATGGCAAATACACTGCAGAGACAGACTTTTCAGTCATGATTAATATCATCCAATCAGTTTCTTACACAGTAGTAACCCAGGGGTGTCTGTGGATCATTTTCATATTGTGAAATTGATACTCCTCCTTAACTGTGTCTTTCTCTACATCTGACCTAATCAAGTACAAGACGAAAATGGGGTGGTCATGTGATTAGCACTCGTCTCAGATTGCAAAGGATTGATAAACAGCAGTGAGTTATGGCAATAATAACTGAGCTTCCTTATAATAAGGTAATCAATTCAATCTACTGTCAACCGGCCCAGATTAATGACTCGTCTTTGTTCCCCACAAAGGGACCATAATTGAAGTTTTCTGAGTCTATTGACTTAGGTTGAATAAACATCTGTTCTTTAATATTCTTTGCTGAGTGCATTCATTAATTATAATTCTGCTCAATTAACAGAGCATGCATCGAGTCAAATTTATGGAGACTCAGTTTGTCTCTGATGAATGAGGTGCCACCTCCCTCCGCAGCATCAATTGCAATAACATGCGACTGGACTACTTCCCACCCGTACTTCTTAATATTCTCATTTTCCAAATCCAGTATAAACCTCTGAAGCAAGTGAACTCTGATCTCCCAGCAAAAGCAAGACATTTTATCACCAAAACAATCACATAAACCACCTTTGACATTTGTGCAACAGATGAACATTGTTAAGCCCAAAGGAAACTTTGGGTGTTGGATTTCTATTGAACACCCACGTGCTTGGCCTTTCCTCTCCATGGTAATGCTGCAACACTGCCCCTTCAGAGACCCTCAGTGGTTCTGCGGCTGAGGACTGCACAGACTTTGCAAAAGAGAGAGCGAGCACGAGAAGATTAGAGTTTCTCTCCTTCCGTCAGAGTAATGCATCTCTCTCTGAGGGGAAGAAATCAGAGAAAGGGGTCAAGCAAGGATATCGAGCGGGGCTTGAGACTGAGTCTGAATTTCAGGATATCTATGCTGACATGAAACCGCCAAATTAAATTCTGTGCAATTGAATCCCCTTTTACTCTGCTCTAAAATTCCCTTTCTTTCAAAGCAGGCCGAAAGGAAAAATCAATAGTGCGTGTATTGATATTAATGTTGAGCATTACGCATCTAAATGAAACCAAAGCAGCAGAGAGGAGCTCTTATTAACAACATGTGCTTAATCAACTAACAGTCCTGCTCTATTTCTCAGGTGACCTTCTTCCAGGTAAACCAAACTGCTCCTGCTGAAATTGTTTTTTTTTTTTTTTCTATTGCAACCAGGATTTTCTGGGATGTTCACTTCAGAAGTGCAGTAGAAC
This sequence comes from Aulostomus chinensis, assembly GCF_037954235.1. Lineage (NCBI taxonomy): Eukaryota > Metazoa > Chordata > Actinopteri > Syngnathiformes > Aulostomidae > Aulostomus > Aulostomus chinensis. Next base: position 10,250,247 of record NC_141322.1, read on the forward strand.
TTTGTCCTACAATACAAAATAAATTAATACATGCATTACTTCCACTTAGAATGACACGTTGCCTCTATTTCATAATAACCTCAAGCATTTTCAAACAGAACATGCAGTTACTTTGGATTAGTGAACTTCAAAAAGAGCAAGCAAGTTCTCATTAGCATATCTTTGTATTCAACAAATATCGCAAAATAAATCTTTTTGCACTTAGCAAATCCGTGTCACTGAGATTGCAAAACATGCATTACAAATGTAGCTTTTAAATTACTGTTGCATCTTTCCTTGACATGCCACAAATGCACAGGCAGTGGTTATGTATAAATCCTTACAGGCTTAGGAAGGTGTATACAGTTAAAACAGGATGAAAGGGATGAAAATATAACCGAATGGTGATCCAGGGGATAAATGAGGGATGGGTCACTTAGAAACAAGTACATGTTTCTTAATGTGGACCAAACAGTGATACATAAAACTTAAAAAATCCAGCACCTACTATCACTGTCTGCTCTTCCCTTCTCACCTGCTGCCCTGCACTCCACTCTGCCAGCAGGCCGCACCCACCTCATCAGCTCAACTCTCTCACCTCGACTCTCAGCTGTAGCTCATCTGCAATGAAGTCAGTATATACGTATGCCTGTCGTGGTTGTCACTCTTCGCCAAATTGTTCCACTGTAGTATACACACTGCTCCAGCGGGCTTCTCTGGACTGATTGCCTGTTGCTGAACTTGCCTGTTGCTGCCCCGTTGCTTGTCAAACCCCTGGAACTGTCACAGCCTTACATTTTTTGAGCACTACCTCTGTCACTTTAGCTTTTGCCTTCTGCTTGTTTGTAAATATTTGGCCCTCTGCTGTGTTGACTTCCCTGCTTGTTGTTTTAAACCATAAGTTACCCTGTCATTTGGTTGATGAAAAGATTACTGCATTTCCCTACCTGCATTATTGCTGTGAAGAGGATTTTGACCCTTGCCATCTCTCCCACTGAGCTTCCACTGAAACTGAGTGAGTTGAGCAGAAGTATTTCCTTTGAAACCCAGTACTTACCAGAACCTGTTGAGACGCTAACTCCCCTGATCCTCTGCTGCATGCCCCAAAGCGAAGTCTGGTTCTCAGAATACCTACAGAATTACAAGGAGTGTCTCCACAATCAATGCACATCATATTTAAGGGTAGGATTTTTTTTCCCATTGAGTCCCCTTTTCATTGATTTTTGGCTGGACCAGAAAATTTGTATGTTAAAGCATTTGAGATCCTTACTGGGATCCCTCAAAACTGCAGATGAGAATTTATTATATTGGAAAATTCCAATATTTGTCTTAGACAACTCTTGTGACAAAGTGGCCACATTTAAATCAGTGCCAGCACACACACACACACACACACACACACACACAGTCATCAATATCCAATACTAGCCTGTTTTTGTTTGTGTGTGTGTGTGTGTGTGTGTGTGTGTGTGTGTGTGATGGTGGATGTGTAATACTCATGTTGTAGGGCCATTAATCTATTTAACTTTTTAATGGGTACAAAATGCAAGTCCCTATATTGTAAATCATTAAATTTTTGGGTGAACCCTTGGATTGAGTTTAGAGTAGGCCAATGGTTATACTACGTTGGGTTAGGATGAGTCTCTTGGAAATAAAGTCAGTATAATATCCCCTAAAGTTGTGGAAATAATGTGTGTACACAGTCCTATCTATGTCACTCTGTTCCACTGAGATAGAAGAGGATGTAATGTGTGAAGAATTATTAGCATCACAACAATGGTAGGAGGAAGAAACAAAACAGGATTCAAAATGTATAAAAAGGCATCTGGAGAACATTGATAGAAAGGTTTTAATGAGAAAAGAAACAAACAGCACTTGCTTTTATTGACTAACAGTCACTGTAATTATCTAACAATTATAAAGTTTATTTTTCTGTTAGATACCTTGTTATGTGTTTAAATGTGACAAGATTTTGGTGCAGGTCAGCACAGTGGTGCAGTGGTTAGCACTGTCGCCCCACGGCTTTGAGCCCCGGTCTCCCTGTGCCTGCGTTGGTTCTCTTTTGGTACTCCAGCTTCCTCCCACACTCCTAGGACATCCATGGGGACGAGGTCGATTGATACTCTAAATCAGTGTTTTTGAGCCAAGGCACATTTTTTTTCCATTGAAAAAAATCACGAGGCACAACACCAGCAGAAAATGTAAAAAAAAAAAGAAACTTTGTAGCCTATATTTACAATTTAAAGTCATTTCATCAAACTGTCTTGAATAGAAATCAAATAAATACAAAGAAAAAGTATTTAATAATAAAACAAAATATTTCGACTCACTCAGCGTGAAGCCTGGGCCTGTTTGGATGAACAGGATATCCTGGCAGGAATCGAAGAAAGACATACACAAAGCTCTTCCTCAACAGCTCTCAGTTTCTCTGTTTTTAGTTTTTATAGTAGTCAGGCTTGAATAGCTCACCTCACACAGCTATGTCGTGGAAAATGGGAGTAATGTCAAAATAGCTTTGTTTGCCAGAATGGGGAACTCCTTGGCAGTGGCCAACCAAAAGCTGTCCAAAGGCAGATCAGCAAAGCTTAGCTTTAAGCCACCGTTTTGTCTCAGTTCATTGAGTTCCTCTTGCTCCTGTAAAGTCATGTCCTTTCCACCAACTGATGCTGAGCTATATGACCCAGTCAAGGCATTCAATGGCGACTGAGGAGAACTAAAATGACATCTTTTCCTCAAGAGTTTTTAAATGTTTAACTAACATCTCACACAATGCAGCAGTGTTAACATCTTGCCATTGCTTGGTGAGTGTGAAGATTTCAAGATTGCTTCTTTCCACATGTTGTTGCACCTTTGAACAGAATCTGTTTATTTTATCCGTACTTGTAAGCAGGTTTTCATTTCGGCCTTGCATTCGTGTGTTCAGTTTATTCAGATGACGAAACACATCTGCCAGGTATGCCAGCCTTGCACAGCACTCATTACTTGCAGGTAAATTTGTGGAATCGGACCTCTCATTTGTCAGAAAAAGTTTAAATTCCTCCTGCAGCTCAAACACACGGGCCAAAACCTTGTCACGTGACAACCACCAGACCTCCGTATGAAACAGCAAGGCTTTATGCTCCACTCCCATTTCCTTACACAAAGATGTCAAGTCAAGTCAATTTTATTTGTCTAGCGCCAAATCACAACAAAAGTTATCTCATGACACTTTACAAGTAGAGCAGGTCTAGCACCACACTCCATCAATGAATTTATACCCAACAATTCTTCATGAGCAAGCACATCCTGCAACAGTGGCAACGAAAACCTTCCTTTTAACAGGCAGGAACGTCGAGCAGACCCAGGTTCAATGGGGACGGCCTTCTGCTTTGACCAATTGGGGGGAAAGAGAGCAGGAGAGCAGGGCAGAGACAAAGACAGATAATGGAGGAAGACAGATATACAGAAGGAAAGAGTGGGACAGAGATAAAGAGAGCGATAAAGGGAAGAGACTGATGGACAGACAGGGATGTGAGCAGGTGGTACTATGGGTGGCAGCTTGAGCCTCCTCAGGTCTGCAGCCTCCTCCAGCAGCACCTGGGATCTGGGATGAGGGGAGCCCGAAGGCTCCTGAGAAGAGAACGAGTTAGTAATACGTATGAGTATGATTTATGTATGACACATATAGGAGGACAGAGAGGGAAGAGGGGAGGAGAGAGAAGCCCAGTGCACCATGGAAGATCCCCCAGCAGCCTATGCCTATAGCAGCATATCTAAGGGCCAGCGTAAGCAGCCCTAACTATAAGCCTGATCAAAAAGGAAAGTCTTTAGTCTGCTCTTAAAGGTCGAGAGCGTGTCTGCATCCTGGACCGAAACTGTGAGACGGTTCCACAGGAGGGGAGCCTGATAGCTGAAGGCTCTGGCTCCCATTCTACTTTTAGAACTCTAGGAACCACCAGTAACCCCGCATCCTGGGAGCGAAGGGTTCTGGCTGGGTAATAAGGGACTAGGATCTCTGTCAGGTATGAAGGAGCCTGACTGTTGAGGACTTTGTATGTTAGAAGGAGAATTTTGAATTCTATTCTGAATTTGACAGGGAGCCAATGCAGAGAAGCCAGTACAGGAGAGACATGGTCTCTTGTGCTAGTTCTCATCAACACGCGGGCAGCAGCATTTTGGATCAGCTGGAGAGTCTTTAGGGACCTACTGGTGCAGCCTGATAGGAGGGAATTGCAGAAATCCAGCCTGGAATTGACAAAGGCATGGAGTAGTTTTTCTGCATCTTTTTGAGACAGGATGTGTCTGATCTGAGCAATGTTTCGTAAATGAAAGAAAGCAGTCCTAGAAATTTGCTTAATGTGGGCATTAAAGGACAGATCCAGATCAAAGAGAACTACTAGGTTCCTTACGGTCGTGCTGGGGCCAAGGTAATTCCTTCCAGGGTACTTATCTCATTAGATAGGGTGTAAGGTGTTTTGGGCCCAGGACAATGACTTCAGTTTTACCAGAATTTAACAGAAGGAAATTATAGGTCATCCAAGTTTTTATCTCCTTTAGACAGGCCTCCAGTTTAGTCAGCTGATTTATTTCATGTGGATGCATTGATAAGTACAGCTGTGTGTCATCAGCATAGCAGTGAAATTAATTGAGTGTTTCCTAATAATATGACCGAGAGGAAGCAGATAAAGGGTGAAGATGATTCGTCCAAGCACAGAGCCTTGTGGAACACCATAAGTGACTACAGTGGTTTCAGAGGGGTTATCATTAGCTAGTACGTACTGAGATCGACCGAGTAAATATGACCTGAACCACTTTAGTGCAGTTCCTTTAATGCCAATGACATGTTCCAGTCTCTGTAGAAGGATATGGTGGTCAATTGTATCAAAGCTGCACTAAGATCTAATAGGACCAGCACAGAGACCAGTCCCTCATCTGATGCTCGTAGGAGGTCATTGGTAACTTTGACTAGTGCTGTTTCTGTGCTATGATGAATCCTGAAACCTGACTGGAAATCCTCTAATAAGCTGTTGCTGTGGAGAAAGTCATAGAGTTGTTTAGCAACTGCTTTCTCCAGAATTTTGGAGAGAAAAGGAAGATTTGATATTGGTGTGTAGTTGGCCAAAACGTCTAGATCCAGGATTGCTTTTTTGAGAAGGGGTCTAATTACTGCCACTTTAAAGAACTGTGGGATGTAACCAGATAATCGCGACACATTGATCACGTCCAAGAGAGAGGAGCTAATGAGGGGTAGAGAGTCCTTAAGCAGCTTAGTTGGGATGGGGTCTAGAAGACAGGTGGAGGGTTTAGAGGAGGAAATTATTGAACTGAGCTCATGAAGGTTAACGGTAGAAAAACTGTCAAAGTGTATGTCTGGTTCTGTAGCTGCTTCTAAGGCTTCTGAGGTTGCAATTATACGACTTCACAGGTCGTGACTTTACAAAGTTTACCGTGCACACAACATCATCCAACACAAGAACTAGATCTGCTGATAAAGTCTTGGCTTCGAGGGCCTCATGGTGTAAAAAACTGTGCGTAACAATCACATCTTGGTTTCTTTCCTTCACTCTGCTTACAAAACAGGCACTCATGCAGTTTTCCCACTTAAGTCCTCCTTGTTCAAGATATTCTGATGTGACCCAAAAAATTTCCTCTCCAGTTGTTTTTTCTGGCAATGCCTTGCAAAAAAGGAAGTTTTCTCTGATTACGTCTCCATCCACAAAACGCACATTGGCCAAGAGTTGAGCATGTCTACTAATATCAGTAGAGTCATCAAGCTGCAATGCACATTTCTTACTGATACAGATCTTTTCCAAAAACTCAGATGTTATCTGAGAGAGAGACTTCTATTTCTTTGGCTGCTTCACGTGCGATCATTTAATTTACAATGGCTTTGCAGGCGGGAAGTATCAATGTGTCTGCCACAGCGTGCAACTTTTTTGACTTAGCTACAAGTTCAGCAACATGGTAGCTAGCTTTAAGGGCTCTTTCAATTCCCTTTGTGCTGCATGTGTTCACGCAGGTGAACAAAATAGTCCGCATTCTTGTTTTGAAGTGAAAGGTGTTTTGTTTGGAGATGGCATTTATGCTTACTTGGGACCATAGCACTGTTGGATAGCTTTTCACCACACCCCAAGCACAACGGAGTTGTTTTCATTGCATCCCCGGTGAAAGTAAATTCAAATGAAAGAAAGTGTTCGCTGTATTGCCTTGCACCAGAGACTTTGCTTGTGTTAACCTTCTTCACTTCCTTTTGACCTCCACTCATACTTGGGCCTTCATCTAGGTCAGAATTTTGTCCAGGGTCGACTTTGGAGTTAGCTTCTTTTCAAAAATTTCTCCATCGCTTTCACCATATAGTCTCGCTAGCCACAATGCCACTGTCACTGCCACCTGACACATCCATGCATCACTAATTCTCTTGTCTCAAAGTACAAAGCAATTAGCTTCCTGCTGCCATCTACTGATATGGAAAAGTCTTACATGATTGTGACGAGACAGCACAGTCAACAACGGCACATTATTTGTGGATAAAAACTAATTTCCATCCATCCATCCATTGTCCTAACCCTAACCCCAGAACCTTCTTGTTGTGAGGCCACAGTGCCAACCACTGCACCATCGTGCAGCCCTAAAAACTAATTTGTTCTCAAAAAATATTTTTTAGATCAATTAGGGAAAATTGGAAATTTCCCACAGCACACCAGACAATATCTCATGGCACAGTAGTGTGCCGCGGTTCAGTGGTTAAAAAACACTGCTCTAAGTTGACCGTAGGTGTGACTGTGATAGCGAATGGCTGTCTGTCTATATGTGTTGGCCCTGCGACAGACTGGCAACCTGTCCAGGGTGAACCCCGCCTCCCACCCAAAGGCAGTTGGGATAGGCTCCAGCCCCCCCCCCCCCCCCCCCGCAACCCTTAACAGGAAAAGCGGTAGAAAATGGATGGATGGAACTTTTGGTGCTTCTCACAGCCTTGTAAAATAAAAATGACTCAACATCATTAATTTCTGGCCAAGCGTAGGCTGCACAGACTGAAACCTTGCATTGTACACTTCTGTTGCTTCAGGGAGGTAGACTTTCTACCACAGGGTAGGCACCACTCTGTCTCTCCAGCTAGTAGCTTCATGTAGTGAGTCAATTCCATTTTATATTTACAGCACAATAAGTTATCTGATCTACTTTCCAAGCAGATGAGGTCTAGAACATCACACATTAAACTATTTAGTTTAGGGAGACCCAACAATTCCCCATGAGCAAACACATCTGTGACAGTGGCAACAAAACTTTCTTTAAACAGACAATGTAATGTATATGCAAAAAGGCAGCCCCTTGAGTTGCTTGTAAATATAGTTTACAAGAATGCTGTTGCTGAAACTCTTCACATAGTTTCGTGAATGTATGCAAATTTGTTCTCCGATTCTCTCCTGTATGCTGCAAAGTTCAAGGAGGCTATCATGGCTAACAGTTCTCACGACTTCCTTTTGAGGAAAAGCATCAAATTTTAAGAGACTGGAAACTGACACTTACTCTTCATCCTTAACAAAGCATAAAAAGTACCAAAGGAAGGAATTGCATTGTGGTTGTACAAAACTATTGATTCTCAAACTGTGGTAGTGTAGGAGCTCTGAAGTGGTATGTGGAGGAATTTCAGATTTTTTTTTTTAAGTTAATTCAGTGAAGTTCTCAGTATTGCACTTCAGAGAATACCATTTAGCCAAACACCCAAGACTCAAACACAAACTACTTGATTTTATTTTGTGGAAAAGTTGACCACAATTCAAACTTACAACATCAGTAGCTCAACAGAATTTTATCTGACAGAAAGGAAACATAGATCATAACACTTGTGATGGAGGATAAGGCGATCCTGGCGGTGTTCAATGTGAAATAACCCTGGAAGCAATCGTCATGAAGCCGTTGCTCCCAGGACAGCTGAAACTCTCCCAACTATTGTGTTGTCTGGAGAATGAACACTCAACATTTCTTCACTGGCTTCCACAGAATAACCAGGGCCAGCACTTTCCTTAGATTACGGTAAAATACGTTCTGATGCATGTGATTCTAAAACTTTCTGATGAGTGCCTCAGTTGTGTAGCACCTGCGTGCATGTTGCAGCAGAGCTCTGCACTATGTTTCCCTGCGTGTCCTGTATAGGAGTGTATACTGGTATTAAAGTGGATGTCAACAGAGGTTCCATTTGTCTGTTGGGCCACTGATGTCTCATTTCTCCACCACACTGGATTAGAGCACTGATATCATAGACACCACCCAGTTATTTATTTCCATGCAAGTTTTAATTTATGAACATATTTCAACACGTGGGCCTCATGTTTCCTACTGATTATCTGTCCTATGGCCTCTTCCTGATTTCATCCAAGCCAGTGTGGCCCTCTAAGAAAAGGAAGTAACCTACACCTGTTGTAGCTGAATGAAGTTGCTATGCTACTACCTGGTCCCATTGTTGATACTTTGAATGCTTAATCTTCTAAGGTAGTACTTGGTTGAAAAAGTTTCAGGACCACTGTGTTGCTCTGCATCGGATGTTCTTCTTCTGGATGTCCTTCTGTATTTGCTGTGGAGGTGTGCGACACCGCTAATATGATCTGGACTCAAGCAGGATATTATGATTTGAATAAAATTCCCTATTTAATCATCAAGCAGGAAGTTTGAGCACTTAATCTTCAGATAAAGTTGTTCTCTATTACATCTCTCTCTTTCTCAAATACTTAGAGCACATAGAGAAAATACTTGTTAAAAATGCCGGTAATAGCCGTGCAGGGGCACAGTGTGAATTGTTGCTTCATTGTGATCTGGATTTCTGTATTGATTTCTGTTTTGTCTTGTTTACTGTGGTGTATTGACCGGAGGTTATAGTGAAATAGTGTACTGTACATGGTCATACATGGTGATATTGTGTGCCTGTGCATTTCTGAACACTGTGGATGACATAGACTTACAGGGAAGAGATGTTATATATTTTGAATAAGTGAATCTGCCCAGAATATAGCACACAGGCCTATTAGTTATAAAGTTTATGTATGGCGGCCCAATATCTCCCGGCACGTTACTGCTGTCAACCTATTGTAAACTGTCTTTGGGTCTTCATTTCATTTCTTTAAGGTGCAAAATATGAGCGCAATATAAATGTGATTGATGTCATGGAAGATGAAGAGGCCTCTTCATCCTCCCTCAGATAGCTGATTGGTTACAATAAAGGCATGGGTGATCATTCATCCAGACCAGTATGTGGTGCTCATGAAGGGGGGCTTTCAATATTAATTTCAAATCTGAATAATAGCATGAACTTGTCAGACCTGGATGCATTTAAATATTGAGTAGTCTTCCATCACGTATTTCCTGGGGCCAGCTCTTGAGATGAAAGGTAAGAGGGTGGAAATGCCAGGCTTGGTCAAGCAATGTGGAAGTGCTGATATCTGCATCCCTTTGAAAATCAATTGCCTTTGTCATCAGGGGCTCGGTCTTTGATATTTCTTTCATTTTGTCACCATGATTCCCATCCTTCAGAGGTTTCAGGAGTAAAATGGCTTCAGTATTAATGGTAACTGACTGTACTCTCCGATCTATTTGATCCTAAGAGGCAGATGCAAGACTGATACCGACTCCTGCTGTGCTTCTCCCGAGAAGATTAGAGCAAAGGAAGCAATTACACCAGAAGATACAGTATGAAGACAAGTGAATGAAGCTTAATGTCCTGTATTTACAGCTGTGATTATTCCTGCTGCTCCAAGTATCAACAAACAATGTGCTTACATTATTACCGAGTTGTTACAATTGAAAAAATCCAAGAGGAATTACATAAAACCTGTATGACATAAAGCATGTTTTAGTAGTTTGGACCACAATAAGTCTGGAAAGTTTTTTTTTAGCATTTCAAACCCTTTATTCAAAAGAAATTATGGAAGGTTGTTCATAAAGTAATTTCATTATACAGTGCTGTAAACCTTTGGCTACTGTGAAGATCAAGAAATGTGACTGACATCAGGATGATTCTTCAGCTGGTGTGTGATGTGGAACGAGCAAGTGGGTGTATCTGTCATGTGAGGCAAGGTTAGTGAACCCAAATGTTAAACACAGAGGCATTTACGGGAGCAGGCACAAAAATGGGATTTACGCAGTTCTTTAAAATGAGGTAGAGAGGGTAGCTTTTAGTAGAGCAACCCTTTTCCAGGGAACATTCAGGAAGAGCTGAGCTGGGTGGGAATTCAAAGGTAGGATTCACACTTTCACAACTTTGCAGATTGTCATTGTCCAAAGTTACTGTACTGCTGGGTTAAAATATGGCGTTATATACCATCAAAGATCGCTCCCAAAGTTTAAAGGAAATCAAAAATATTAGTTAATAGTGTGGCGAGCGGGGTTAGGCGGGGTACGGTTAGAGTAAATATGGACAGAGATAAGTGAGGATTGCCACGACAACGCCACCTGGGGGAATTTCGCCCCCAGGAAAGTAGTTGAGTTTTGTGCTCGAGACGAGACGGATTTATTGAAAATTCACATCTTTATATAACAATATATTCTAAAACAAAGGGCATTCAATATTTACACCAACGATTAGGGTTTTTTTTTTCTGCGACAGATCCACAATAACCAAAAGCAAATAACCAAATTGAAGAAAAAGAAAAATATTTAAAATCAACCAAATCACAGCAAATAAGGCATGCAAACAAATTAAATAATTCACTCCAAAACCAAACAAAAATGGGATTTTGATAAAGGAGCCAATCAAAATAGCAAAGATCAAAATATAACAATATAAAACAAAAATGCAAACTAAATTGAAATACCCAAACACAAAACAACCCAACCAATTGCAAAATAAAAAGTTATAAAATTAACTAGTCAAACTAATCACAAAATCAAGCATGCCAAAAGTTAATAATCAAAAACAAAAAAGTTGACACAACGATAAACAAACCCAAAGAAAACCAAGCCACTTAAATCATTCAACAAAAAAAGGAATGCGCGAAATATTCGCCATTCACGCAAGTTGAAAATATATATAAAAATAATCTTGAAAATTTGCGTCAAGACAGCCAATCAGCGTTGAGGATGTCCCGACGTCACGGCTGACTGACTGACAAGATGGTGGACAAGTTGATTGTGATTATGTGTGGAAACCCGGTTCAATATGACACTACGTGTCAAAATTACAAGAACCAGTTGAATAAATTGGTGACCATTCATGAAATTCTGTCACCGATCCTAGCTAGCAGGTCGTAAAACTGGCCAGTCATTCGAAAATACCGCTTGAAGCGGCGGATACGGAGCCTCTGGAGGAGCTTGGTTTACGGGCCAAGGCTGATTGATACTCTAAACTGACCGTAGGTGTGATTGTGAGTGTGAATGGTTGTCTGTCTATATGTGTTGGTCCTGCATTGAACTGGTGATGCGTCCAGGTTGAACCCCACCTCTCACCTGAAAGCTGCTGGGATAGGCTCCAGCCTTAACAGGGTTAGTGGAAGAAAATGGATCGATGGGCTTCCTGTATGACAACCACAGCGTGATGAGGCATAAAGGGAAAAGAAGCAAAGGGTCAGTGGTCCAGAGGAGGTCTCACCAAGTGGCAATCTAGAGCCTTAAACTTCAATGAGTCCCATGAGTGTTGCCTGTGGACATTGTCATGGCAGGAGTGGGCAGTGAATGATGTGTGCACAAGTGTTCTGGAGTTTCTACAGGTGCTTGTTGTAAAGCAATCTGGTATATGCTGTCAGATGCAGTGAGGCCTGCACGGATCTCTACATAGGGGAAACCAAACAGCCCCTCAACAAGCGCATGGCCCAACATAGAAGAGCCAACTCTGGAGGACAGGACTCAGCGGTTTTCCTCCACCTCAAGGAGGAAAGCCACTCTTTCCAGGACGACCATGTCCAAATCCTCGACAGAGAGGACAGATGGTTTGAAAGAGGAGTTAAAGAAACCATCCACGTCAAGACAGAGAAACCATCTTTGAACAGAGGAGGTGGACTGCGACATTTCCTTTCACCAATTTACAACCAAGTCCTTTCAAAGCTTCCCCAAAGAGCTCAGCTGAAAGACCCATGTGGAACGGCTGCTGCCAACAAAGCCCACTAGCATCTGAGTGGTTGGTGAAACTCCCTAACGACCATCCCTGAAACTTCCTGACACCTCACAACGACTGTCATTTGGGGAGGCCAGGTGAGTCTCAGGAGGGTCGTTTCCACCACAATAGCACTGACCACTCCCACATAGTTTTATAAGCTGGAGTTTCCACACTCTTCACTAGAACTGAAGAAGCCTCTCGGATGAGAGGTGAAACGTCTTCAAGATAAACTTACGTCCAGTTGACCAGATTTTACTTCACTTCGATCTACGATGACCTGGATGAATGAGAACCTACACTGAGTGGTAAATTAGTGCCCCAGGTGACATCGGATACTGAGACACATTGTCAGAGCTGTGAATGGTCATCAGAAGAGACAAGACAACAGCTATTGTTAGCCATCGAAGTGGACCTGTCATGACTGACCATGCCACAGGGACTGTTCAGACGCTGAGAAGACATCTCAGTGTATCTTGAGACCCAGCATGCGCAGCGGGCTCTTCCAGAACCTGTATCCCCTGGTGTGTATGCCATCAAAACAACAATTCCTTCTGAGGACAAGACACATCACTCCACAGTACAGGCTTTTTCAATACATATCACCGTAAACACACTTCCGCAACTTGCAGATTAATTTGAGCACGCTACGCCTTCCATGGCTCATCCTTTAAAAAGCAATAAGAAAATTGGAACCCTTTTGTTGTTATGCAAAAAATGACAATTTCTGTATTAGAGGGACTTAAAGACAATGTTCGGAAGCTGCTTCAAGACATGAAACAGTCAGAAGTATACTTGAAAGTCCTGTATCTATAAAACAATAAAGCTGGTAAACATCCATCACTGATTGTTAAGCACATTAAGGGTGCTTCCTCTGCTGGTTGTTTTGAAAAAACGAACAAAGTTCACACATGGCATTGTATTGGAAAAGGAAATTAAGTTTACTTTATTTTGGGTCTGCATCTTGACTTTCACGAGCTTCCAAGACATATGGGGCGACATCATCTGTTGTTTGAGTTTCCTCTCTCTATATATCTTGGCTTTTTTGATAAATTCATCTTTTCCCTGTTTGGTCCTTGTTTCTTTCCCCTTCTCTATGTCTTCCCTTCTTGAGTTTTTCAGAGGGATAGTACTTTTTTTATCAGAGCAGTGGCCTTCATGGTGGTACAGTAGACAGTGGAAATCAAACGTGTCCCAGCATCAAGCCAACGTGACACCAACTTCCCATTCTCTACTCAAGGCAATAACCAACAGAGATGTATGTACATTAAAATGAGGCAGTAGAAACACTGTATTTAATTGTTCAGTTAGAATTCTGGCTGACGAAAGCAGTGTGAGATTTTCCCCCTATTGCTAACTGTCAAAGCATGGGTGGGGGCAGCTTATAGCCCTAGTACACACCCTCTTAATTTACAATTTGTTCCTCCAAGCAGGAATACGTTCAGTACATGCTGTGCTCTTGCTAAATGAGGAAAGAATCAATAAGTTATCAGCACTGCCAACAGGATGTAGCTCTGATAAGACTCAAATTCCAGGTGTCATGCTTTAGATGATTTTGTTTTGACAGAGTTGGAAGGAAGAATGTAATAGGGAGAGATGTAAAGAGATCATCCCCCTTCGTAACTGGATAAGGAATTTTTCTTGAAATTTGCTGATGCTGATATTGATTTCTCCCTCTGGCGAGAGGTTCAAAGAGGGGCCATGTTTTCTTTTCATTTTAGCCAAACTGCAGTGTTTGAGTTAAATGGTGCCTCTGCATGTATAAAACAAACTAATTGCACTGACAGCTTGTGATTTTTATGTGTTCTCCACATTCACCTCTAACCCGCTCCTCCCATTGCACCACCACTTTCTATTACCTTTTATCACTCCAGGCACCAGGGCTTTCACTTGATATCCCCCGAACTGAAACAACACAATACAATCACTCTGGGTTTTTTTTTTTGTTTTTTTTTTCCTTTTTGCTTTCGGCAAACACTCCAATTCCCTGTATAGATGGCGAACATTACAGATGAGACAGCACATGAGGGATTGAGTCACACTGGATCCTCAGCACAGAAAGTCACAGGTGGGCATGTGAAAAGTCATCAAGTCTCTGTTCCTAAGTGCCCTGGGTCAAAGACAGTGACTGTAAAAGTGTGGCGGAGACAGACAGCAATTGTAACAGGCCTAATGGGCAAGACTAATGGTGCAATGGCATGCAATTACAGACCTCTCTGACAGCTGCTCACCACTTCTCTTGCTTCACCTGTAAAAGGGAGTGCCCAGGAAACAATGGCCAGCTTGCTGACATTTTTAGCTCACACGGAGTTATCTACCCAGTTTCAGGAAAGTATGGTCCACTGCCCACAATTTAGAGGTTTCAGTGTGCTCAGAAGAATACTGAATTATGAGTTAGGGGTCTGTCTACACATGGCTCAAAGGTAGAGTGGCCATCTAGCAACCAGAGGGTCACTGGTTCGATCCTCACTTCCCCCGGTGACCATGTTGCAGTATCCTTCAGCAAGATACTGAACCCCTAATTGCTCCTGATGGCCCTGCAAGGGAATGGCAACCTGTCTTCTCGCCCAATGGCAGCTGGGACAGCCAGCCCCCCCCCCCCCCCCCGCAACTCTTAACGGATAAGCAGTATAGAAAATGGATAGATGGATGGGTCTGCCTGCACTCAAGAGAAAATGAGATAATATTGGGTCACTTTTTCTGTCCAAAGAGACAATTACATTGTTTCCTGCCACTTTGCTATTGTTATTCTTAATGGGGAATGTTGAATTCAGAGGCATGTCCTTATTTAGACTATCGCTAATGTTTTGACATCTTGAGACAGCTGACTTTAGAGCAATCAGCTGACAGCATTAAGATATCACTGGATATCAATTTCCCAGAGTTGCCGTCAAAATATTAATTGTGCAGGGCTGTGTAGTTTCAAGCCATTTGTGAGGAATATATTAAATAAAGAGCAGTTCTTTCCTGG
Source organism: Aulostomus chinensis (assembly GCF_037954235.1). NCBI lineage: Eukaryota > Metazoa > Chordata > Actinopteri > Syngnathiformes > Aulostomidae > Aulostomus > Aulostomus chinensis. The sequence goes on from NC_141322.1 coordinate 10,265,255, forward strand.
GAAACCCTGCCCGGTATCGTTCCCCGGCATTATGCACAAACATTTGTCTTTGAGGTGGGCAGCTTGTTCTGTGAGTAAATTACTCTCCAGCGCTTAAAGAATATTAATTCACTTACCACTGGAGCAACCTGTCTGCTCCCTGCCCTTCTAAACAGCTAGAGATCATTATCAATGATAGAGTGTTCTCTCTCTCTCACTCTCTCTCTCTCTCTCTCTGTCTGTCTGTGTGTGGGTTGGCAAGCACCTTGTTTTCAGTATGTAAACAGTAAACACCCAAGCTCAGCAGTTATGTTGATGGATGGAGGCTTGCTACGGCTATCAGTGACCATCAGGGAGGCATAGTACTCTTTTATTCATGTGTTTTTCTTTCTAGTGAGTGGCCTGTTAAAGAATTACTACAGTTTATTATTTTTCATGAATATTATGCATATTGCACGGTATATATTATATTTCTCCTAGATAGAGAAAAAGCAGCATTTGCCGTGATTAATGCAGCACTCAGTAAGAATATTGAGCAGCCCACATCAAATACACCCACAATGTGAGATTTCAATTCATTTGCACACCCATCAAATCCTGTCACCATGTGGGTCAATTAACCTTGTGGGAATGGATGCCCTGCCCCAGATGCTATTTCATGATGGTGTATGCTGACCTCAGGTCTCCCCACTGCAAAGCGTACAATAGTGTGCCTCTAAAGATTGTATAAGACCACTCATTTGTAGTTCTGAATGAGACTTAAAACTGAGAAGTAAATTAGCATTGTTGAACATTCCTCATTTCAGTCAACCAGATTTATTCATGAATGTTGTTGGGGCAATCAAACTGTGACAGGCACACATCCTGGTGGCACATAACCACGAAGCAGTATTTCCAGTTTAGCCCTAAACTTACAGACATGAATCAATTTCTGTATGTATCTATTTAGCGCCAAAGTAATTCCTCAATAACCTAGAAATGGGCAACAAACCCACTAGGTTTTCAACGACTTTGTCACTTCTGATGGTACTGACTTGTTCATTGACATTTATGTTTAATTTTGAAAGGTAAATTAAGGATTTTGAGGAAATTAAATGATTTTACATGTAATCATTGTGATTTGTATTTTTTTGTAAAAAAAAAAAAAAATTAATAAACTTGTTTTTTTTGCACATGTTAAGGAAAATCAGAGAAAAGTACCAAAGTGACTGAGACACTTTAAATGTCATAATGCAGAATAAAAAAAACATGGAGCTAATTGTGGCTAGCATGTTTGGTCCACAAAAATGCATCATCTATGCAGCATAGGCCATAGATCACTGGTTCTCAGATGGGGGTACGCGTACTCCAGGGAGTACGTGAAGCTTTACAAAAATTTTTATTTTATTTTTTTTAAAAAGCAGTAATCCAAATAATAATTAAGGCAAGGCAATTTTATTTGCATAGCCCGTTTGCACAAACAGTTTGTCTCAAAGGGCTTTACATTATGTCTTGAGAAAAAATTATATTATAAAATTTTGATAAAATACAAATGTATGTTCATACACTGAATTTTATATTCGGTATTCAATTTTGATATCCCTAAAAAAACAGACTCTCCCCAAACCAAGTTAGATTCACCCATTGATCCAGCATCACTCATCAATAACTTGCTGTTGCCATGACGACGCGCAGTAACGATGGAGATGTGGCTAAAGCGCAGCAGTAATACTGCTAAAAATACGGAGAAACAAGTGAAAAAGAAGGCGAAACCAGGGCTGATGAAGTACCGAAAGTCGGCACCCAAGGCACTGTGGGGTTTTTTTGCGGGGAGAAATTAGCCAATGCTAGCAAATCATTGATATAAGTTGTTTAACTTTAATAAATCAGACACTGACGGCACAGCACTGTACCTCTTTATTTTTTACCAAAAATGTTTTGCGCGTGTCAGGGGGTACTTGACTAAAAAATATTTGAAAGGGGGTTCATCACTGAAAAAAGTTTGAGAACCACTGCCATAGATAGATAGATAGATAGATAGATAGATAGAGACAAAAGTGGATTAAAACCTGATTCTTCTCACTTACATTATTTCTTTCTGCCTTACTGCTTTTAAAATTTGAGGAGGAAGAAGGAACATGGGAATCAAAACTGTGATTAAATCATGTTAAATTTACTACATAATGCTTATTGCAAAATGGGATTTTGTTGCTTTCATTTATTAACCCATTCATTGAATGCCCTTATCATCAAATAAGCTTATTAACACTATGATTATTAATGATTATTATCATCATCATGTAGTCATTTGGGGATCCTCATTTCACTACTCACTTATCTTCACCTGCTGCACACTCATTTGGCATCCTCAGTTATGCATTGATTAATCTGCTCACCTCATCTCCTGATTGAAGACAGAAATGTCGCTTGAGAAGATTTTCCTCCATGTCTAGAGGAAGTATTAGCTGTGGTAGTGGTACTTAATCCATAAGCTCACTGCCATAAGGTTCACACAACTCACCTTCACCAATGTGAAATAGGTTGCTATATACTAGCATAAGTCACAACTAGCTATTGAGCCAGAAGGCTAAACAAGCGGATTAAGAGATCAAGGTAAAAGCTGTTTCTCAAACTGTTGGTCTGTGTGGCTCTGAGTTTGCCTGTGTGGAAGGCACAGAGGATGTGGAAGGAACAGGGGGTGTGTGTGTTGTGAGGGATCCCTAATAAGGTTACAGGCATATTGTCATTTTAGACCCTAGATACTCTAGACTACACCCGCTTCAACCCCAGACTTTGACCTCTTCACTGAGGACTCAGCAATGTTCATTTCACTACCATACACGGTTTTGAATGTTGTTACTGATATTTTGTTTGTTAATTCATCGAGATTCCATGTGTTCGTAACCATGTGTAGCCTGAGGTTGCCTGAGGAAGCCCCCCTGACTGTCATGTTGGTCAAGTTCCTATTCATTTCTGAAAATTTTGCCGAAAATTGATGTCCTGTCCTTCCTGTTTTATTTTGTAATCACTAACTCTTTGTCTACATTCCAGAGTCACTTTCTGCACACCTTCCTCTGTTTCATCACACCAGCTTCCTGATTGTTCTCCCCACCTGCTTCCTGTCTTCCCAGATTACCTCGTGTATAAATAGTCCTTGTCTCGTCCCAGAATTTCCTCATAGTATTCATCATAGTCACAGTCTGCTCATGTTCACCCTTGCGTGTTTAATGATTTTACCTTTTTGCCTCTTGATCCCCAGATACCTTTGCCTGCACCCCTAGACTGAGCACTTGTATACTGAACCTTAACCAGAATAAACCCCCCCTTTTTGTCTCAACCTGAACTGTGTATGTGCATTTGTGTCCACCTCTTCTGTGTGTGGTGTACTTGACAGAGACAGAGAAAACAACAATCACTTTGAACAACCAAAGAATATGACATTTTCATAGAGTGAATCAAGAAAGCTTATATCCACCATTATGTAGCAACTTGGCTCAGTCATTAAAGAGCAGTGGATGAATATTCCAAAGACTGCAATTAAAAACCTAATCAACCATGTGAGGGAGATGTGTTGCACTGCATGAGGCAAATGGTGGTCACACCAGATAAGCTTCCATCCATCCATCTTCTACCGCTTATCCTGTTAAGGGTCACGGGGGGCTGGAGCCTATCCCAGCAGCCTTCGGGCGTGAGGCAGGGTTCACCCTGGATGGGTCACCAATCCATCGCGGGGCCAACACATATAGACTGACAACCATTCACACTCACAGTCACACCTACGGTCAATTTAGAGTATCAATCAACCTAGTCCTGTCTTGATGTCTGTGGACTGTGGGAGGAAGAGAACATGCAGACTCCTCACTCCACTCCGGGGCTCGAACCCAGAACCTTCTTGCTGTGAGGCGACAGTGCTAACCACTGCACCACCGTGCAAAAGCAGCAATGACTTAAAAAAATCCCTCCAGATAAGCTAAGCTACTAATAAATGTATTTCCCAATACAGTTGACCTGTTCCTTTTTCTTTTTCCTTTAATCAGACTGAGGTTGAGGAGGCTACATACTAGTGACCATTAAAATACAGATATAGATTCCCAGTTCAATAGAAAGGCTCCTTGCATGCCTATGATGGCAGCTGAGTGGCGAGAACTGCTTACCAGGACAGGGACCAGCCATGTGAAAGCCATTTCATTTGAGATGTGAGATCTCAACTGGACTCATTGACAAGGACCCTCCCCTCATTGGTTCTAATAATGTCTGATAAATACAGTGCTGACGGGGAGGGGAATGCCTCTTCATATTGTGAAGGGAAGAGAAATTCACAGTGTATGTGAGCGGGCGGAAAGGGGGTGGGGGATGGGTGTAGTATCATTTTCCATGGCAGGTTGTTGAGGCAGAACGTGAGATCCATTTGAAAACTTTGCTCAAGAGCAGACTTAAATGCAACATATCAAAGAATCATACAAAATTGCACAGCAGCCACTCAACTGTAGTTGCCTTTGGACAAACTGTGGAACCTTTCCAGAATTTCTGATTTGGTCACATTGACTTTGCCCCCTTCAGTTAGCGCACAAGTACAGGATAAAAATTGCATTATTGCTGGGCTGGGGCTGTAACATTAAATGCTTCTTCATTGCTTTAAAATTACAAATTCCAAACTTCGTCACCCATTCAGCTCAAGAAGCAATCATCTTTCTCTTTCACTGCTCCAAATCCTCCTCTGAAGGCTTTCTGATAAAGACAAAGCCAGATAGAGGTTTCAATCACTGGGGTGTCTTCATGCTGCACAACTGCCTTCTATAACCAGCCCTATAGAAAATCAATTTGCACCCTTCCAAATGAACTGTGTCCAATTCCCATGGATATGTTTATTTCATTCACTCCAAATGAGATAATAGACCAGTGGAGTGACCCTGAAAATATCCTCAGCAAATTTATTTTGTGATGCATGCTGGAGTTGGTATGCTGCTCAAGAGGTGGAGGATTTAAGTGTACAATATAAAAGTGTGTTATTCAATGACGTTTCATTTTTTGATATATCTTCAATGGGTAATACTATTTGAATGATTGTTTTCCTTTTATATGTTATGTGCACTTGTTAGTTTGTCGGTCATGTTGTAGAAGTGCATCATGAAATTACATGGTTGGGTGATTTCTCTCAGTAAGGGTCAACAGAGTCTCTCTATCAATATCCTGTTGAAACTAATTAAAGTCAAGCTTGTTTGTTGGCTGTTTTAGATAATTAATGACTTTTACCCTTTAAAAACACACAGAGTATTGCCAGAAACCACATTTTCATAACGACGGTTATTTGCTGGTTTCCACAGTAACTTTACCAACATATTCATGCATGGTGATGCCGAATAATTAGCTTCTGGCTAAAATGATATTAGGCTTGGGTTAGTTAATTCTTTTGCAATATAAAGGAACTGGGAAAGCTGTTTTCTCCCTGAGAATCAGAAACAAAACCTATAATCAATACCAGCACTTTCTTAAGTGTTTTACTTTTTGATGTATCAGGACTTGCATATTCTTCATTCTTGCATGGTGGCATAGGTGCCATTACTCTATTACCTGCATTATTCAGGGTAAATGATCATGATGTCAGCTCACTGATGACAGCTGCTCAGACCAAGATATATTCACCACGCTTTTTTCTTGACGCTCTGATCCCCAGCACACATACGCACTCATCCATTCTGCAACATCTCTCACACGTCTTCTCACATTACACATGTCAAATGGACTCTTTATGCATTGAGCTACATAGAAAACAGGTACATTGCAACACAAAGCATTTCTGACAAATCTTCACATGCATAAATGAGCTCCTCAACGTCTGCAGGTGCTAATGTTAACTTGCTGCTCCCAGTCTGCATATATTTGTGGGGCAGTGGTGGCCAAGTTTAGAGGACTGAGCTTGTGACTCTCAATCACAAGCAGGATAAACATGGGAAGGGAGAGTGAACATCCCCACCCCCACCCCCAACAAACCAACCCACCCACCCCAATGAGTCAGTGGATCAACTGAGTAATTGGTAGTGTGCATGTGTCGCAGTGAACCTAAAAAAAGGTTTGTAAAAAGTTCAGATTGAGGCTTTATTGTGCTTACTCTTTTTAAAACCTACACACATTACATCAAACAATAGTTCCCCTTAATGTGTCATTTAAACTATAGAGTAAGATATTTATTAGTTATTTAGATACATATGAAATAAGTCATGATTATATATTGTAAATTTAATAGCAAAACACTTTTATATTGTCTCCTAGATTCGTACAATTTAGTATGTAAGAAAATTGATTTGCTGATGCCAATACATGCAAATATGCACCTATTTCCACTTAAAGCACTGGTTTTGGCAGTTAAAAGCTTTCTAATGTGATGCTGCAGGAATTTTTCCATTTAAAGTAACAAGCTTTTGCAGTTTACAGTCCTAAACCACCCTCAAGCACCAGAACAGGCCAAAGATCAATTCCTAGTTCATTGGAAACCAATTTAAAGTCACTCAGAGTGATACACTTGGCTGCAGGGGTTGGTCCAGGGACCATAATGAGATTCATGCTCCTTCTCCCTATCTTAAGCCAACACTGACATCTTGGACACATTTATCCCCCAAAGTCACTCACATTTTTTTTTTTTATTTGCTGTTACATTTCCACATGAAGGTGTAGGTTTTTTTCCTCCACAAATGAATAGCAGTGTTACATGGAAATAAAAGGACACGTTTAGCTAAATTCTGCTAATGTGCGCCATTATGGAGAGCACAAGGTGGAGAAGTTATTCTAAAAGAAGATGAGTGGTTGGTTCTAGTGGGATAAATAAATAGATGAAATGAACCTAAGTTGTGAAGGTGACTCATATGATACATTTTATATGTGAAATTTGAAAAATTCCCCCAAAACTCAAAAACGAATCATTTTGTGTGTGTGTGTGGTGTGTATGTGTGTGTGTGTTCTCATGATTACTGAGACCTGCTGAGAGCACCCCAGTGTAGCCAAAGGGGGTGGCAGGGGACAGATGGCAGGGAGTGGAGGCTGCCAAGCAGTATTAGTCACACCCATTACTCACCAGACTCTGTGCTGGCAGACAACAAGTGACTGTGCCCCTGACGTCTACATTGCAGGAAATTCTCATTCACAATTTGTGGAGGAAGGAACAATGGGGCATCATTAGAGGTGGGCAAAGACGCATGAGGGAAAAAAGAGGAAGGGTGAGGACTGAGACCTCTCTTTTTACGTCATCATCCTCCATGAAACTCAGACATGAGTGAGATGTCCCTTGGGTCGTCTTGCTAAAAATAAGAGAAAGCAAGTAAAATGCTGCCAATGTGCAGGAATGCCACCGATCCATCCAAAAACAGTTCACAGATTTTGCCTTGTTCCACCTTCCTGTGCCTCCTCCTGCCATTCATGAAGATCAAAGGACAAACATGGGAAGTAGTGTTGATCCCTGTGCACAGATGTGTGATCTAGGCCAGGCATCTTCCCCTTTTAGAAGCCTACTAATGAAGTCACAAACAGGCCGACCCTGTGGGACGCTGCAAAGATGGAGGGAGGCTTGAGGGCTAATTGGCAGCACCCTTGTTTCTAGTGTAATTGCACTTATCTGGCGAGTCACCTTCGAGGGTCATTAAAAGGCTCTGGATTAATTGGGCAGAGTGTGGCAGAGTGAGAGATAGAGAGGAGCCAAGCAGAGCAGATATTTGGCCTATTACGCTGATCGCAAACTTTCTGAGTCTGACACGCCCGCTCACACGGGGCACTTTCAATCAGTCTGCTTAATCGCTCCTCCGCTGTGACTAACACATGCTCGCAACACTTCTCTTTTTATAGAATTCTCAGTGATCATTATTTCACAGCCTTACTCCCACCAGCCTGCTCTAATGGGTCAGATCCACTGCTTTAAGAGTGCAATGGAGTAATGGCAGTGCTTTTAGCTTGCTCATGTGCAAGGGAGTGTGTGAAAAACAAGCTGCAGAGAGGACCAAGGCAAATGTCTCAAGTGGGATGTAAATTATGACTGTGAGGCAGCATGTCTAAGGTTGTGTTATACACTACATATTCAGAAAATTCACATTCCACATCAACTCACATAAGCATCATGCAATGAAACAAGTGCTTACAGAAATGACCTTAGTGTTTGATCCACATCCTTCTCAAGGTTACTTGTTGGATTGGAAAATATGTGTGGATACAACAATAAAGCATTACTGTATGTTCTTTTGCTGGCTCAGTCTCAGACTGAAGCTGGTGTTTAGTCAATGTCAAACATTTGGCAAGATCAGCTCTTCAATTACAATATCTCAGCAGGTCTGTTTGGTCTCTAAGGCTGCAGGTTACCAGCACACAGAAGCAGACGCTGTAACATACAGTCAGTAACACTCCAAATATAATGCAACCTGACTTATAACAGTCACAGTTTTAGTTTTGTTTGTTCATGTGAATGCATTATAGGCCGTACTGCCACTGAGTGCTTGCAGAACAAAGTGAGGGCTTAACCTTCTCTAATGCTTTCAGATTGATGCATTTACTGGAGTTCCTCCATTCTCGTTTCTTTGTTGTTTACGTGTACAGCTAGATTAGTCTGGTGTGTCTGCTGTTTGAGGAAGAGATGGATGTTGATGGGCCTGACCTTTTATTTGCGTGATCCGCCATGCATGGTAGAGAGAGAACGCTTGTCAACATCCAGTGTGTGTGAACAATATGTTTGTGTGTTCACTGTAATTTCTTACTAAAACATCCATAGCTTTCTCACTGTGAAAGCGGCAGAAGACAGATGAAAAGGGCATATTTGTGTTCTGCTGCTCTGAAGAACTGCATTGTCTGAGATATAGAGAGAGAGAGTGAGGGAGTAACATTAGCTGTAGCAAAATGTCAACATGATAAATCCAACCTTTACAAGCAGTCTGTGCTCTAAGCGAGCTCATGTCCCAGAATTAATACTCAGATATATCAAATTGTTTTGGAATAATTAATTTACCATGGTTTGTCATATATTCCCACTGTGGGGTCTATAAATCCTGTTATAAAAAAAGTTATGGCTAATATATATGCTGTGGGCTGCCTTCTGAGATGCCTTAGTGGAGAAAAAAAAAGAGCTTTTTATTGGTAGAGAGGATGCCGCTTGTTAAACAAGTCTCACCAGAGCTTGGCGGGTGTCAGGCTCACGTGAGAGAGAGATCAATCTCTCTGACCTGTGTCAAGCCTCTGATGGATGAAGCGGGAGAGGGGGAGGAGCATCATCATTTCAGATGGTTTTACCTGAGAGATGAAGTCTCACAGTGTGAGATTGGATGCAGACAACCAAGCTGCCATCTCTTTCAAGCAACCCGACACAATACTGTCAATGAGTTTTGTTCTTGTGGAGTTTAAATGTCATGAAAGGTAGTGAAGCAAGCAATTAATATATACATATTCACGTAATAGTAAATCAAACCATGGCGCTGTTAGTCTCAATAGAGGCTAAAATTTGTTTTAAAGTTAGTGGTTAGGGGTCCCCCCCCCACCCACCACCAAAAAAAGGGATTTTTTTTGACGTTCCATGAGGACTGTCACTCATTCAGTCCACTGTACACCACACACAGCCACGTCTCCTAGAAACAGTATTTATACTGTATACTGCCAAAATACTTTGCCAATTACCTTTTGAGGAAAATAACATTTTTGTCAGGAATATTCTCAGTGGTTGCTCAGGAAACGAAAGACATTTTAAGATGGCACCTGTGAAAAAGTTAGGTTCCTTTTAGGGGAAACAAACAAGCAAGCTCTTCTAAAAACCTAAGTACCTAGTGGGTATTCTGAGGGCACACACCTCCATTAACTCAGTCAAAGCAAATGTTTAAGTAGGTGCTAGAGAACGGACATTTCCTGTATGTTATGCTGCAGTATAAATGATTTTTTTCAAGTATTTAAACATGTTTTCCATTGTATATGTCATATGTTTCATGAGAATCCCAGCCTGAAGGTATCTAAAAGCTAAATTCTAATCACAGTCATAGCACAACCTGATGGTTACAAGAAGTCAGCCTGCTGCATAAAAAATTTGATTTCAACAAAATTACAATATGTTGTCTTTATGTGACTTCCAGCAAACAAAATACACAGGGACTGTATGTTATCCAGCACCTACATTTGGTTTGACTGAGTTAATGGAGGTCTGTGCCCTCAGAATACCCATGAGGTACTTATTTTTTTGCAGAGCTTGCATGTTTGTATCATCCTAAAGGGACATAACTTTTTCACAGGTGCCATCTTACAATGTCTTTCATTTCCTGAGCAACCACTGAGAATATCCATGACAAAAATGTTATTTTCCTCAAAAGATAACTGGCACAGTATTTTGGCAGTATGCAGTATACATACTTTTTCTAGGATACATGGCTGTGTGTGATGTTCAGTGGACTGAATGAGTGACAACCCTCATGGCAAGGCCATCCATCCATCTTCTACCGCTTAGCCTGTTAAGGGTTGCGGGGGGGGGGGGGGGGGGGGAAGCTGGAGTACCAGAGAGAACCCACACAGGTACAGGGAGACTCCCCACCATGCTCGAGCCAGGGAACCTTCAAACCCTGGAACCTTCTTGCTGTGTGGTGACAGTGCAAACCACTGTGCCACTGCACATGAAAAGTCAAAACAAAATGTTTTTCCCTTTTTTTTTGGAGAGCCCCATAACCATAAACTTTACAGCAAATTTCAGCCTCTACTGAGACTAAAAATGCCATGTTTTGATTTACTTTTAGGTGAATATGAATACATTACTTGGTTGCTTCATTATAATTCATAACAATTAAACAACAACCAGACAACTGCAAACTGCACTTAAAGCATGAACTCCTTAGCAGAGGTAATAATAATATTTCACTACAGTGGGGGTGGGGGGGAGGGGGGGGCACTCTGGTGGTATGTCCTGAATTTGACTGTAAAGTAACAGTAGGTTTGAAGTTTTGACCCTAGAATCACCCCTTGATGGCACACAAGCTGTAAGGTGGATGGTGAGACCAGTGACTTCTACACTGGAAATCAGTTTTAAACTTTAGCACAAGTGCTGTGATTGCTTCAACAAAACCTTTTTTAATCCTTTAACAGCTGTGAGCAGACAGAATGGTAGGAAGGCAATCAGTGATTTACCACGAGGCGGCACGGTGGTGCAGTGGTTAGCACTGTCGCCTCACAGCAAGAAGGTTCTGGTGCTTCTACAGTGACTGTAGTTGTGACTGTGAGTGTGAATGGTTGTCTGTCTATATGTGTTGGCCCTGCGAGGCCTGGCAACCCATCCAGGGTGAACAGTGACCAGCTCCACCCCCCGTGACCCTTAACAGGATAAACGGAAGAAAATGGATGGATGGATGGATGGATGGATGGATGGATGGATGGATGGATGGATGGATGGATGGATGGACATCAATTTACCAGTTATGTTGATTAAAATTATGTAATCCAGACAACTGGTTCACATGAGTGGTATTACTGTTATGGTAAGCACTCATTATTTCTGCCACATGTTTTCAAATGAACAAAAAAGAGAAATAAATGGGGAAACAAGATTTGTGGAACAGTGAAAACAGTTTTGGGTGTAAAAACATTGAGACTATAACCATGCAACGACCCAAAAGTATGCTCAGCAGCAAGTTTTCATTCTGTTACCAGTGTTTTCCTTAACACATCATTTGAATTTAACCATTTAATATTTCTGTCCTCCAGCCATTTTATTATTTCACAACCCTAATAGTGATACTTAACACCAATTGTAGTTTTTTGAATGAATGTCTAAAAAGAAGTGCACTTCAGTCTTGAGTATAATCATATTCCTTCTTGTTACATTTCTCCTTTTATACATTTATTGATGGATCTGTTTTACCGTATTTGTTTTTCTTTCAACTAACTGATGAATTACATCATATCAGTACTATATAATGCATAGAACAATTTCATAGTATTAAATATCAGCTTTGAATTAACCCTTCCAGGACTCGTTGGGTCCTCAATGTATTCAGAGACCAGGATCTATATTGTGCCTAATGACCATTCAGAGCACTGCACAGCAGAGGGCAAAGATAGATGGTTTTCATTGAGATAAAGGTAATCTTATTATATGAGCATTAATAAAACATCATTCATGAGGTGCAGTAATAAAGCTCTCATCAATCCTGTTGATTCAGTTGACACATAATCGATACAGTAAGGGGCAAGTCAAACTTCAGTGGATAGTCACTGCTAATTGCAACTTTTTTAGAAATATTGTTCCAACCATCAGCTGTGAAGCACACAGTACAGAATGTGCTCATGTAGAATAAATATTTGTAAAGCATTTTAGCTGTACAGAAAATCTAACTGGCTCGTAGAGTTGATGGTTAATTTAGTGACAAATCACAAACCCTTTATGTTATGTGCCTGACTTTGCAGATAGAGTGGTGCAGGGATGAGTCCTAAAACCAAGAAATGAATTGTTAAATGTTAAGTTCCTTGATCTCAAACTCAGTGGGTTTTTTTCAAGGGATGTTTGATATAGTAAATGCCTGAAGGAAACATGGTCTGTGGTAGGTCCTAAATGAGACTGCAGTGGTTGCAGAATACATAAAACATAATCGCACCAAAAACAGGCGAAGCAAAGAAATCGATTAATTAATTTGAGAGGTTTTGACACTCCAACACACAACAAAGGCACTGATGCACTTCAGACCAGGTTGCTTAAATTTGGAAAATTGTTTTACAAATCCTTCAACCCACAATCAATTTCATAGAAGTACTGTAGATTTTGTTGATTATCTTTCTCCCTCCTTCAAAGGAGATTGTAGTGTGTGTGTGTGTGTGTGTGTGTGTGTGTGTGTTTGTTAATTTAACCACATTTGGATTAGGGTTTAGGCATCCAGCTGTGATGTTTAAGTTAAAGTGAATACATGTGAATGAATGAATGTCAACGATGGCATGAGAGATAGTAACCCGTGTGTGTGTGTGTGTGTGTGTGTGTGTGTGTGTGTGTGTGTGTGTGTGTGTGTGTGTGTGTTTTCACTGGAGTGTAAACAAGCTGTGTAGCCATCTCAGGCTGTTGATGTTGCTGACTTGCAGCTTCCTGCTGTGTTTACTGTATGCTGGTTTGTTCATTGATCTTAGATTCACAGGGAGATCAAAACTTGGAGCCAACGAGTCTCTGTGGGTTATGAGAGCAAAATGATGCAGTTATGTTGATGCACACTAGGGTGTAGATTGATCTCTCTGGCTGTTGTAAGGCTGGAAGGGTCAAATGTGATGGCTCAGCACTCTGGTTCAGTGGTTAGCAGGTGATGGACGGACCGGCTACAGGATGTTATGTGGCAGTTCTGTTGGAAACTCCACTTGATTGTTTTTGGTGTCTTGTCGGAGGATCTGGTTCTGTTCTATTTCTCCTATAATCAGAGGACATTTTGATGATGTGGGCAGAGCTGAAGAACCTGTATTTTTTTCCTTCATGAAAACTCATGACCCAAACATCATAAACTGCCTACTACACAGAGATAGACTGACTGAACAAAACATCCCCGTACCTTATGTCACCGTCACTATAAATACAACGTTATAGTGATTAGGTGGCAGCACATGAAGGAAAGAATCCTTCGTAAATATTTTAAATTATCAGAATTATTCAGTAAAAATAAATCCAAGTACTGTAAGGCTCATCAGGTTCTAAAGAGGCCCTCTTATGCTCATTTCAGGGCTTTTAATACAGTGTTGGACCCCAGTGGGGCACAACTGAAATATTCAATCACTAAAAAAACTTCATAAATATTGCATATCGTAGTCTGTGTACTCCTATTCTGCCTTTTTCCTGCTTCCCTCTGAAACACTAGGATTCAGCGCACACACACACACACACACACACACACACACACACACACACACACAAGCACACACACATTCTCTGCCCCTTCATGCCCACTCTGCTGAGGTTGGTCAACATATCGAGGGCCCTGTTCCCCCCGCTGCACAGTAACATGCTTCCTCTCACATGCAAGGAAGTTGTCTCACACGGTAACCGGCTTGTTTACAATTTTAGCATTTTAAAATGTCGACTTCATTGGTACAACCATACGTCTTGTATTTATACTGAGAACAATTCTTTCACTGCAGTTCAGAGCTAAAAACAGACAAGACAGAATGTTAATCACTGCCTGAGGTTCGATGTCCTCCTCACAACCATGTAGAGATGGAACAGAAGTTGCCTTCAGGATTAGTTTTATGGCAAATCCAGCGTCGAACTGAGGTTTTTTAGGAAATTGCTGTCCATGAAATGCTGGCAAAGGCGAAAGAGTTACTTTATCCCCCAAAAACCAAAAAATCTTCCTATTGCTGTCTTAATTTGTCTAATTTGAAAAAGTCCATGTAAAGAAGAGAAATGTTTGCACCTGAAAACAGTTTCTGTTCGCCATTTCGACAACACTGTAGCTCCGTAGTTTGCACCATGTACTTCCTTGGCAGATCTGGGTGGGCGGCAACACCACTGGGCTCTGAGACCAGAGCCAGCTGAGTTGCCATATATGGAGCTTCCCCTAAAGTTGTGACCAAAAAAAATGAGACTTTTGAAAAAAAAACTGTGCGTTTTCAGCAGTGCAGAGCTGCCTGAAACTGCCCCCAGGGATTACTTGAACACACGCCTACCTCATGATTTGACACTTTCACATCCTCTAGAACAAGTATCCAACATTTTAAACATATTTGTAAGTCTGAAAAGCTGTAAAAGATTAATAGGTCCCCTATTATGAAAATCTAAATGTAACTATATATATATATATATATGAGAGGCGGGGTTCACCCTGGACAGGTCTCCAGTCCATTGCAGGGCCAATACAAATAGACAGACAACCAATATACACACACACACACACACACACACACACACACACACACATATATATATATATATATATATATATACACATACACACACTCACTGGCCACTTTATTAGGCACACCTGTCCAACTGCTTGTTAACGCAAATTACTAATCAGCCAATCACATGGCAGCAACTCAGTGCATTTAGGCATGTAGACATGGTTAAGACGATCTGCTGCAGTTCAAACTGAGCATCAGAATGAGGAAGAAAGGTGATTTAAGTGACTTTGAACGTGGCATGGTTGTTGGTGCCAGACGGGCTGGTCTGAGTGTTTCAGAAACTGCTGATCTACTGGGATTTTCACACACAACCATCTCTAGGCTTTGCAGAGAATGGTCCGAAAAAGAGAAAATATCCAGTGAGCGGCAGTTCTGTGGGCGAAAATGCCTTGTTGATGCCAGAGGTCAGAGGAGAATGGCCAGACTGGTTCGAGCTGATAGAAAGGCAACAGTAACTCAAATAACCACTCGTGACAACCAAGGTATGCAGAAGAGCATCTCTGAACGCACAACACGTCGAACCTTGCGGCAGATGGGCTACAGCAGCAGAAGACCATGCCGGGTGCCACTCCTGTCAGCTAAGAACAGAAAACTGAGGCTACAATTCACACAGGCTCACCAAAATTGGACAACTGAAGATTGGAAAAACGTTGCCTGGTCTGATGAGTCTTGATTTCTGCTGCGACATTCGGATGGTAGGGTCAGAATTTGGCATCAACAACATGAACGCATGGATCCATCCTGCCTTGTATCAACGGTTCAGGCTGGTGGTGGTGGTGTAATGGTGTGGGGGATATTTTCTTGGCACACTTTGGGCCCCTTAGTACCAATTGAGCATCGTTGCAACGCCACAGCCTACCTGAGTATTGTTGCTGACCATGTTCATCCCTTCCCCCAAGTGTACCCATCTTCTGATGGCTACTTCCAGCAGGATAACACGCCATGTCACATAGCTTGAACCATCTCAGACTGGTTTCTTGAACATGACGATGAGTTCACTGCACTCAAATGACCAGATCTCAATCCAATAGAGCACCTTTTGGATGTGGTGGAACGGGAGATTCGAATGATGGTGCAGCCGACAAATCTGCAGCAACTGTGTGATGCTATCATGTCAATATGGACCAAACTCTCTGAGGAATATTTCCAGTCCTTTGTTGAATCTATGCCACGAAGAATTAAGGCAGTTCTGAAGGCAAAAGGGGGTCCAACCTGGTACTAGCAAGGTGTACCTAATAAAGTGGCCAGTGAGTGTGTGTGTGTGTGTATATTTTATTATATATATATATATATATATATATATATTTCACCATGTTGAAATGCTCAAATTGCTGTGGGCTGGCAGCAACACCATGCTCTTACTGGACACGCACTGCATCATAGGAAATACATGTCCTTCAAAACAAAGGTGCAGATCAGAAATTCTTTTCAGACTTTTTCCCCATTTCTTTTCCACACACAACTCTACTGTCCACTCAAGCCACTTTTGGGTCCTGACCCACCAGCTGAGAACCACCACGCTGAATAACATCTCCATAACCTTTGCAGGATTCGTTTTGGACAATGATTGTGTGCTTCAAAAATAGTTAGGAGTTGACATTATTTACACAAGTTGAGATGTTTTAATGTTATTCCGTATTAATGTTTCCATCCATGGAGTTTAACTTTTCTCCTCACATGTTCTCGCTGTTTAATTCAGAAGTGCTGAGGGAGGGTGAACATGCTCTTGTAGGTATTGTGTCATTGAAGATCTGTGCTTGCTGACTTCTTTGTCTTCCCTCCAAGAACAAGAGCTTATTTTGGCAGTTAAGAGGTCTGTCTCTTCAGGCAGATTCAGAGGTGATCATTTCTTGCTGCAGATAAAGTGATAAATGTAGCTTACCTGCTTGAAAGTGCGTGGGAGTGATGGGGATTACTGTGTGTCAAAAGAGAATAGCTCAGGGAAAAAAATCAGGGTTGGAAAAGAAGACAGATTAAGAGATGAACATTTTACACCACAACAGTCACTTCAGGCAATTGTTTTAAAGACGGAAGTGAGAAATGTAGAATTCAGTTCTTTCCCAGGAATTTGCTGTTAGATGTATTCGAATTAGAGCGAATTTGATGGTTAACATGAAAATTCTGCTGTTTGGTCATGTATGAATTTTTTTTGTGAGTGTTATAAATGAATGCATAGGGAGATGAGTGCATGTGAAATATTGTGTGGTTTTTTTCTGGAGTGATAATAATCCAATAACATAAGGTGAAAGTGGAAATCCAAGTAAATGGGTGAAAGCACAATTGTTTTATAGCCATAACTCCCTAACCAAGGTGCGCTGACGCCCAGCGATACACACATGGGATATACTTAAAAAATCTTTAGTATCCTCAAAATCCTCCATCAAACCTAGTGGCACCAGGAACAAGCCAATCAGAGGAAGAGAAGGGCTGTAGGCAGGTCAAAGGCAGGGTGTGCAGCCAGTCCATTTCCCATTTCCCGGGTTGTATTATTAAGACCTTTAAGCACCCAGTATGTTGCCTAATTTGCTTGAATATGATTAAATGGATGAAACACCATGCTCCAATGAGAGCAGTAGAAACTGTAAGAGGATGCCATGCATCACTAAAGAACAAGTCCTAACCGTCAAAACTGTTGGCTGGACGTCTTAGTTCCGTTCTCACCTAGCCACTGGCCTAGTTCGTGGTAAAGGGGGTACAGAGCAAGAGGGTGAATGTGTCAGAGATACAGGGCTGCACAAAAATTAGGAAACACCAGACTTACAAATATTTGTGACCATGTTTTCACAATGTATAAAGTCAAGTAAGCACAGCGGAATTTCATAGTTAAATGGAATGTTGGTAACATCTGTGTCAAAAGCCTCTTGAATCAGTTAAAAAAAAAAGTAGATTACAACATTTAATCTTGTTCATAATAAGCTTCGGACTCATACTTGATGCAGTGGTTCCATTGTTTATGCTGAATAGATGACAAGATAAAGCCAAATGAATGAAAGCTACTAGAAGTGATGTCACAAGCGATAAGAACTAACAAGGACACCATGCTCGATAATTTGTGTCTCCATCTTTGGAAATGACTTTCTTCCTTTTTGTCCCTGCTCTCCTGCCCAAGCATCTCTTATCTTACAGCAATAATTAAACCCACAAGGGAGTATTTTATGATGGATATATAAACCTATTTAAAATGGAATTAAAGATCTTATCCCTCAGACTGAAATAATGAAATGCTTTGGGGAATTGCAATCACCAGGCTCCTCTCTACGGCTCGCTCCTGCTGAATTAAAAGGAAACAAGCCCTCCGCGTTGAAGATTAAACAAGGCATTTGACTTGTTGCTCTCTGGAACTTTGGCGTGTATGGTCAGTAATGAAAGCTGAATCACTAATCATCACTGTGTTCATCATTCATTAATGCACAGGCGAGGCGTGCCCCTGAAACAGATGGGCTCATGGACTCAGGTGAATCTTCCACTCACATTATGCTATAAATGATTCTTGAAAGATCTCAGGTGGAGAGCTTCTTGTACATATTCACAAAACTGTGGGTATCATTCAGTTTTCTGTGATCCGTTCATGTTTTGTTTATCCATTTTTTTTAAATGAAGTCCTAGAACATCCTGTAAAAGAGTCCTGTGCACAGCAAGTCTGTGTTTTATTTCCAGCCATCATTTTTTTTACATACCTCATCCCACATAATCAGACCTCTCCATCCAGGCCTATTACTCCTACTGGGTCATGGTAACCTCTCATGAAACTTGGTAGACTCTGTTCCATCACCCTATTTCAACACTAATGACACTGAGAGGTGCTCTCTGATGCACAATAATTCAGTGGCAGGCGAAGGTGGGAGGCAGTGTGTTATAGAGATAACCAACATTTCATTAACAGGAGCACATTCAGCTCCCATGCTTTTTCACGAAGGGCTTAAGGGGAGGGGGGTTGCTTTTTTGTTGCAATGGAGTAATGCAGGCATTAAAGACTCAAATAGGATTAGATTTTGCTCAAGAGCCCAGGTGAGCTGTGGCTTTCACCTTCTGCTAAAAGGTATAAGTTGCAACTTTAGAAGCTCTGTTGTTTGAGTCTGCAACTTAACTTCATTACCTGAGGCTACATCCACTCTAAATAATTTTTGAAAATTTTTAAACCCTTAAACAGAGCCTTTTTATTTTGAAAACTTCAAGATAGCTTTGTTCTCTGAAAAACACAATGTTGTCACTGATGTCTACATCCTGATTGGGCCTTGTCAGTCATGACATGTTCTTCCCTGATTCATCACACAAAGATCATGTGACCCTCTCTGGGATAAAAAACAAACAAACAAACTGAGAGAGAAACTGTAACCCATGGAAGACAAATTACATGATGCTGACCTTGTTGTCTTTGCTAGCCATTGTGCAGTGACATTTATAATGCAACTATTGCCTACAGGAGGAAAGCTACGACTGAAGCAGACAATTGTCATATCCAGCAGATTTATCAGCTCTACAAGGGGCATAGGTTTATTCCAGAGGAGTGGCATATTGACCCTGATCAACCTTAGTGAAACACTACATCTGCAGAACATCAAAAATGATGCCATCTGTAGATATAACATTACTTACAGAGGTAGCATGTATACCGTGGTAACTAAGTGATTAGGGAAGACTCAAGGAAATCGTTAATACTTCCTGGGTCCGGATTATATCCAAAGAGGTAGAGTGAAGATATAAAATAAAGAATTTTATTGTCATTGTCTTCTACCAAGCATACTGTCCAGTGTGCATCTTTTGTTTGTGTGCTCCCAGTAGAGTTCAAATACCACATTTAGTATGTCTATTGCATTGCTTTATGTCACTGTGCAAAGTTATTTTTTTTATTGGAGGTCTATTTTGCCTTTGTTTGCCATGCAACAATGTACTCCAAGAACTTAAAATGACAGAATCTGTGCAGGTCTCCGGTGTGCTTCAGGTTTTTTTAGTACATTTAGAAGCACTTCCACCTCATCATCAGTCCAAGCTAAGAATCCCCCTACCTCTGACCATTGCTGGTCATCGTCTTCTTCCTGTTTTCTGCAAACAACAACAAAGTAGACAATCTACGATGTGACTGGTCATGTGATATGTGATGTGCTAACACCTTTGTGCAGAGATGGTATTTGCTTTCAAATGAAAACCTATGAGTGTGGATGTCATGGTTTTATGTACTTTGAATGCCTCTAATTTCAAGCAGTGAAGGTAATGGATCTGCAAAGACATACTTGATTCTATCATCTCCTGCAACATGCCAACTGATAAAAAAGTAATTGGCCCACTTGGCTCCTGTGATGCTGCCATATCCCTCATGGAGGCAATCTGCACTGTCTCTGGGCATCCCGTTTCCCCAACATTAACTGCGCGATTAAAAACTCATTTCAGCTGTAATTCCACAGTTAAGCACCTTTTCTTGTCCCCAGTTACATTCTCGTAATCCTCACCATGACGTTTGCCTCCACTTTTCAGAAGTCATTCCAACCTGCCACCGCGACAAATGTTTTAATTAAAAGAAGAAAAAGTGTGCTCAGGTAGTGAGACAAGCTTAACTGAAGTTGAGAGATGAGCTTTTCAATTTCAACAGACCAACAAGGAGACAAAGCTTTGCTTTCACTGTGCCATACAGGTTTTGGAGATTTAGCTTGACAAACAGCTCCCAGTGACATCAGCAGGGGCGGAGCTCCCACCATTAGGGACATAAAATAATGTACTGCACTCTTGCACCCAAGGACTCAGGCATCAAATATTAATGGAAATCAGGCTGCACTGGTGTACATTGACCAGAGGTTTTTCCCTCTTTTCTGGTTCATAATTCAGTTTCAGGTTTGGTGACACTCCTTCTAGAGACCTTGCTGAACAATGTTGACATAAAAAACTCACACAGTTTGCAAAGTTTTAGTCGAAAAGCACACAGCTGAATCTGACAAATGGCAGGCCAGCGCCAGCAGCACCAGCAGCTCCAGCGCAGAGCCTCGGCAGACAGAGCTATCAATATCTTTGACTTCTTCCACCATCTGATATGTTGTTTATTGTCAAGTCTGGAACATCACTGCATCTCCCTTGTACGTCTGCGCTTGAAGATTCATTTAACTCTCCTAGACAGTGTGAGGTGTATCGTGTTATCAGAGGAGGCTGAGAGACTGTGACTGTGACCTTCGGAGAGGACTGGATTTTGTTTCTCTTTCCTTGTCAATGTAGATGGTGTGATGGGAGCAGCAATCATGAGGTGGCGGGGGGATGATGGGAGAAAGCTTTGAGAATCAGAAGAGGTGAGGAGGGACTTAGAGCTGTAACAAAGTGCTGCTGCTTTATTTTCCAGATGTATTGAAGACACAAGCTCTACTAGCCGCATTATTGATCCACCTGTAGTCTATCGTCCAAAGTCTATCGTCTATAGCAATCATAAATCATTGCATTGAAAAAAGGAATATTTACCATCTCTCATAACAGAGCAGTCAGGTCATTTTTAGCCTGCAGTAAAGGAAAAAGAGCCAATCCATGAGTGATGGCAGTTACACTGAGCAAGCGAGGCTCACAGCGGAAGATCTAAATTTATTCTGAGATGTCTCCAAGAAACGTGCAATAGGTTGATCCATGTCACTGGAAGTCCACAACACTGCAAAGTTAAGTTTACAACCTCTGGTTAGGGAAGAACAGACTGTGTAAATGTTAAATTGTTGTGACATTCTCTATGAAAGTTTCATCTGTGCATCATGGTTACAGAGGTGGAAGTTTACAAGTTTTGTCATGGCTTTATGAACCACAGATGAAATTGTAAGCTCTCAGTGTGATGACGGTTGTGCAAGCATATTGAACACTGGACAGAGTTCACCAATTTTGACCTTTTCAGTTTCGACAAGTAATGTAAAAATGCACATCTTTCCATTGATACTTATGGATGCAGAATGACTTGGGAAACACCAGGTTCTCCCATTTCAATTTTGCTTTACCCCCTGACGAATGCTAAGTGACGCCTTGGTTCCAAATACGTATGGGGAGGATGCCCCCGCAAAGCAATAGAAACACCCACTCATAATTTTGGGGTGAGAGGCTAATTTTGTCTGTTGTTCAACTCTTATATGAGTAAAATATCCACATGGGACAGACGGAGATGGCTGCAACGGTAGTAATAGCCTGCTATTTAGCACACTTTCAGCATGACAGTTTGTTTTTGCAAGCACAGCGTCCATATTTATTTAAAATTTAAAGCAAAACTTAATTTCTTTTTTCAATTTACTCAGGCTAATGACAGACTAAAAAAAATACTCAGAGGTGGACCTTTGCAAACACATCGAAGATCGTAGAGGTTTCCAACTGAATTGACTTCCAGTGTTTTCAACAGACTCCTAACCTTCAGGACATATATGGAAAGGAGTTGTATGAGTCATGATCTCCCCAGTCTGAAAAACATGAAATCTGAAATAGTTTGTTGTCTTTGTTTGAAGGAATGAATGTTTGTTTGGTTTTAAATAGGTTAATGATGGCTGTTTGGATGTGAGCAGAATATCCCCAGCTAAATAATAACAAGTTTAAAGGATCAGATTTTCCACTTGATTGATTCATATGAGAATTCAATCATCACGTTACCTTTACAGAACATCTTGAAGGGGAATTGTGGTTGTTGCCTGCAGCTGTTGTGAAGAGGAAATGATGAAATAAACAGACGAGAGTCATGGTAAGAAGCAGGGGATGATGCTTATCAAAGAACAGAAATGTCTTTGTCCAATCTGTGGCAGCTTTTCGGAAAATCTCTCTCACTTGCTCTAAATTGGTTGTTATCCCACACTAAATGTGTCTTTGTAAAACAGAGGGACATTTTCACTGCCTAAACCTATTGAGCAGGCCAGAGGAAGAGCAACAGAAAAGATGAACCCTAGTTAACCTTCATCCTGCTTTAGAAAATAAAATGATAAGAATCTCTATCGGGCTCTTGTTTCTCTTAATTTCCTGTGCCGTAAGCTTGACTGATGAAAAACAGAGCAAGATGCCATCACTCATTGCAGAGATACAATTGGACTGGGCACAAATGTTTGTCGCATCATGCAGTATTGATGACTCTGAGCCATCCAGAGGCAGGCGTGTCATGTTTGTCATAAGTACAAATTGCTCTGTTTACACAGAAAGGGACTGCAAGTGGTCATTGATTAATAATTGATTAAAGGTTAGATATGCACAGAGATGATCCATATTAAACACAAATACACAGGCTGCACAGATTCTACACATGTAAATCTATTAAGGTGATCACGGATGAGAGGAGGCTTTAATGTGTTACAGGGAAGCAACAAAGAGGCAAATACATGAAAACAGAGATGTTGAGATTCAATTTTCATGTAGAGTTTTGCACTTCATAAGGTTGTGAATGAATAAAGCCTGTTTCAAAAGTATAAACATTAGAATAATTTTAGGTGGATTACCAAAAATATTTTCTGTGAGTATGGGGTGGATGGCCCCTTACAAAGGGCCGTTCAGTCTTTCTACCGGAGGAGAAGGTGAGCAATAAGTCAGACTTGTTCCCGATGAGAGTTGGACTCTGCCAAGGCAGCCATTTGTCACCGGTTCTGTTCATAACTTTTATGGACAGAATTTCTAGGCGCAGCCGGGTGGTGGAGGGGTCGAGTTTGGTGGCGGGAGGATGTCGTCTCTGCTTTTTGCGGATGATGTGGTACACTTAGCTCCATCAAGCCACGACCTCCAGCTCTTGCTGTGACAGTTCACAGCCGAATATTAAGCGGCTGGGATGAGAATCAGCACCTTCAAGTCTGAGGGCATGGTCCACAGCCGGAAAAGGGTGGCCTGCCCACTACAGGTCAGGGGGAGGTCCTGCCTCGGATAGAGGAGTTTAAGTATCTCGGTGTCTTGTTCATAAGTGAGGGAAGGATGGAGCGGGAGATTGACAGGCAGATTGGGGTGGCATCCGCAGTGATGCGGGTGCTAAACCAGTCTGTTGTGGTGAAGAGGGAGCTTAGCCAAAAAGCTCTCTATATACCGGTCAATCTTTGTTCCAACCCTCACCTATGGTCATGAGCTTTGGGAAATGACCGAAAGAACAAGATCGAAAATACAAGCAGCTGAAATGAGTTTCCTCTGCAGGGTGGCTGGGCTCTCAGAGACAGGGGGAGAAGCTCAGTCACTCAGGAGGGACTCAGAGTAGAGCTGCTGCTCCTCCATGTCAAGAGGAGTCAGTTGAGGTGGTTCGGGCATCTGGTGAGGATGCCTCCTGGACGCCTCCCTCAGGAGGTGTTCCAGGCATGCCCAACTCGGAGGAGGCCTCGGGGCCAAGCCAGGACACACTGGAGGGATTATATCTCTCGGCTGGCCTGGGAACACCTGGGATTGCTGGTGGAAGTGGCTGGGGAGAGGACAGTCAGGGCTTCCTAGCTGAGGCTGCTGCCCCCACGACCCGGACCGACCGGATAACAGAGGACGATGATTTTCTGTTAGAGCTTTCAAATAATTATCTTTGAGGAAAGAAAATATTAAGCAATTCAAAAACAGCTTTGGCTGTTTTGAGATATATTTATTTATTCATATATATAATTACAACAAAAATCAAACATTGTTACTGATACAATTATTAAATAAGCATGGACCCAAGACTGACCCCTGCAGGACTTTGTTTTGCAATAGCTCACAAAACAATATTGTTTGAAAATAACAATAAGACAGAATTTGTCATCAACCAAAACTAAGATTGTAGAGCTCAAAGGGAGTGTGCTGTCACCCTGAACATCCCCACAGCACATCCCGGTAATTTAAATACACTCAGCTCAGGTGTGCTATCCTGCCCAATTCCGGACGAGAATAGTTTCACTTGTGTAATCTGGGAGCATTGATGAGAAAACGCTTTTTTTTTTTTTTTTGGCTTGATTTTCCATTGTACCAGAATCCTAAATGCTTTTTCCTCACTATGTCTGCTTAAGCCCTTGATTTGTTTGCCATGACTGCAGACAGAAGATTTCAGTACCTGTTAACAGAGAAAAATCTCCTCTTCAGGCCAATTTGTTTGTGTAAGAAGTAGGTCTGTTTTACATTTTGCTTTAATTTCATATTTGTTGAGCTGTATTGTCTGTTCTTTCTCTCCCATTTTGAAATCAGACCTTTGTTTCCTTTCATTTATAATTTTTGCTTTGCCATTTAGATGGTATGTTGCATGCCCATGCTGGCCGGGGGTGATGGTGTGCTGGTTTGTGTTTTGTTTATTCTGCCCTTCACACAGGCAGACCCACACCCTCAACAACTGATTTTGATACTTTTCTAATGGAACATGTATTGTTTTACTTAGTAATTATGTTTCTTAAGTTAAATTAATGGTTTGTTATTTCATCTCGGCCTGCATTCCTTCTGGTTTTGTCATGGTTTTAGAGCCTGGCCATGACTTGATGCTTGGCATTCTAAAGAAAAATAAAATGCCAAAATATCATACCTGGAATATTTGAACGGTCACACATTAGACACATCATAACCATCACACTAATTCTTTGTGTCATAACTGGTTCAAATTGAAATGTGCAGTGACTTTAATTGTGGTTTCCATTGGGATCATATCAAGTACGGATTTAAAAAACCATAAGCAAGGCGATCTTTGGTACAGGGGTGACTGGGCACTCTTAATGTGCAAAAAAAATTACAAAGCCTGTTTTTAGGCTGGCTAATAAATATCAAAGATTATTCTATAGATTATTTAACACAGCAACTTGGCTCATACAAAGTCTGTGCAACAAGACTTGCTGGTGGTTTCGCATTATAAGTTATTGGTACATTCACTTCCTTCATTTGTTCTCATGCATTTATGTGTTTTCATTACTGTATGAAAAGAATCCCATCCAAAGAAAGAATAGCAAGCAAAGGTAACATAGCACGTGAAAAAGAATGTACGGTAAAGAACAGCATATATTTCTAGCACCCATTTATTTCAGTTACTTTTAAACTGATGTTACACATGTGTAATATATAAATTCTTTCCATCTTTTTGATGTCTTTAGTTGTTTGGTGGCAGATTTTAAAGAGCGGTTTTATGTTCAGCAAATTCCCTGTCATTGTATACACAAATTATCTCCACCTTCATATATTCCTGAAGGAATGGGACCTAATAAGATACTGGATGTTTGTAACTGCTTTTCTAAATGACAAATAATTTGGACATCCCACTGAATTGCTGTCAAAAATGATTTCAAGCTTTGCTTCTTGTTCCACACTTTCCCACCAACTCATCTATCTTGTGATTTTACCGTTACCAAAAGTCTCAGGTCAATTGTCTTGTCTTGAGTTCTTTCCAACATTTTGACTGTGGTCAAAATGCATACATTATCTGTACATGTATTCTTACAGAATTGCCACTGGCAGTGTCCCATTTCTCTCCATGTACCACGAGTACACATAAGTGTTGTAATCAGTATCTTTAGACCTATATTTAATCATTACATATGTTGTGTGTATTTTCTGGCAACCAATCCTCAATGTGTAAAACACAGCAACATCTGGTGTAGAACACAGCTGCTGAAGGAAAAAAAACTTGCATCAGTTTTGGCAGCATGAGGTTCCTCTAACGGTACATGATTAGTCAAATTTCACACACATGCAGAACACACAGTCTGGTTTCCTAACTGAGATCATACCATCTGTCGGATAGAGCTCAGCGTTGTATCATTCTTCTCCCTGTGGAGAACCTTTAGGAGTCCACAGCCACACCCTGTCTGCAGAGATGAAATGCTGCCCCACTTCAATCGCTCTTCAGGACTTGCTCCATGTTAAGTCGCTTTACACCAGATGAACATGAATGTGTTCTTCTGTTCCAGGCAATTAAACGGGTGCATGTGTGCAGGGTTAAATGAGATCACTGGAAGTAATTACCAGTATCCATCACCGCAGCCAACCCAGCACATCTGCAACATGCATCTTTCTCCACTGTTTGAAGGTAAACTTGCAGTTAGCTCTTTCCTCACCTTGACTCTAAGGCCACGCACAGAAACATCCTTAATTTGTACAGTTTGGAAAAGAGCACAGAGTTATATACAGAGTGAACCCTCTTGTGTTTTTACTTTGTGATGTGGTGCATTTTGAATTGCCTGCATTTATTTCTCAATTAATGTGTCAGCTTTTGATTTTAAATTTTACAAAGGAAATGTTTTTTTCTGAACACGTCTTTATTGTGCAGGAAAATCCCACCTAAATTCTCCAAACTGCCATCACATTTTTATCTACCGCACCCACTAGTGGCAGATCAGGCACCCCCACACTTTGGGAATCCCTGATCTAAATGAAAGCATTAATTACAAATTACAAATTCGCCTCTCCCTCCTCCCTCCTTCTGTTGTGTTTAAGCCTCTGGAGATGAAGTGTCTGGATCAATGATTGCAACCACCTACTGCCCCTGTGATCCTGCTTTATACCCTCTGCTACACTTCTCATTACCTCGGCCAAGAAGGTTATGTTTTTATCCCTTGTTTTTTTGTCTGTCTTTCTATCTGTCAGCAAGATAACACAAAAAGCACTTGGCCAAAATTCTTGAAACTTGACGGAGGGATGAAGCACCGGCCGAGGAAAGGTCCATGACATTTTGTGACGGACCCATCAAATGGTTATAACTACATGCATATTTCTATGACACTAAATGAATGGCATTCTTTTGTCAGGGGACAACTTCATGCGATGGCTATGCAGCAACACAGACTCACATGACTGATCTACACACTAGTCCATACCCTGGGGATAAGTGCATCGGAACTAAATGCACAGTTGAAGTGTGAAATTTGGTTAATGTTACCTTGCAGACCGCAGACCTGTAGGTGCAGTAAAATTTGGCATAAATACAAATAGACTGAGTGATTGCAGGACTCTTTGAAGCCTTTACTATTCTAACCTACAGTAGGTATGTTTTTGCAGGAAACGAGTTAATGTTGTATTGCATATAAACAAGTAGCATAACAAATGTTCAAAGAAATAAAAGTATAGCGTAATGACATCAAATAAAAAAAAACTGAGGATATGAAATTTAGGTGACATTGAATAAGACATGAAGAAAATATAAGTCTGTATCAAAATGTGACGAATTTGTGATTCTTTTTGAAAAACATATCCATACTGACATTTGATGACCTCCCCAGCTTCTGATAAGTTACATCGTTGTATGACCAAAGGTGTTTCTGTAGCATTTTGATTGCT
Organism: Aulostomus chinensis; assembly: GCF_037954235.1. Classification (NCBI taxonomy): domain Eukaryota; kingdom Metazoa; phylum Chordata; class Actinopteri; order Syngnathiformes; family Aulostomidae; genus Aulostomus; species Aulostomus chinensis. Next base: position 10,293,245 of record NC_141322.1, read on the forward strand.
ACATGACAACAACATAGATTTGAAACCACTGGAAAAAATGTAGCCATCAAGTAGATGCAAACCAATTCAACCCTCGTCCACAATGTGAGTCATAATGACAGTGTAGTACTGTTTTTTTTTTTTTAATTAGAGAAAGAAAATGGCAGCCAAAGCATTGCTTTGTAAATTATTTAACAAATCAGTAATGTTGATTATTCAGCTACGTCCCTGTCTCTGTGTGGCAATTCTTTGCAGCCATGTACAGTTTTATATGGATTCAGCTGCCTGGAGAGTAGATACATGTACATATTTTGCTATTCATGACAAAACTAATATTTTCAATAATTTAACTATGCTGCTGTTGCCATGACTGAGCTTCAGTTGCAGCCTAAACCCTTTCAGTACACTGAGTATTCTGAAGTTTGGTCTGTGTCATTTTATTTTTGTCTGCTATAAATGAACCAAGAAAAATATAAAAGTAATTATTTCATGCTTTTTTAAGTTCTGTACTGTGTATTTGCTGAAAAAAGCTGAGGTGATTTTCACCTCGAAAATGCAGACCAAAATGCACAACTTGCACATGCATGTGTGTAAAGAGACGTGCTTTACTTTATGCTTAGCAACTTTTTCTTCATAGAACACACTAACTTATTTCTAAAGGGATATATATTTTTCTGGGCTATTTATGCTTCTGTGTCTAATTTGTCAGCTACGTCTTTTAGCGACATTTGAAAATTAGTTTGTTGTTAATGCATGATTTTTACTTGTGTCTTATGATGGCTAAGTGGTTATTAATGTCACAATAAAAAAATATCCCTGAGAGTAAACATTTGCCTTCATACTATATGGGACAAATGGCTAAACCTCATGTCTCCTCATGACAATTGAATGATTTGTTGATGAGAGACTTGGTTGTGTGAGGGTTTAAAGGTCAATGGCTGGCTAGTGTGAGATACAGTATCTTTTTTCTGTTGTTTTAGCCATTTTGACATTTTCAAAAAAGTCCACCACTGCCAGCCTGTTAGTGATAGGGGAAAAAATCATTCTTATGAATCCCTGCAATGACTTAATTAAAAAAGGTTAATTAAAAAGATTTGGGGCATCACTGTCGCCTCACAGCAAGAAGGCTCTAGCCCCTGTTTGAGCACGGGGTCTTTCCTGTGCCTGCGTGGGTTCCCTCCGGGTACCCCGGCTTCCTCCTACAGTCCAAAGACATGAAGAGGGGACGAGGCTGATGGATACTCTAAATTGACCGTAGGTGTGGCTGTGGGTAGTAGGTAGTCCAAGTCACTAAACAGTTCATGATAATCTCGGGTTCCTGAGGTGCTGCTGCCTTGACAGAGAAGTCAGATTCTTTTTTAAATCTTGGCATTCTAAGTTTGTGTTTGGCCACTGTATGGCCATATATCAAAATTTATGATTCTCTGTGTTAGGTTGAAGAACACTAAGGGAAAGGTCAGATTTTGGCAAACACCAAGGGATATTACAACATCATCATCTCCCTGTTTGGAGTTGTTATTGAGATGACATAGATGTCCCGGGAATTACCCCCATGTTTGGATTTGTTATTGAGATGATGTTAATATCACCGAGAGGAGTGTAATGTTCCAAGAAGTTCGTTGCACCAAAACAATGTCAGTAGTCAAGACATGCACGTACACACACACACATACACACATCAGTCCTGGACAGTCCAGCTCTCTAGAGTTGGAAGAGTTCATCTGTAATGAAAGTACACACCTCTTTGACTATAAAGATAGGTTGATGAGATGTGAGATGTGAGATCAACATGGGCAACTTCTGTTTCTCTGTGTTGTAGAACTTTTGAGACTTCAGCTGTACTCTATCTCTTTCTCTGGTCTATTCTTACATTTTTGTCACTTGGTGACCAGTTGAGGTTCTGATCGAATCCTCTATATAAATTGGCATTGTCGGCATCCTCTGAGAGGAAAGCAACGGTCAACAGGTGGCTCGGAGAAGCGATCTTCCTGCGCAGGGTGATGAGGGGCGCCAAAAAGGTAAGGTTTTAAATTCCTTACACAAATTCAAACAAATTGACTACAAATAAAATTAATAAAAAGGAAAACTAACTCACCGTGCGTAAGTTAGAATTGCTCCAAAGAGCCACCCAGAGACCGAACCCTCAGACAAAAAGAACCTGAAAGTTTAGACCGAGAGATAGAAGAAGCCAACTTTCTATGCACAGAATAGCTGCTGAAATAATACTAATTAGAGGTAAATGTGCATTTCGGTTTACTTATGTTGTATAATCTACATGAATAATATGTGAGGAAAGTCCTGATACAGTGAGAACTTGAACATGTGTGTTTGAGTTCATGTGGTTTTGTAAGTAAGTAACTCACGGTTCATGGTACTGAAGTTGCAGCACAGCTGATTAGATTGTAAGAGTTACATATCATTGGTCTGTGGCCACTATGCTTGGCTCTGTTGACTAAGAAGAGCTTGCTGTAGTAGGCTGACTGCAGACTGTGTTGGTTGTTGCTTGGCTGTGGGTAAATAAGTCATTTGGCATGTAATAATGGCGCATCCTGGTCAGGCAATACATTCAAAAATACACTAATGTGCTGGTAGGTGAGCCTGTCTGAGTGGGGATTACATGTCGAAAATTATATTTTATTTAATTCTACATCGCTTCTTGATCACACCTCCTTCAATATTGTTTATAACCTAAATCTATTGTTTATGGGAAATAACACATTAGCCACTAGCTTTGGGGAAACACAGGGATACACTCACTCAGGGAGTAACTCAGTGAGTCACTTTCAAGGCCCTCTTGCAAGGGGAAGCTCAGCTGAACTGAGGAATGAACAAGACATTTCAGTAAGTGATTCAGTTCGGTTTGTTTACCTTAAAATTGAGTTCTTTTTTAACAAATTGTTCATGAACAATACAACATGATCGCCTGTCCTGACAGTCCTCCTATAGGTATGTATTTTTAGGTTTCCAGGGATTATAATGATAGCACTATGTTACACTGTACATTCAAATGCTATGGCAGTGCTGTGTTCATTCAGCATGTCTTCGTAACAGGGGCAAAGAGATGAGTCAGGTAGGGTTGCCAATCGTCCCGTATTAGCCAGGATGCCCCGTATTTGGGATGCGCCTCTCTTAGCTCAAATACAGGGCATCCCGGCTAAAACGGGACAGTTGGCAACCCAAGAGTCAGGTGACTTGTATGGGACAAAGCACACAAAGTTACAAAACCCATCATGCTTTGTTAGTTCTGCAAAGGGTGGGAAGCTGTGATTGCTGTTGAGTATTTAGATGAAATATACTGTATTTCATTTCCCAGTTCAAACAGGATTTGAGTGAGACATGAACCTTTCCACTGCATTTTATTGGATCTTAGTTGACTTTAGACTGGCAGTGACACTTAAGCCAAAAAGAGTATTTTGCCCTTCAATTACTGACAAATAGATGTATTGAGCTCACAGAGATGTTTCCTCTCCTGTATTACAACATCCTGTGACTCCAGAATGCAGAAAGAGGCAGCCACATACATTTAGCTTGACGCCAGTGATGCCCCATGGCCACCAACACCAATCAACAGCACTGTTAGTGGTGAAGTTTGCTTTTCCACACACGCTAACTCTGTGGACAGTCACTGTGCTCCGTATTTTTTGATTAAATCTGCTTATCCTGAAGAGCACCTGCTTCTTTTTCTCTAACCACCATTTTAACCCAGAGCAGCAAACCTTAAGTGTTTTTATTGTTAAAACATTTTTGCTCAGTATTTTTTAAATAACGTGTGTCACTATAAGCTGATTTTTTTTAATCAATGTGTGTTTTAAAGTTGTGAGTGGATGACATTGTGCTTCTCTGTGTGCAGTAGGTAGATAGGAGCATGTTTTACACCTCTGACTCTACCCAAGGCCAGAAGAAAACAGAGTTCTCTCAAACTTCCTTTAAAATATATATAGCTTGGAGGGTAGGAGACATTCTAGTGTATTTCTGTCACAATTGGACTAAAGCTTTCCAATTTGGGAGTGGAAGTCCCTCATGGAGAAGTAGTTTTAAAAGGGAGTGAGATTTTTCTTAGTCATCAAAACCAACACAGCACTGGACTTATTCCCCGAAGCAGCTTTCGGAAAAGAAGCTGACATCGAGGAGAGAAAAAAGAAGAGACGTAAAACCACACACAGAAAACACCTTTTTGCAGAAACAAAAATAACACATCTGCTGTATGTGGTGTTCATTTGAGTAGATCTAATCCTCCCAACTCACCATGTGGAACATGCCTGTGGAATCACAAAATGTCAGACCAAGTTGCTGCATAGACTATCCCCCTGTTTAACATGAAATGTCAGTTCAGACTGTGACCCACTGACTTCCATAATAGAGCACAGAGAGTTGTCATGTTTAACTGCACCTGCTGAGGTCAGCCTATTGTAATGCAATACTGAATATGTGTATAACCTTCCCTGGGAGAGGCTAATGGTTCAGGCTCAAAGGGGTAATGAATCTGAGTCACTTCACATATGGTTACTTTTGAGTAACTGGCAAGCAGAGGTGGTGGTCACATCTTTACTTGGTTAAATGTGACAAAAGAAATGTCTTCTCTGTATAGAGATGTCCTTTCTTTAAATAAAAAAAGTACTTATCCAGCCACTAAAACAGTGATATGAGGCAAGTATTTTTATTGTAGTTACAGTCAGGTTAATTATCAGTTTGGGGCTATCAGGATTTATCAAAAATTATATCAGTAATAAAGGTATAAAGATCCTCTAGGCACCTGTGATTTTAACAGTGATGCACAATAGCAGATCAGTCAGATTATCCCAAATTCTGTCTTTAAGCAGTGTACCGATTTGCACTCTGATCAGCAATCCGATTATAACTATGATATACAATTGACAATCATCAGTCAGCGGATGTTTCCAGCTCAAAGAACTGCAGTGGCTGGCCTCATTCACTCCTTTAAAACTGCCTTCCATAAGTAGTTTGACTATTTTTAGATGGTCTCTGGCTGCACATGCAGTCTCTTAACTAGGAAGTTAATACATGTGGTAAACTGAGGCACACCTTGTTTGTTTTTACCATGGAGCAGGAGGTGCCAAGGCCAGGAAACCACAAATTAAGGCCGCTCACTGAGGGACTTGGGGCATTATGTGACAAACTGCACTTGACCCTCCAATGACAGCATTTTCCAACTCATTTCATCAATGCATTTTTTGATGATTAAAATGGGGGACACGCTTATCATTGAAGTGTGTGGCCGTCCTCAGCTGACTTTGACAACTAAATTGAATGTAATTACAGTAAAAATACATTACTGTGCATCTCAAGTTTAAAGATTTCTGAAACTCATTCTTCCTGTGTTGTGGCTTTCAACATATTTGTGTTAATTACCAGATTCTCGGCTATTTGCTTCAAAGGTTTTTCTTTGTCTTTGCATAAAATCATCTGTCTGTCAAATGCCTATGTTTATTTTTCTTATAAAAATCTATGTATAGTGATATTTACAGAAGAGCTTTAATACTTTAAGGATTGTGAAGTTGGAAAAACACACACGCTGACTTTATGACTTCATAATTGCTCTGCATACACAACTTTGGAGAGTAAAGCTTCGACTGCCTTCTAAATTGTTGGAATCCATAGTAATTCGGCAGAAGCCAGAGGGAAGAGAGTTCATTATCTTGAGGTTCTGAGGTATAATTGAACGGATGTGTTTTGAAATTAGTCAGCTCACCATTCCAATGTGAGAAGTAGGATCCTACAACGCCAATATGGTTGGCAATTCACATTTCAGTGAGCAGCACACAAAAGTCCACCCAAAGACTGATGGAGAGGCAATTAACTGTTGACCTATCTGACACCCTAGCCATATCCTATTCTTAAATCACTAGCTTAAATTATTAACCTCACAAAACCTGGATTTAGTGAGGCTCTCATACATCCTTTTTGCCATCAGTATGTTTTTTTTTTGTTGTTGTTTTTTTGGCATCAGACAGTTTCCTTTGCTCTTGATTTGGAGCTGCTAGACTTTTAGTGAGGTTGCTCTGAAATGTAAGATGTTCCATTAATCTGTCTGCTGCTGCGTTTTGATATGTCAAGGCAGCATGGAGCACCCAGACCCACTCAGAAATGTGAAAGGGTCTGCCTGCTCTCAGTCCAGGCCAAAACAATAATTGATCTACTTTACATTACAGTGGTGTGGTACACATTACACGCATAGTCTTCTGCTGGATTGAAATACAGCATGAACATAGAAATCTGTTTCATTAAACTACCATTATTGCTATTTTAAAAAAAACAACAACACCCAGCCTCCTCCCTCCTCCTCCTCATCCCTTTTTCAGGTCATCACATATTTCTTGTTATAAAATCTCAGCCAATATAATATATTTTTCTGTAGTTGATGGTGAATATATTTAGCATTTGATGGATTGTTGGCTAAATCATTTTCAGCTGTTGTATCAAACATTTTTTAATGACAGGCAGAAGCTTACAAGATCTAGCCCTCTAACATCCTCCCATATCCTTGCTGTTCCCATAAGAAGATCATAGGTTACATTTCCTGTTAAATGCACACTGCATTCCATCCTCTCTGGTTGCTCTTTAGTTCAGTGAACCCTGTCTGTCTTGACTCTGATGGAGACATAGAAGGCATCATAATGTAAGATAATCATAAATTTGCTCACCAGATATGTGTGTGCTCCAGCTTCATTAGACTCTTCCTCTGAAGTGTCACCCACGGAGGAGTGTTTCCATTGAAATGCATGTCCAGGTCTTTGGGGAAAATAACACTATCCTTTTTGGCTGTTGTTTAATTAAAAAAAATCAGTGAATTCCAATAATATACTTTTTTTATTGTAATATTTACACATTAAGGATTACAAGCAGATATTTACAACAGCCACTCCACAGCAATGCACGTGTCTGTTCAATCTGAGCACCACCACAGTTCTCATCTGTGCGGAGCCCTACAGCCACGTGCTGCTGCTGCTACTGCTGCTGCTGGTGATAAGAAGATGGCAGGGCCAGGCCCGATGAGTGGCATCATCATCCATCACTTCTCCCATTTTAGTTCCCTTCTTTAAAGGGGAGACATCAGGATGCACTGGCCTCAGGCAGCGACCTCCATCCTTCTCCCATGATTCACTCTCTTACTTGATTTTCCTTAAAAGTTATTATTTGCTTGCAAGTCAACATCAAAAAACACTTCCTCTCTCCAGCACAAGAGATGATGGCTGCTCAGAAATCTCTTGGATTATATGAGCAAATAAACTTGGTTCCCTCTCTCCCTGAAGTACCCACAACACCTCTGAGTCATAGGCTGCTAATGAAAACTCAATAAGGCAGACCACAGATCACGCAATACCAAGAGACTATTTCTCACTCTTCTCATTCTTAAATTGTTTGCTTTGGATTGCCACCTCTGGCACAGGTCAGTTTAGCAGCCAGAGGGCAAAGAAATGAGGATTATCCTTAACAGAGGGTTTTAAACATGAAACTAGCAGAAGCAAACATACGATAGAAGACAGGAATGAACATGAGGGCAAGCAAAGAGCTGACTGGGTGAAGAGACAATGGGCTTCATTCATGTCATGTCTCAAATGTGGACAAACGTCAGGACATCTTTTGTCCTTCTATTAAGCCTTAAAGACAGCAATCATCCAGGCTTTCAACATGTTTTTATGATCCAAGAGGAGCACAGCAGTTGTCAGGAGCAAGGAGTGAAAAATAGCTACCAGGCACACCAGTTTGTGGGTAAGAGTATTTCATGTATGATGCCCGATGGGAACTGGGTAGACAAGCGCTCATTGAGTGACAGGTCAGGACTATAAACAAGACACATGAGGGAAGTACATTTCAAATAAAACTGCAACTGGACTCTGAAAAAATGATGCAACTAAAAAGGTCCATCACAGTCCAAGCAGGACTGTGACATGGATTCTTCCGTGCTTAAAATGGTGGATTAACTGTGTGTATATTTGAATGTTCTACATCTTGCATCTTTATTTCAGCTCCTTTGTGTGTAATTTCTGAGTGAAACATCAAATTTGTAGAATAATATCAAGGTCTTGTGTTCTATGCAACCATTTTGTCTAGTTTGATCACTCATTCATCCTCTGAATATTCAAAGAAGGCAATGCACACTGAAATGTGACAAAAGCAAACTAACATGTTATATGGTTACTGAGAAATGTTTTTTCAATTCTGTGAGATAGAAGATATCAATCATATCAACCATCTTGCTTGTTTGTTTCCAGGCTAAAACCAGGCAGATGTTGGACTTGACTTCAGTCAGATATTCAGTTTTAGTGATAAAGTGGCAATCTAAATTTAACACTGTGTGGATGTTAATTTTATGACGTATGGAAGATACTTTCTGGTTATCTAAAAATATTCAAACTATTGATTATCAGTGTCAGCTGTTGTGTCATTTTGATCTTATTTGTCATCAGGCATTGTCCTGACATGAACTTGAAGCTACAGCAAGCCAGGGAGTGATTTCTGTTGACTAAATGTCTAAATAACCACTTGGACAACATGTTCACCATATAAACTTTACAAAGTGTTACAAATGACTTCTTTGCTGCACGTGTCACATTAGAAGACACTAGAAGACAGTTATTTCAGTGTTTTGTTTTACTGATGTAGCTACTTCTACTGTAATTAGTGTGCTATTTCCTCTACCAATGCAGGCAAGAAAAGGCAGACTCTCTGCTCGATGCTACCTCCACATGTGAGTGTATGCAGCCAGCTGCCCAAAAATACACCTTTGCCTTTCCTCCCAAATGGAAACAAAGCAGAATTACTATCCAGTCAACTGTGCTGCTGCATTTGTAATTTGGAAATCAAGCAGCTCCAGCCTCATCTCCTCACTTACATCGCCAGCCTAAAGTGCACATTCCGCCTCCTACTCCTCCTCCAGTTGAGATTATTCCTGAGCTAGTTTACATTGTGAATCATTTCCATTCCAATACGTGCAAAGCACGATACAGCGTAAGATGCACAGTATTGACGCAAGCCACTCAGTCATTTCTTCATTAACTCAGTTAGCGACTTGAGCTATAATGACACATTATCATTGGATGTTGGCTTGTTCAGGAAAGTACACACTGTGACTTTAAAGGCAGTCCATGAAGGATCCCACTCATTTTGGGCAGTATTCAGATGTTTTTTCAGTGAATCTATCACAAGTGTACAGCTCTGAGTGAGTAATTTCACACTTGGCTTTCGATTGCATCTCCCTGCGCATTTGCTCTTGTTGATGTGTCATGAATGTACTCACACCTGAAGTTAGATCTGTTCCCTTGTGATCGGATCACTCAGGATGTATCTTAATATCAGGCTGAGAAAAGGTCTGAACATGTTAATCCTTGTCCTTACAACTAACACTGTCTCAAATCAACTGTACTTGTTGAATGTCAAAAAAACCTAACAAAATGCATGTCTCCAGTCTACTGTTTTGAACTCAGGCTTCTATATCGGTGGTAGCGGTCCCCTTCTATTCGAAACCACCGTGCCTCTCTGGCCGCTCTGCTACTTAAACCCTCCCCAGGATCAAGTGACATTGATAAAAGCTTTCAGTGAAGTTCTGAGTGTGTATGATTGATACCTGAGTATGGAAAGACAGCAAGAGTTGATGTACTGCTAATGTACAATCTGACATTTGATTTGATTTGACACAAGGCTGTGGACAAGGAGCTGGCCCTCATTCCTGACAGCAAATATCTTTTTATGAATAAAAAACAATACATTTTCAACTGGGGGGCGGCATGGCTTATCAGTAGAGTGGCCAACTGGTAACCGAAAGGTCGCTGGTTTGATCCTCACTTAACCCGATGACCATGTCAAAGTGTCCTTGAGCAAGGTACTGAGCCTGAGACGACCCTGCCACGGACTGGCGACCAGTCTCTCCCAATGTCAGCTGGGATAGGCTCCAGCACCCCCCCCCCCCCCGTGACCTTTAACAGGATAAGCAGTACACAAAATGGATGGATGGATGGACATTTTCAATTGATGAATTGAAAATGCTTACAAAAACAAAAACTAGAAAAAGCCATCATAATAACAATAATAAAGACAATTATTATCGATGATAATAATAATAATAATAATAATAAGTGTTTATTCTGGGAAACTTGTCAGTATTTTCTCTCTTAAAAGAGTGCATGCATGACTTTGATCTTCTTCCTTAACATACTTTCATATTTGGTAACACTCATTAGTAACTTGGCCCAGTTAATTCCCAATGACTGCAACAACTTGTGCAGTGGAGTAGGGTGACTGTGGTGTTAAGCACACTAATTTAATTACCTTGTATGTGTTTTTCATGTTCGAGCCACCAGGGACCTTTTAATAGCTCTAAACCTCCATTGATTTTCACTCTTTGTTCTTTCACCCGCTCTTCGTAATGCTACAGGATAAGACAGTCTGGGCTGTAAATAGACAAAAGACCTCTATGTGTGAGTTTTTTATCAAACATATCAGTGTATGTGTGAAGCCATGTGTAATTATCAGTGGCTTCTCATGTATCAGCTGCTTCACTGCTAATTTCCAATATAAAACAAAATCAAAGAGAATCCATAAGATGCATTCAGGGTATCTGATTTCCACTCTGAAATACAACCACAAGGTCCAAAACATAAAACCCCACTCTGTGTTTTTCATCTCCCTCCGTCGCTCCCTCTGTTAGCTCCTAATAAGTGTGATCAGAGCTGAATAGCCTAACAGTCTGACCCTCATTATAACCAAAAGTAATAAGGGTAAGACAGAGTGAACCAGACCTCATTAGGCCTATAGCTAGAATACCCATCCAGGTCATCACCCCGGACACCAGCACTGCTCTCAGTTCTTTTACTTTCACATTGTCTCACAGAAACCTTTGTTCTCCAGCCAGCAGAATCCAAATTAAATTGTCTGAATTAGTGAGACATCTGTGGATGGGTTTATCATCTGTTTTTCATTGCTATGAATGTGGCATTTTTCAGCTTTGTACAGTACTGGCTGGCCACAATGTTAGAATGTGTTTCTGTGGTTTTCTGGTTCCTTTCAGTCACCAAACGCACAAATGTAGAGTTTTTTTTTAAATAATTTTCTGTCCAAACACTAGAAAATACTTTAACTACTTGATGCCTAGTAGAAATTAACTCAAAACTCTCTGTTCTGGACATGTTGCACATCAGACACAAGAAAAACTCTACTTTCCATCCACACTTCTTTAGCAGCCAACAGTTTAGAGAGTTGAAGGAAAAGCATTTTTTTTCCAAAAAAATTTTTTTTTTTTTGTCCTTAAGCACTCATTACTCAAACAAATATACCCAGCATTCACACATTACATTTTACAACAAAGCAGATTCATTGTTGAATCTCGGTCGGTGTCGGTGAAACGTAATTGTACAACAAAATGACCTTGAATATTGCTAAAGTAAGAAAATCTCATATGAATATAATTACAGGAAATTCCATGGATAAATTCATCTGACTGAGAGTGAAGGGATATTTTAATAAAGTGTGTATGTGTGTTGTGTGTGCGTGTGTGTGTGTGCATGCCCGCACATGGTCCTGAGCACGCACAAGCTGCTCTGTAGTAATTGTCTGTTGAAGACAATATGCTCAGTGTGATAATGCAGTCTATTAAAGGTCACATATTATGCAAAACTGGTTTTTTTTTCCTGGTTTCTCATCTGCATTTACACAGAGCCCCAACATTTGAGAAAAGATCATTCTCTCTATTTTTTGGTTGCGTCATCAAACATATGTGGAAAAGTCTCCGCCTCTGATGCCACATGTACCACATCAGGGTGACTCCAGTCAGTTGACAGTCCTGAGGGATGTTGTACAATGTTGCACTGAAGTATTCAGGAACTGTCACACTGAACTGTGTAAGCCTACAGTCTAATATTTAGCCATTTAAATTCTGAGAATAGGAGGGTGGAGTCTAGTTTTTTTTGGGGGGGGGGGGGGGGGTTGGCTCAAAATCAGATAGCGCACTATCAAATTTATAATGTTTTCATGCAAGATTCCATTTTAACATGTTGAGATTAAACCGGCAACTACTCAATTACTAGATAGCAGTCCTTGCTGAAACCTTGCTTGTCTTGAGTTGACGTTTAAAGGGGGAGGATTGATCTGTGTCTGTGACTAGAGGTGAAACGAACCACCATGCAGATAAACACTCAAAAAGTCCCCTATTAGTTTGTGCTTAAAAAAACTTTTATTGTCAGCAACAAAGTCACGAAATGTTGGGTTTGCAGCGGGCTAGCTTAACACCATTCCTCTATGGCAGAAACTTAACATGAAATGAAATAGTAAGATAAAGCAGATAACTGAAAGTGCAATCAGGGGACGCAGGAGAAAAACTAAACTTCAAAACCACAGTTTCACAGATTCAGTTCGAGAAGTGCTGAGAGCTGAAGACAGACAGCGTCTTTGTCTCTGGTCTTAGAAACAATAACATGAGTTCAAATTTAAGTTAGATTGACAAAAGACCGTTAGGATAAATCTGAGTGGGGAAAGTGAGCAGGCAGCACTCTGCCTCATTATCATCACTGAGGTGCCCTTGAGCAAGGTCCTTAACCCCGACTGTTGCAGTGGAGCATCACAGTGATCGCACATCAGACTGTGGTGGTAGTGAACAGCCTCCAGGTGTGAACATGGAACTTTGTCAGTGTGATCCTGTAAAAGCGACCCCTCTTTTTAATAACTGACAGATTTTTAACCTTTATTTAAGTGCTTGGTGACGCAAGAGGAACAGGTCTGATCTACTGAGAGGTTCCAGCCGCAGTTAGCTGGATCCTGCTAACTGCTTAGTTTAAGAGAAGGAGAAAAAGATTCAAAGGATCAGCTGAACAGCCTTTAAAAAACCTTGTTCTCTCTTGTCTCCTGACCTGACGCGGGGCTTGTAACACACACATAATTGTTTAAGAGAGAGAGAAGGAGGGTCATCGCAAAGCTGGGAGACATCACCCCAACACCCTTGGAGGTGGGTCAGATGTGCTCCAGTCTAATGTTAGACATGGTCCATCTTGGGATTGCTACATTCTTCAACTCAGTGTGGCCATGATTGCAACTGGTAAACATCGCTGAACATTCCGGTGTAAATGGGGCTACTTTTATCACAAACCTCAAATGGCATGGAGATCCCAACAAACCATATTTGTGGTTTAAAATGGAGAATAATGTGCAGCCTTTTCGTGGTATTGGGCCTATTGTGTATGATGTGATATGTCATTACAGTATAGTTTACATGGTCCATCTGTGAGAATACAGTAATTGGTTGGCTGAAAAGAAGTTCTGCTCCCCTTGAATAATTTGTATTGAACCATTAGAACGCAAAAGTCCCAAATTGCAAGTCTGGAGGAAAGCTTTACAACAAACAGCATCCACAAGGCACTGCTCAGCATCATCATACAAATTAAATAGAATAAAGTTGGCAACAAGGACATTTTAGTCAAATGCACACTTCAACATCGAGCAAGTTAATGATTAAATATCAAAAGCTGTATAGTGGCACCTGGCCACATTTTCACTGCTGCTAGTCGTCTGTTCTTCTATCCTGACTGCAGCTGTGTTCTACTGGTTTTAAGAGCACTTTAGAGGTGTCAGTCACCCAAAACTAACAAACAGTTCCTGAGATATTGCCCATTGGAGGTCTGTGTTCTCGATGCATTTCTGTTGCAGCTGGTGTCAAAATCCAGTTTCTTCATATAATACAATTAAAAATAAGAGTGTCAAGAATAGATTTCAAAACTGGTCCAACTCAAGTCACACTGGAAATAATGTTACTTGTGATGAATTTGTTTTGCAGTCTAATAACTTGCTAAAGTCAAATGGCACATATGACTGTACTCACAACTGTGAAAGTGTTCTGGTTCACCAAATTATCGTTTACTTTATCACAGATGGTCATCAGATATTACTGAACAGCTCATGTTGCTTTTCACTTTTACTTGTCAGTTGGGATGTTTTATTTCATCATTTGTTCTCGCTGTATTTATCATGAAGCAGTAACATCTACATTGATTCTTAAACTTCCCTAGTCATCTCAAATTTGTTACCTTTATTTTGAGGCAAAGATTATGGATTTAACCCTTGCAGTTGTAGAGGTAAACTATTTCAAGTGGGCTTGTCATTGCAAGTCTGGAAATAGACCTGATTTTGAACAGGTTTTAACAAGGATTCTATATTTCAGCCAATAGCTTTAGGGAGAGTTTTTCTCCACTGAAAACTGAGTTTCAGTTTCTGGGATCTGTCCATGGTGCTGAAGTCAAAGAAGGCACATCCTCAGCTGCCTGATTTTAACACACCATGTCGTGTTCCGATGCTGCTGGCTGGCTATAGGGGGATACCGCTTCATGGAGCTCCCTAATTAAATGCTCCCATGTGAATTAATAAATTAATAACACTGTGAAATTGCAGCGCTCCCATCTATACCTGATGAGTTAAATGGAGAAGCAATGGGGGGGGGGGGGAATCATAGGAGAATTTCCACATAGCTTCAAAAGTAAATGTTTGGGTTTTATGTTCAATTCAAAAGGGTGAGATAATATGTCATGTACATTAGCAATAATAGTAAAGTAATCATTATTGTAATAATAATAATAATAATGGCACTACTAAAACCTGAAGGGGCTCCCTCTTGTCCTTCATTAATGTCCATCTAATATTCCCTGAGAGATTAATGAAAATGCCCAGAGACAATAAAATTATGAAAGTGACACAAATCATGACCTGTTTTTTGATGACTATATTTACGTTTGAGTTCACCATGGGGCGGCACGGTGGTGCAGTGGTTAGCACTGTCATAATAAAGAAGGTTCCGGGATCGAGCCCTTGGCCTTTCTGTGTGGAGTTTGCATGCTCTCCCTGAGCATGAGTGGGTTCTCTCCAGGTAATCCAGCACGTTAAGTTAAACGGCGACTGTAAATTGACCGTAGATGTAGCAGTGTGTGTGAATGGTTGTCTGTCTATACATGTTGGTCATGTGATGGGCAACCCCATATAGAAAATGGATGGATGGATGGATGGATGGGAGTTCACCATGCTCCAAAATCGAGCAGCATCAATATCTCCATACACAGGATATACTGGTCCCATCATTGATCCCAGCCCATGATGAAACAATGTGTTTCAGCAATAACACAAGTTCAGAGAGGTTGCATTCAAATATAAATACAAATGTCCTCTCTGCCTGAACAAATTCAAATATTGGATTCTCTGTACAACCCCTATTAAACACATATTAATATTTATCGTCTGATTTTGATGGTTGACTTACTACTACATGCCCTACTCCTTTGGCCCATGAAATGTTTAATGTGTATTGTTTGAACAGTTTTAAGATAATCAAGTCACAGACATCCAGAGATTTGAATTGTATTTTATTTGTATTCACAGATATTGTAGGTCTCATACATTTAGAATCTTCCATATGTTGCTTTATGGTATTTATGCAATACGTTTGGCTTCTCTCACAGTTGATCAACACACACACAGGATCTACTAAAGGTATTGTATATGCATATTTAAGTTCCTGGATTATATGTTTCAAATTGCAAACATCTCAGGTCTACATGGTTTATTGTATTAAGGCTTTTGGTATGACTGCCATAAGCTTTATGTCATGTATAATAGCAACATAAAATGGAACATTATCGAGAAGTATCTGTATCTTCTCCATTTGCATGCAGTCAGGTGACTAAAATATCAGAACTAAACTTAATACAGATGATTCAAAGTGAATATGATTCTGTGTTTCCTGGTTACTGTCACCTTGACATTTAGCACATAAAAATTCTGTTTGTGTGACAGGATGTCTGCTTCACCGCTAGCAAAATATCTACCAAGTGGATCTCAGCACGATTCAGGAGCACCAAAGCAAGTATTTAGGTGACAGAAACAAACGCGGGCGCGCGCACACACACACACACACACACACACACACACACACACACACACACTCACAGGTGGCTTGCTAAACCCTGTGGAACTGTTGGAGCACTCTTTTTTTCATTTTACCTTAATTTAACCAATTTATAACCTTAATTCATACTCAAATTGAAAGGATCTTTTCAGGTTGTTTTAGTCTGTTTTTGAAACAACCTTATGTGCCCATGAGCACAATTAAACCATTTTTAATCCCTGTAAATTTTCTTTCTGTCCCTTCTGGTTGTAAAGAGATCTAATCCTAATGTAATTTCCTGTCTTCAAACAAACGGGAGGAACGATCCACAAGGCACAGTGTAAAATGCATTCGGAGGATTAGTTGAAGCTAATGCCTGGTTTTAGCAATCACAGTTGGAAACAAAATAAAAGTTTGTCCCTTTTGATTGTGTAATCAGAAAAGACTTGAAATCATAACATTTAAGGTTTCCATCTAACTCAAGTGTACATCACTAGTTTTCACAAATCTTGGCAAAGGTAAAGAGAATTTATGTGCGTTACCATCCATTACTGGTATATGACTATAAGGTGACATTGTATAAACCTTTGATGGGGGGGCTCATCTGTTGGTTAGGAGTGGCCCATCTGTTGGTTAGAAGTAAACTAGTAGTGATGCCCAGATGGAAGTGTATTGTCTTGTTAGCCAAACACATATTTATTCTATTATATAGTTAAGATATCTTTAAAGTTCCTTGCCTCCAAATTTTTATTTGGACATGTAGAAGTTTGCATTTATGAATGTTAAGGCATCATGACACAAGCCACACATGTTCCTCTTCTCTCATTCAGTACCTTGAACCATCTGTAGTATCACTCCTACACCTGCTATTGTTTCTTTGATTGCTTCCTGAACCTCTTGAGTTTGCCCTTAAGGATAACATTGATTAGGAAAGTACCACCGTGGATTTATCTTTTTTTTCCCTTCAGCTGGGTTGTGTTCTGAGAACTACTCCTGAACCGCTGGAGCCAATTAATGTCTGAACAGATGTTAGCACAGAGAGGTAAGCTTTGCCGCAGGGTCAATCAGTCTGATTCTAAAATCCTCAAAATAATTACATTCCATTATTATAGGCCAATACCTACTGAGCTGCTCTCATGCAGCACAAGGGCTGACCATTGCTGTGTGAGCTCACATGTTGTCAGTGAGGTGGAATGACCATACATAATCCTAGGGGGTACTCCATGGTCATTAAACTGGACTGTGCGGACTGAAGCACCCAAAATGGTTAGCATGCAACGTTAAATCAGGAAAAATGCATCAGCGCTGTTTGATTCTTAATGTGTCATATGATCATGTCTTTGATGTGCCTTTCTGCGTTGTTTCTCTCCTCATTTCATTCTGATTTATGTTTGTGGAGAATGGAAAGGGAGATACAAACACGGAAATGAAATACCTGAGGCAAAAGTGGGACTTTACACTTGAAAGTGGAAGGCATTACTTATGCATTAGGTATGTCTTTGAAGAACCCAAAACATGCATATTTCTCTATTCCTTCCCCCCAAATAATACAGATAAAATCAATTATTCATTTGTAAATGTTTATTTCACTTCAATAACAAGTATGACAGAGGCCTTGATGTTGGAAAAAATGTTCCTGCAGTAACCCACACACAATGCCCTCACTGGAAGTTTATATTTCTTTTTTGAAGTCAAACTGAACTGTCCTAGAGCATGAATTAAATAAAAAGTGATTAATCAAAAATACATACAGCCAGCCCACATTTTACTCTCCACTAAAGATGCATTATGTACTGTAGCTTTGCCCCTGCCAAAATCCAGGATGCTGGGGCATCAAGACCTGTCAATTTGAGCCTGAGCAGTGTAGCACATCTTTTAAAATAAACTGTCCCTGACAACGTTACTGGGCCAGACAGGAAGCTAACATGTGAAGTAACGTGATTCTACGATGACATCCTTCACACTTATGATTGATCTCAATACCTTGGTCACGTATCTGAAACCACAGCAGATGTGTACGTGTAGAAATGCTCCGGGTGAGTGAATGAGTGTCTGGTAGGAAAGGTTCACCATGATCTTTCTCCTCTTTGCTTCTTGCATTGATTACCTCTGACATCACCTGACATTTTTGTTTTTTTTTTGTAGTGAGAGCTCCAAGCCAGCCTCCAGTATGTAAAGCAACTAGCAAGCGTGTCAGGCCCAGTCAGCTCAAGTAACATGGTGCATGAACAGATGTTGGGAGCTCAGAGGAGGAATGAAAGTATTGCCATCCACTTATTTACCAGCCAGAGTTCCATCAAAGTGATGTTGAAACTGTCACAGCCCCCACTCCTCTAGCTCCATCTCGCTCTCTGAGTGATTACAAGAGTGGAGTCAGGTGTGAGGTCCAGGACACCAGCTGTCACTAATCATCATCAGTGGTGCTTCTTAAAATCGTTCGTCTCCACCATTGATGTATCTGCTTCGGCAGCAGCCCCGTTCAAGCCAATATGACCGTTTTGTCTGTACAGTTTTCCAACCAACGGTACATCCTGTCCTTTTCTGACCTAAGACTGTTTTCACCTCAACGCTTTTTCTGCATCAACCTTGTATTTGTCAGTGCTTGCTACCCCTGGCTGCCTGCCAACCATCCAAGCACTCAACCCCCTAGCCTTACTTAATTAAATCCAATCAGTACAACAAATACCATGACAACAGCCCTCTGATTCTTATCTGTAGGTTCCAGCATTGAATTCATATACCCATTAAGTTACAGATAAAAAATGCCGCATCATACTGTATTACATTGAATTCTGTATTCATTGTTCACCTGACACAATCACTTCTAACATGTTATACTGTTATCATAAAGTCTTCAAACCAGATTCTGTAGAGTTTTACATATATGAACATGCTAAGATCAGACACATCCTGTCTCAAAAAGATGCAGGAAAACTAGTCCATGTTTTTGTCACCTCCAGGCCAACCCAGTCTCATGTCAAAACGTGAAGAGGCTACGTTTGTTCACAGTGCAAAACGTATCAGTTCTTCGATAAAGGCCTAAAAATTGTGAAATGGGTACGTTTTTTCCCCCCTATTCTTTTCTATTGGAACGCTGGTAGGTCATGTGACTCTTTCATGCGGGCATCTCCAAACAAAAAACATGGCGGCCGCTCCTGTCATTTTCGGAGGAAAGTGCCTTATTCCAAGATAGTTTTGATTTAATAAAGCATTCTGATGACATTTCTAGCGAGAAATATGCATTTTGTTTTCATAATCTTCGCTCAGTTCTTGTGTATAATCTTTTGTTTGTTCGTTATTACGATGAATCTTTCACCTCTCGGAAGAGAGTCGTGACAGTGTCACGTTTCTGCTGTTGCTATGTTGGTTTCTAAGGACGCCATTACGGACGAGCATCATTTCAAGAGAGGTTTGATTTTAAAAAAGCATTTTAAGGACATTTCTGGCGAGAAATATACATTTTATTTCCATAATATTCGCTGTTCAATAAAAACAATATGAAATGGATTGTAGTGCCCCAGGAATTACAAACATCTGCTTCCGGGGAAGTTGGCCCCCCGTTCTTCTGTGAGAAAATCCGGAAGTTGTCGCGCACTCCGAGGAAAAAAAAAAACACATATTTTTAACACTTTATCTTTTGATTAAAAAGACAATCTGCAAATTCATTTAATTTCTGGATGTTTATTCTACCTACAAAGTACATTTGTAACCATTATAGATCTAACAATCAGCATTAAGAATATACAGAGGCTAACTCCTGCACTCAGAGGTGGCCTTTTAGTTCTACCATTTCACACTATATTTACAAAGTTTACACACATAATATAATGCCCAAGAGTAGCATGTGCTGTGAATTTCAGCCATCTAGGTGCTAAGGGGCCCAAGCACGGTCCCGGGGCATCCACTAACCCTAAGGGGCTCCTCAAAGTCTGGCCCTGCTTCCCTGGTTTCATTTGGGCTGAAGCCACCAAAAGTTTGTTCTTGCTCTGTTGTTCTTCTGCAGAGTGAGGTTGCCATGAACAGAGAACCATAGACCACATTGGGTTAAACCAAATCCATTGTTCATACTAGTTAAAGATTGTTTTATTCCATGTGACAAAATATCAAACTGTCAAAAATTTTGTACTCATGTATTTTGTTTGTCTTAAAACAACATTTGCTAACAAGTAGCTAAATGAAACTCTGAATGTCCTCACACCAAAAGAAGCACCAAAGCTCGTTGTTGTGACATTGAAGTTGTGTCTATAGTGCATTTTATGCATTGTGTAACATCAGCTTTATACTTGTACTAAACTTTGGATGTGAGTTATCCACAGATGCTGCTGGGTGCTTGTTTGTAATGTGGTACAACATCATGCTAGTGCTACTTCAGCTACATGTTGCATTGTAGCCTCTCCATATGAAATGGTCCCTCACTAATCTTGGTTTAATATTATTTCTTTTACTGCCTCAGGTTGCTAGCTAGCAAAGCTGTTAGCAAAATGGATATGTAAATCAAGCCCTAGACCAACCTTGTAAAACACAATATGTTCAACTTTTTTCTGTCGCCATTAATGACGCAAATAAAGTAACCTATTGGTATGGAGGTAAAATAAACTTGGATTTTATATATCCAGCTCCTCTGTCATGAGTGACAGATAAGTGTCTTATCTATTATTTATCACTATTTAAATGGTGTGCAGGGGGAGCAGCACCTAATATCAGTGATGGAAGAAAGCAGATAGAGTGACATAGTTGGCCATAACAAGGCTATTACACCCAGCAAGACAGTTCATTTCCCAGTAAATGTCTCATTCCACCATTTATCTCTGACACATAAATTGTATTTGAGCCAGATCTTCCGAGGGCTAAAGTGAAGTCCCTCCTCTGCAATGTTAAATGACCTCTGGAACAATTTGATTATGATGTCCTGCTGACATATGGATTTATCACAGACCAGAGCCATGTAACAGATACGATTATAGTTCTGGTGACAGGAGAGAGGGATGAGAGATAGAGATTAGAGAACAGACTCTGAAGCCCAGTTAAGTAATCAATTTACATGTGTCTGACATGATAAATAAAAAACAAATGATTCTTCTCTCCATGGTCTTATAAACATGAATTATAGCCTTAAGGAGCAGCAGCATGTGAACTTCACTCAGAGCAAATGGATCCTTCAGGTACATTCTTTGTACAAAAACAGTAAACACATTACATTTATGATCCTGTTTGACACCGCACTGTTATGTAGCAGCCCCAGCAAGTTCCTTACTTCTATTAGCAATTATATTTCCACTCTGCAGCTCTATTGAATCTTGATGTGTTTTCTTAGCTCAGGCCTGCATGCCCGGTATATTGTTAGCAATGTTGACATCTCTTCTGACACAGCACAGGGGTCTTTAAGGCTGAATGAGCCATAATTCAACACTGCGGACCAACAACAGAACATTTTCAAAATGTCACCAGCGAAGTTCAAATCTATATTTTCTACATCTTCCTGTCTTCCCTGATTGTCAGCACCTGGCTGAACACCAGTGAGCACAATGGAAATACAAGGAAGACTGACTCAAGTGACATTTGTTTGGAGACCTGCATGATGTCTGCAGCCTTTTGAGGATGGATGGAGGAGCTGTGTTAACTAGGCCACTGATGGAAACTCAGCAGGTAACTAGCACTGACATTGTTCTTCCTCTTGTATTTTTCTATCAACCACATTTTTGACTTTCTGCAGATACCAGGGATGACAGGGAGGTGGTGTGTGAGGACAGCTTATCTGTCACAAAGTGCATTAGGACAGCAGGAATAATTTGATTGGCCCTGACAAACCTAAATGCTGTTCTCTGACATGCTGTGAAACTGAGAGCAGCAGATTCGCTTCCACGTGCTGAGCCACTGGCAGGACAATGGCAGGACTGTGGAAGTAAAAAAAAAAAAGAGAGACAAATGACCGTGAGGGTCCCAACAGGTGAAAATCTGGTTATCTATATTCAATGTCCTAAATCGTCTAGCAGTTAGCAACGACAGGGCCAAATAGTGTCATCTGGAGTTGCTTAGAGTGACTGTTAGATGGTCAATAAGGTTGCAGTGATAAACAATTCTTAAATTGCATTTGCTTATGAAAAGATACTGCAAAACATCTAATCTGCAAATATCTTTCTCCATGACCCCTTTTTTTCCAAAAGAGACTTTACATCGGCTAGACTAGAGTTTGTTTCCTCTAATAGTCCGCTTTCTTTGGGCAGGTGTGAAAGCTCACCCAAACTCTGGTGTGGACCAAACAAGGGAACTCTGGGGGTCCGTTTACGTTTTGATAGTTTGATTTTTCCTTTAAACTGAACTGTCAGAGAACAAAAGTAAGCTGGGTTTGGTTTTCCGTTGCCAACCAAAAAAACTGGCTGAATTCCTGTTTTTTGGTTTGAAAACTTAAAAACGAGGAAACCAAAATCAAATAACGGTAAATTTTGACTGTTAAAAAATCTCTCTGTTCGTTTTGATCTTAAACAAAATATTAACACCAAAGACAGACCGGAAGTGTCCAAATGTCAAAATAAAAGCCCAGTAATTTGAATTACAGCCAATAAAATCTTTTTTCCCCTTGTAAATGTTGTGTTTTGAGCATATGGATACATTTTTGCAGCTGTTTGCAGTAACGTAGTAGACCTTATGGAATAATGCTGGGGGCTGGTTGATAGACCAACTTTACTCACAGACTCATTCTCACACTGAGATCCCCAACCCCAGGCATATTTAGCAGTTGGTAGCGGCACCTTTATGTTTTTTTTTCTTTCTTTTCAGCCACATGAGATCCATTACAGACCTAGTCAGGTATTTTATCTTCCCATCAGGGCGCCCTTACCGGCACGGGGCACTTTGTCAGGCGTACTCCAAATACAGGATTTTCATCATGTCCAGTTGGTGCAGACCATCCCTCTATTTTTAGGAGTGCCTGGTTCTGATTTATTTTGCACATATTTTGCAGAGAGACTTAAAGGCCTCATAGACATAACCAGGAGATGGTCCCTGCATTGACCACGTAGGTCTAAACAAACCAGGGTTGTTGTTTTTAGGTCATGTCTTCCTGATGGCATTTACATGCACATAATTAAATAAATAAAATTGTGTTTTCACAGACTGTTAATGTGACATGAAGTTACAGTCTCCCTGTGCCTGCGTGGGTTCTCTCTGGTACTCCAGCTTCCTCCCACAGTCCAAAGACATCAAGAGGGGACGAGGCTGATTGATACTCTAAATTGACCATTGGTGTGAGTGTGAGTGTGAATGGTTGTCTGTCTCTATGTGTTGGTCCTGCGATGGACTGGTGACCTGTCCAGGGTGAACCCCGCCTCTCACCCAAAGGCAGCTTGGAGAGCCCCCCCCCCCCCCACATGACCCTTAACAGGTAGGAAATGGATGGATGGATGTTGTGAGGATATCACAAGAGATCAAGTCAATGAAATGGCCAGGGAACTAGGCCATGGGCTGATTGGGAGGGCTGACTAAGGTGGAGTCAAGATAAGGACTGCATTCACCAACACCCCCTTATTTTAGTGAGGTTTACCAATAATGCAAAACTACAGAAAAATGGCATTACCAAAAATAAAGTAAGTATGCGCTTTGGTAATAGTCAGGCTCTCTTTGTCTGGTTGAATATGTACATGATCATCTGTCCAGATGAATTTAGTTCCATTGCACTGCACCTGTTTACACTGATAATTTGTGACATTCGAGCCCTTGGCCTGTCATGGGATAGTGTTTCGTATACCAGTGCTTAAAATAATTAGTGGCATATTAATGTATTAATATGGCAAATACTTAGAAGGAAAAGCCTCCATATCATTTTATATTAATGTTAATGGCATATAAAATCTGAAAGGAGGGGTAGGCTCCCAGATTTCAATGTACTTTTATTTATAATCCCTGAATTTGTCATGATGTCCCAATGGTAATCAATAAACTATGATGTTTAAAAAAGGAAGCATCATAATCCGTAAAACATAAGGGATTCCATCAGTTAGACTGGTTGGCCCATTTAGCTCCATCAACAGCAGAAACCAGAATGCAGCTGACTGGGCAGCTTAGCTGTCCGTCAAAAGGCTGAGCCCGGGAAGCCTAAAGCACGTATCAACACCTTGTTGGATCAGTGTTGGATCAGTGTTGGGTGAGCAGCATGTTTTCTATTGTTATCTTCATCAATCATTCTAAGGGCGGCATGGCTCAGCGGTAGAGTGGCCATCGAGCAACCAAAGGGTTTGATGGTCGCTGGTTTGATCCTCTCTTCCCCGGGTGACCATTTTCGAAGTATCCTTGAGCAAGTTACTGAGCCCTTAATTGCTCCTGATGGCCCTGCGATGGAGTGATGACCCATACAGGGTGAACCCCACCTCTCGACCAATGTTCATAAATCATGGACTGTGTCTGAGATGATGGTCGATATTCAGCTTCAATACATCTTGACCAATGAGAAGTAAACACACATTCACAAACAAACTCAGATTTTTTTTTCCACACAATTTCCAAGTTGTCAGATTTCTGTTTTTCAAAGACCGTATTCTTTAGCTGTTTATTTACTCAACTTCAACTAATGCCTCCCATCCAGCATCATGATTTAAACATGAAAAAAGCTCAGAACACTCACATTTCAGCAAAAAGAATGACTGTCATGATGCAAGTGTTGGGCATCTTTTGCAGGGAAGCTTCACATATTTCTTGCATTGACAGTTTTGTGAGCTTTGAGATAAATTTGATGAGAGGAAATTTGCATTTTTAAGACTGCAGACTCTAGATGTTCTGTTCAGTTAATGCCTTATGAAACAGTAATCACTTAACTTGACCTCACAAACTAAACTTGTGTAAATTCTTTGAGGTCAACAATCCAGCTACAGATAAAACCCTATTTGCACTTCAAACTGTAAAAAATCAGATAAAACATCCATTTTATGCAGGATTCATGTTGATGTGTCTCTCTTTGCTGCTGGGTTGTAGTTCCTCAGTGTTTTTATTCTTGGAGCCATCAGAGAGACTGCTGACAAGGCAGCTGGCCCAGATTTGGCTTTTGTAATGCAGCAGTTTGATCAATAGTTTGTGATTCCTGTGTACATGTGAATGCCAGTCTGAAACTGCAGCTGACTCACCCTTGAAGTGCCTCACTGGAGAAAATCAGTCAATTAAGTTCTTAAGAAAATGTACAAAAATTGATTTAGTAGACAGAAAATGGCCTCTCAGCACTATTCCACCATCAAACACCCGATTCCACATCACTCAGTCTGTAACAAACATAACATACATGTTGAAAATAGACATTTAAACTTGACAAGCTTGGGAGCATCATGATCAGCGCCCAGACAAATGGACTTCAGTTGACGGCTCCATGCTTGATTTTGTGAGATAGCCAGAATGAACAAAAGGGGGATGACATTACAACCTTCACTTATACTTTCACCTCCATCTGTACCAGTTTTCATGGGTGTAGCATGGATTTGGGAGAAGTCACTGAGCTGATATAAGGGCTTTCACAACTGTGCTCTGTTTCCATTGGTATGTTGTTAACTTTTTCATTAGGTTTTTTTAGTTTACCAACATTTTTAACCAAATTAACTATTATGGTCCTGTCTGAATGTAGACGCTCTAGTGTCTCTCGACCAGTTTTCAGTTTTGGATTCTATGAGCATTGTTTCTTCTCAGTCTTTCTGTGTAGATCCCCTTTTTTTTTGTTTTATTATGTCTCATTTTTAAACCAAACCAAAAAAAGATTTGATTTACATGCAACCACTGCTCATTTTATCTTGACATAGTATATATACTATGTCAAGATAAAATGAGCAATGTGCTTCCTTAGTGAAAACACAACGCTGCATCTAAGGTGATGCAAAAAAGGAAAAATAGTATAGCCGCCTCTAATTGTTGTGTTTTCTGCAGTCCAGGAATCAAGACCAAACACTGCCAGCCCAAATACAAGCAGCAAAAATGAGTCACCTCCACAGGGTGGCTGGGCTCTCTCTGGAGATATGGTAAGAATCTCAGTCATTCAGGAGGGACTCAGAGTAGAGCCCTTGCTCCTCCATGTCAAGAGGAGTCAGTCAAGGTGGTTTGGGCATCTGGGGAGGATGGAGAGGGCAGTCTGGGTTTCCCTGCTGAGGCTGCTGGCTCCATGACCCGGACCTACTGGATAAGCAGAGGACAACAAGACAAGAGATGAGTCACTGCCAGCCCGTTCACTTTGTCAGCCATTACTGAGCAATGGTAGAACTTAATGAAGTGTGTCCATAAGGGTTGGATTCAGAGTGATGTGTTGAAGTAGGACCCAAACACAGGATACTCAAACTCAAGGTCAAGTCAAGTCAATTTTATTTGTCTAGCGCCAAATCACAACAAAAGTTATCTCATGACACTTTACAGGTAGAGCAGGTCTAGCACCACACTCCTTCAATGAAGCTACACCCAACAATTGTCCATGAGCAAGCACATCTTGCAACAGCGGCGACGAAAACCTTCCTTTTAACAGGCAGGAACGTCGAGCAGGTTTATAATGTTGACCCAAATTAACAGGCCACTAGCAACAGCTAGCTCAACAAGGTGAAGTTACATGAGGACGTGACAGTCGGCCTTAATTATATACTCATCTAATTACATAACAACTGAGGAAGTTTGATAAACTGACAAGACACAGGTGAGAGACTGTAAAAGGCAAGAACCAGACAAAAACAGGAAATGCCAAGCACATGAAGACATGGGAAGAAGAGCTTTCAAATTATAACAGGAACTGGTCAGAGTGAATTAAAACCTGAGAAAACACAAACTAGAAACATACTGATGGAAAACAGAAAACACAGCTGATAGTCTGAAACTTGATGTCTATAATTAGAAGTGGACATGGTCCAAACTGGACCGTGACAGTGAAATATCTAAGCAACCGTAATGACTTTGGTGATCAACTGTCATTTTTTGGTTCTTACCATGTGTACAGTATTGTACAGGTCCTGGATGGTTCCAAGTAACTTCCTCACAGTGGTAATTGTGGTTCCTCACTTCCCAAACCAGGCTCTGCTACATGCATTTGATAAGTGGGCATGACTACATTTCATTAAGACAAGAGCAACTGATCTCTGATGAAACTAGCCAGCTACACTCAAGACTCTTCCTACTGATGTCACCTGGGCAGCTGCAGTAAAGGCAAAGATTTGACATCTGTAAAGACAGTTTAAGGATCAGTCTACCTTTACAACCTGCGCCTGCCTCAGATTTCTTTGATGAACCTCAGACACCAGGGAGGACGCAGGGCTCTCTGAGGTATTCACTTGCTGGGAGTTGTGTGGAGTGTCTCTTGGGAACCAAAATTGGGAGTTTCCAGATGAAAGGTCAGCAGCTTGCAGGATGTGGCAGCATGAAAGGCTGAGCTCAAGACTGTTATTGACCATTCTGTAGCCTGCTATGAACTTCAGCCTTTGTCCATTGTAGAGCAGTGCATTGGGACAGCAGAGCCTACTTCTTTGTCCTCTGACACATTTGCTCTTAGTTCAATTATGTGTCATTTAAGAATGACCTCATACTTGTAGCTAAATGGCCTTGTGCCACCATGTTACATTGGGTAGTATTTCTTTGTCCTGATAAGCCGGTCAGTTCAGGTGAGTTGGCTAAATAAACAACAAAACCACAATGTACAAGAAAACATAGCATCTCAATAGTTGACAACAGCAAGAGGAGACTGTATCTGTTCATTAAAATAATGAATCCACTGGAATGGTCACAATGATATAGTGCTGCTGAGCAGTGCAGTATTACAGCAAATTAAGTGCATTTAGTGCACTTGGAACATAAGAAAATGTAAATCTAAAGCCTGGACAGCCTGTTTTTATTATTTTTTATTTTTTTATTTCTGCCTTAAAATATCCTAGCTTGTATGTCTTTTAGTTGCATACACATTTTTTTGCCTCTCATAAATAATAACAGGTAAAACAGAATTTCATCCGGATGTGCCAAAATGATGATATATTGTGCAACTGGTGCATTCAGTTTTTTTAAAGAGGAGATATGTGGAGACCATTGATCATTTATTCTGATAAAAAAAAACGTAAATGACAAAATCCTGCAGACAATGGCAATCATTTATCTTCAGCCTTACTCCTGTGGACTCCAACAGCAAAAAGAAAAGGGGCGCTAAAGCTAGGAGCCAGCTCGCAGGGTACATGATGGGTTGTAAATATTAACATAGAATTTACTTCATATAAATGAAATAACCTCAGTGTTTGGCTTCAAGAACAGATGCTGCAGCAATGTGAAAAGCAAGCTGGTGTGTAACTTCATCTGTCTCCATTTGCATTGTAAAATTTGTAGTTATTGGAAAGAAATAGGTTAAATTTCTTTCAAAATTTTCATTTCTCCTCTTTTATGGTATTCTTCAGTCTAAAAGTGGAACAAACAGATTAATACAAGTCAACATACTTACAGTATGTATTCACTTTTGTGTGTCTCCCTTCGGTATGCTGTCTCTACCCCAAACCACAGATCCTCTGAGAGTTCAACTGCTTTCAATTTCTACAAAGCCTCCAGACAGGCTTTTGCTTTCCATTTTGTGTCAGTTCTTCCCCACACGCTCAGTAGCCTCGTCTTTCTGTGTGAGTAAATGAATTCCCCCCTGATGCCATGGGATGTGATGTGAGAGCAGCAATCGGGGCACTTTAATCTCAGAGATCCATCCTGGAGGCATGAAGCCTGCCTCGTCACTGTCTGTTCAAACACTGAACTTCCCCACCGCGACAACAAGGATTCAAGCGCAACCATTCACTGGCTCCCTCTGTCCCCACCCTTCTCTCTCTCGGTTGCATTCATATCACTGGGTCTTTTTCACGCTTGCACACAAAAGAATTAAATTTTTATGGGAATGTCTGCAACTCACCAGCACACAACAGTCCAGATGGGCACGTTTCATCAGCTTTGTCGAAGAATGCATACGATTGAAGATGTCTGCATGAGTACAAAGTACTATTCTGATAACTCTTAGAAAATTGAAATCAGTGAGAGCCATGACAAACGAGGGAACTCCATGAGCTGTGAAATTATTTTTTCATGCATCTGCACCATCTAAATGAGACAAATAGAGAAAATGGTTTACGAAATCATTATTGTTCAAAACAAGTGTGTGGATTAGCATGTCCAGCCATCGCTGTTTTGAATATTCACACATGAGGGATATACACCAAGATTAAAATCCTAATCATACAGGGGAATCATGTGCAAACACGATGAAAGCATTGTGCACATACTGTGTAATCCTTATTTGCAGCATGTTCTTCATCTGCTTGAGAGATGTTGAAGCCAGCTAAAGTTATTTTACTTGCACTGATATTTCATCATACTATAGGATTTTTGGGCTCATTATAACAGTATTATCAAAACCAGTGCAAGGAATAAATTCAAGTAGCTTCATTGTTGTTGTTGCTGTTGTTGTTGTTGTTGTTTTTAACTGCTACATCTGTGCATTTACAGTTATTAAATTAATCAGCCAGGTAGGGAGATGATTGCAGTTAATTTAAATTAGAGATATTAAAAACTGGCATTTTTGGATTTTATGAAAATGTACACATCATAACTCAAATTTGATTGTTGCCAAAATGTTATCCCTGAAATACACTGTGTCAATTTACAATGAACAACATCAGAAAGGCAGGACTTTTAAGTACCTACACTGATTTCGTTTGCACCACAGCCCAAACAATGCGGGTTCTATGGCGATGCTCTCTTGCTCCAAGGTTCGTGTCATCATTTGGCCAAAAATACAGATTTGTCCCCAAAAATGTCAGTATAGCTGTTTCAATTAATTGGATTAATTAACACTTGAAATTATTAATAGCAAGGCAAGGCAATAGCCCGTTTTCACAAACAGTTTGTCTCAAAGGGCTTCACATGGCATCATAACAACATCCTCTGCCCTTAGACCCTCACATCGACTGAGGAAAAACTCCATAGAAAACCCTTTTAACAGGGAAAAATCTGAGAAACCTCAGGGTGAGCAACAGATGAGGGATCCCTCACCCAGGACGGACAGACGTGCAGTAGACGTTGTTACAGTAACAGTAATGACCGTCGCTAGGCTTTAACTGTATGACATCTTATCGAATGAGCTGTTTCAGTGCAGAGCCACCCAATTATTCATTATTATTCAAAGACAGAAACTGCCATCCCCTGAGCTTTTATGACGTTAGGGTAGAAACAAGAAATTCCTGAATTCATTGATGTAAATTATTTGAATTTGCAATTAAATATGTGGGAAATAAAATTAATCAAATTAGTGTCCTTTTGCAGTTTGCTTCCTGAAAAGCCTGATCTCGCACAACACTGGAGTCTGTCAGGCCTTTGGAGGTTAATAAGAAGTTGTGAAGAAAGAATCTGCCTAATTACCGGCAAAAAATGTGTGATGAGAGAAACAATGTTTGAGAATATTTTGAACACCTTAAGCCACTGTAGCCCCTTAATATTCAATCAAAAAGGGTTCTAAGTCACAATGTTAATGAAAGCAAACAAGTAATGTATTTTCCCCACATTTTCAACCTGCATGAAAATGTAATTGGGTCTTCTTTGGCCCATGGTCAATTGACTCAGAAGTTTTGCATAATCAACTAACAGAAAGACAGACAGACAAATGGCACTGAAAACAACTCCCTCGGTGGAGGTAATAATAATAATAATAACTAAAATTCAATAAAGGCTAGCACAGAACACAATCTGTACTGTGGGTGTTGGTGTATTCAGTAATTGATGCTATGGGAAGAGGAGCCAGGAGGGGATGAGAAGAAGTCAAACCAGATATTACAGCACTGCATGTTTTGCCTCGAGGCCAACTTGAAATCTCTCCGCTTCCTCTTGCTACCCTCCCCATCCCCATCTTAGTCACATAATGGTGTCCTCAGTGTTGGACAGACACTGCTGCTTAGCTGAAACGTAAAGCTCTTGTTTTTGAAATCAGAGAGGTAATAATCGACCCAGCATATTGTTTTATACACTGTTAACCCAGATCACATCAAAATGCTGCATAATGCACATATTTAATGTTCCAGTCAGATGTCTTATTTATTGCTCTTCCGTGCATTTATATAATACTAACATTTACATGTAATTAGATTAGAAGCCATTATGAAACCAAGTGAACAACATTTCAGCAGGGACAGAGAGCACTATTAATTAAGACAGATGCGCTTCATTGTAATGGGCACAGCCTGGCTTTAACTGCTGCTATGAGTAATGCAAATAGATAATAAAAGCCCTTTACCTCTTCAGAGCACCTGTTATCGGGAAATGAGGCCAAGATCTGTGTATCGCAGTCTTGTCACAGCGGGGAATTTTCACCGTGAATGTCTTCAGAGAGTGTGTGTGAAGTTTGAGAAAGAAGAAATAGATCTCCTTCCTTTCAGAAGGCTCAGGATTGACTGGAGAAAAGCTGTTTCTCTTTCTCGAGGCCCGTACCACGATCAAGACTGCTCTTTTACATGAGAAGAATTCTTTTTATTGACATCTTATCGATGCCATAGTCCACAGTGAAGGAACACTCACCCAACTCACATCCTCTAAGCAGAATTCCATTCTCCTTTAACGGCTCAGCGTACTCACCCAGTTAAGTCTCAAATGTAAGAATGTGTCGGATGATGCTGGTGTAAAAGCACCCCAGACACACTCAAGACGGGTCAGGATCCGATGGCCATTTCACCTCTGGAGGAAGTCATTTTGATGGCATTTAATGTGTGAATGCACACACATCTGTAATTCCCAAGCTGTGGGTGGAATCCCAGCTCCTGAAGACAGCTCCTCAGTTACATGGATAGTTACAGCTGTTTTCTGTTCCTGATCATGTTGATACACATTCATAAGAATTCTGTGACAGATGACCTCTGCTCCTTCAGATCATTCCCATGCTACATTGCACCATAGTGGCACAAAAGTAGAGAGATATCGGAGAATATTTGAATTTCAAGTTTATGTTGACTTCACGTAAACCAAATGTGAATCAAGGCCATTGACCTGTCCAGGTGTAGAATTGCCGAGATCACTACAAAGATTTACTGCGGGCACGTGGATATCACCACACCCAGCAGAAATAAGAACCTGTGAGTGAGTGAGCAGTATCACATGATGTATGGTGAATTAATATACAAAGTAAACACTCCAACATTTCAACGTCTCATACAGTATTAAACATCCTGCCACAAGATGTTGCATTCAACCTGGCTAGTGAGAGTCAATTCTGACTTGTGGTTGTATCCATAGTATTAGAGCTGGAACACTTTTTGCTTAGTAGGCATGTACTTGTACACTCATTACTCATCTAAAAGACCATGATGTACATAGATCAACTTCAGTCATGTGATATCAGTAACTGATGTTACTTTTTGCTGCTGAAGACTGAAAGAAGATGAAGTCTTTGTTGTCACCTTAAATTCAGTTGCAAACAACATGTGTCTGTGTGATTTTATCTTTATACAGAAAGTACAGGAAAGTTAAACTTAACATTTACAGTTTTTAGTTTACGTTTAACTACCTAACCTATAGAGGTTGTGCAGGTGTGCTCTTGGACACCCAAGATCAGGATTTTCAGTTAGGAAAGTAAAACTACCACTGATTCAACTCACTGTGTTTCCCACATTTTTGGCAAAACAAACAAATAATTCATATCACTGTATTCAGCAGAGTCTCTTGTCTTTTCCGATATAAAAAAAATCAGGCAAAATCCATTACAGTCTCTGACTAGTAAGCCAGCTTTTAAGAGCTATCTCTCAGCTGTATCCTCATCTCAGTCATGATATATAGTTAGCATTACCATGGCAACCAGCATAGACCTTGAACTTATTGTTGTGTTGTGTCTTTGCTTTGTGAACTGCAGGGTACTTACACCAATAATGTAAGTGAAGAACAAGAATTTCTGTAGATGCGATAGTATGTCTTCTCTCTCACAAACTCACTCCTGCTAAAAATGACCAAGTTCATATTACAGTGACAGCAGTATCATATTCATCATCTGAGTTTCACTCAGCCAGTTCATCGAACAGAGGAGGAGGGAAACAATAACGTCGCTGAGTTCTAAATTGTGTTTGCTGATAGTGTCGCTGCTTGGCTGGCTGTTGATGGATATTATTTTCCATGCCATTCCCCAGGCTGCTGTGTGAAGCAGTTCTTTTTGAAATGAGAGACTATATGATGTTCCTCTTAAACTAGTTCAGCGTAGCAACATTCATCATGTGTGGCGCTGTCAGTGGAGAGCTACAGCATCCCTGTGTCTGCCACTCACAATGGGGTTACAAGCATGGTCACCGTCTGCAGCCTCACATTGCTGCTCTTTGCGCTGGGCCGGTGAGATAGCAAGGACCTCTCATTTCACTCACATCTGAAATAAAAGAACCGTGGCAGCTGCTTTAAAGGGAACTGTCACTCTGCCTCTATCCTACATTCTCAGCAAAACGTTTGCCGTGGACATTTCTCTTGTACAGATTGGAGAACAGTGCAAATGCAATCCATCATCATGTGGAAAGTCGGAGTTGAACATCTGTATCAACCATTGTGTCACCATTTTTCTGTCCACTGTTATTCTTTGGTTTACCAGGAACAAATTGCTTTGTCCCTGTAATGTTTACGGTGTCTGTCATTTTGTTTCGTTAACAGACAATCCTCAGGTTGTACTCACTTGTAGCACTTTTTTCCCTGTAGTGAACCTTTTAACTGTATGTGTGTGTGTGCGTGCGTGTGCGTGTGCGTGCATGCATGTTTAGATGGAAATTGTTCACAGTTCATTAGTGGCTAACTTCAGGGAACATTAAAAACAGTGTCAAGAGTCAAACTTAACTCATTTTTTATGATTTTAATTGACTCATCATTTCCACTGCACTCATCTGAGTGAGTTTCAGTCTGTTGGATGTGTGGAGTGCAACCTTGAGGCAAGACAGCGAGTTGTTAGTATAAAGAGACCCTAAATCAGGTACTGGAACAGAATGGAGCAGCAAAGAACGTCACCCCTTTTGTTTAACAGCACAGAAGACCAAAAATGAAGTGCAATTGATGTTTTTATAATAATTTTATCATATTATAAGCCAGTGGCCAAAAGACCATGCTCACCACTGGTGGTTTGAAGCCAGCTGCCTTGCAGCATAACGCAGAAACAAGTTTATTCAATTTAATCTCTTCATTAATTTATACATTTAAATGCTGTGTGAAAATTATTCTAATTGTTTCGTGAACCCCTTAAAATATAGATTAAGTGCATGGAGCATCACATTGTCAGAGGGGATCCTTTTACCTGCTACACCAGCAGGATACTCAGTGTTCTGTGGTTCACATCGCCTGTGTTGACAAATATCAGCTACTGTGCTCAGCATAACGACAGGAGTAGATACACATCTATTTTAATGAACAATGGATGGTGGGCATAACATTAAATGCTGTGTTCACTGTTTTAAACAGCTCTTTAGTTTCTGTTCTTTTATACTTATGGAAGACCACATTATCAGGTAGACAAGTAAAAAAATACAAATAAAATAGACCAGCCTTGCAGAGACCAATGCTATGTGGACCTCTTTTGTTCCCCGTGGTCACTGTAGAAGTTCTATTATGCTCGCAGCCACACACCATGGACCTGCCATTACTTTTCAGCTGTAACGCTACAAATACTTTATCATCATTAATGAAAGGTAATCGGTTCATTATGTTTGAACTCCATTCATTCAATAATCTTGTCTCATTTATTTATGCAACATTACATATTTTAAGAATGGGCTGAAGACCTCAATTGTAGTATTTTTCCTCACCTGAGTCAAGGGACTATAGGCAGAAGGCGTTGTTCAAAGGACCCCTGAGGCAAACTGTGATTTGTAATTTGATTTCCCCTCATTAGTCCTTATAACGCTGCGTCCACTGCTGTGAGCAAATAAATAGTACCTAGTGATTTATTTGTGATTAAGTGCATCATTTTTAGTAAGTCATCTCTCATCATTAAATGATTATGTTCATTTTATTTCAATAACAACAAATCAGAGACACCAGATGCATCCTAAATCACATTAAGGCCAAATAATGTACATTAATATTCCCATTGCATGCTGGCACATTAAAAATAAATGTAATGACCAGAGTTTTTTGTTAGTTGTTAATGAAGTAGAACAATTTAACCACAGAGCTCTAAATAGCACCGAATACAAACTACTTCTATTAAGTGTTTTGAGCACAATAAAATCACACAATTATAATGTGTTTATGAGCATATTATCATACAAACAAGGAAAGAGGAAATTGTGTATTGAGTCATTCATTCCTGATTTAATCCTGACTCTTTAATTTCACATTATGTCTCCGTTACAGTAAAGTGTTAAAAGAGAGAACCTGAGAGAGTGAATTGCCCGTCATCAGTAAGATTCTAAAATCTAATATTTTGAGAAGTTTGAGTTGGACAAGTTTTTTTTATTGTTTTGACTATAAATGTGATTTTATTTCAACTGTTTCGTGTGTTGCAATGAAGACCCAGTCACACTCGTTTTTGAGTCCACCGCGTCTGTAGCTTGGTGTCTTCGGCCATTCAGATTTAACTGATATATGTCTGGCTCCTGGTGCTTTGTGTCAGATGAAACATTCTACAGTCATAAAGGGATTTTTAAACACGTCCTGTGTATGTAGGAGTCAGACTCATAGATAAAAAAGACAATGTAGAATCAGATGAAATAACAAGAACAACAACTTTACGGGGAAGATCTCAAACTATGGTGCACGATTTGCTGGTTGACGGCTGTTTCACATTAAGATTTGTCAAAATATACCAAAGATTTTTGCTTTTTTTCTCCGTGATGCCTCACTAAATAATGCAGAATATCATAATCTTAACAAAGTAGTGTATATACACTGCACACTGTAGTGTAGCACACCCAGGATAGCATGTTGCAAAATTCTCAATACTCCTGAATGGCCACATATGGATTTTCATTTATCAAACGAGCCTACGACAGCGTAAAATGTGCATACGTTCATTTCTATGAAAACTGTGGCATTTATGAGCGAATTCTGTGGTGAAATATTACGTTGCATTCACTGGATAAAAAAATAGACGTCTTATCTCGTAATTACGAGATAAAATAATTTGCGGTCTGAAAAAAATCAACGCGTACTCGCGAGGCTACGCCGCGCGCTTTGGTCTTCACGTCGCCGTTTACGTAGGTCTTTCGTCCGAGCACTGCCGCGCCCGCGGGAGCGTTGCGTCGTGACATAACGCGAGCGCGAGAGCAGCCAGACGGGGTTGTCGGCTTGGAAGTGGCAATGATGACGCTTTCGCAGTTAATTTACCGTTACTACTTTCTCGGTTTGAGACAATGGGAATTAACATCAGTATGTCAACACTGCGCAGGCATCTCCAGTCGTTAGGATTGTTGATCAATGCGATCCTGATTCACCACTCCGAAAAGTCTCTCTCTCTCTTTCTCTCTCTCACTCACTCACTCACTCACTCACACACACACACACACACACACACACACACACACACACACACACACACACACACAGAATAAGGGTTCAAATAAATGACAAACTTATTTGATATTTATTCATATAATACAAATCAGTGAAGCAGTGTAATTCATCTTGGGCTGTTGTACTTCTCTTCACACACATGAACTTGTTCCACAACAGCAGGTGTACGACTGCTCACCTATATACATCTGCATGCGTCAAAGGAGCTACGCCGATGGAGCTTCGACGAAAGACCTACATAAACAGCAACGTGAATACTAAAGCGCGCGGAGTAGGCTCGCGAGATGGCGCTGATTTCTTTCAGACCGCACTTTATTTTATCTTGTAATTATGAGAAGAGATGTGTAATTTTTTTTTATCTGGTGAATGCAATGGGCTTCTGTAAGATTTTGACGGGAGTCAGACAGTCGTTTCAACTGCAGATGTGTCACAGATAAAGATGTGTGCATCAGGACAAATCCTTATTGTAAATATGTAACATATTAATAAAAAAATTGAAATATGCAATTGTGTACCTGATTACCCTTTCAATTTGAATTGGTGCATGGAAGGCTACTTTAATTAGGCATAGGTTGACAAACAACCCCATAATTTAAAGTAATTACTTTCTAATCAGATTTGTGATGTGATAGATGAAACTTTAGTCAGTCGCCTATTCAAACTGCAGCTTTGGCTGTGAGATGGTTAAAGCTCAGCGATGGCACATCTGGCTCTGTTAGAGGACCTTAGTGCACGCATCAGGCGAGAGAGGGTTTTTCGGGATTGCCAAGATGTTTTCCAGGGGAGTGATGAGTGGCTCATTCGTCCGTTTCGTCTCCCTCAGCATCTCCTCCTGGAGTTATGCCAGAACCTAGAACCCAAATTAAGGAGAGAAACCCAGCGTTCCAACGCCATACCTGTGCCAGTCCAGGTTAGGGTTAGGGTAGAGAGGGTGTCTGCATCCCGAACCGAAACTGGGAGACAGTTCCACAGGAGGGGACCCTGATAGCTGAAGGCTCTGGCTCCCATTCTACTTTCAGAAACTCTAGGAATCACAAGTGACCCTGCATCCTGGGAGCGAAGGGTTCTTTACTGTCATTTGGGGTGGTAGTAAGGGACTGAGCTCTGTCAGGTATGAAGGAGCCTGACTGTTGAGGACTTTGTGTGTTAGAAGGAGAATTTTGAACTCTATTCTGAATTTGACAGGGAGCCAATGAAGAGGAGCCAGTACAGGAGAGACATGGTCTCTTCTACTAGTTCTCGTCAACACTCAGTCTTTAGGGACCTACTGGTGCAGCCTGATAGGACGGAATTGAAGTAATCCAGCCTGGAAGTGACAAAAGCATGGACTAGTTTTTCTGCATCTTTTTAGCAACTGCTTTCTCCAGAATTTTGGAGAGAAAAGGAAGATGTGATGTTGGTCTGTAGTTGGCCAAAACTTCTAGCTCCATGGTTGCTTTTTTGAGAAGGGGTCTAATTACTGCCACTTTAAAGGACTGTGGGACGTAACCAGATAACAGCGACACATTGATCATATGTAAGAGGGAGGTGCTAACAAAGAGTAGAGAGTCCTTAAGTAGCTTAGTTGGGACGGGGTCTAGAAGACAGGTGGATGGTTTAGAGGAGGAAATGAACTGAGCTCATCAAGGCAAACGATAGAAAAACTGTCAAAGTGTATGTGTGGTTCTACAGCAGCCTCTAAGGCTTCTGAGGCTATAGGTGACATGTGGAATGCAGGAATACTTGGTTCAGTAGAGCTGTGGCTCTCTGTCAGTCTGGCTACAGTACTGAAGAGGAACCCGGGGTTGTTCTTCTGCTCCTCGATTAGTGCAGAGTAGTAGGCTGCCACTACTGCAGGGCTTTCTTATAGCTTTTAAGGCTATCTTGCCAGATTATATGTGACTCCTCCAGTTTGGAGGAGCGCCATATTCTCTCTAGTTTCTGGGTTTTTTGTTTAAGCTGTCTGGTTTCTGAATTGTACCAAGGTGCTTGTTTCCTTGGATTCATAGTTTTCTTTTTTAGTGGG
Source organism: Aulostomus chinensis (assembly GCF_037954235.1). NCBI lineage: Eukaryota > Metazoa > Chordata > Actinopteri > Syngnathiformes > Aulostomidae > Aulostomus > Aulostomus chinensis. Next base: position 10,331,575 of record NC_141322.1, read on the forward strand.
GCAATAGAGTCCAAAGTTGATCCTAAGGTGCCTGCTGCACTATCAATAAAATGAGCAGTTTGGGAGGGACAAAGGTTGACAACAGTGTCCTCTGTAACAATGGGACTTGACACTGAATTTAGCGCCAATGGAATCACTTCCTTAAATCCAGATACAGCCTGATCAGACAAACATCTGGAAACTACAGTTTTCCTGAGTGGAGTGTAGTTGATAAGTACAAATTCAAAAGTGATTAATTGATGGTCAGATAAAAGAGCGTTCTGTGGAAATACAACTAGATGTTCAGCTTCAGTTCCACATGTTAGGATGAGGCCGAGGTTGTGGTTGTGACAGCGAGCCGGTTCATGAACAGACTGCTGGAAACCAATTGAGTCTAGAGGAGAGAGAAATGCAGCACCCAGACTGTCGTTATCAACATCCTCATGAATACTGAAGTCACCTACAATCATGACTTCATCTGATTTGAGAAGTAAACTGGATGGAAGGTAAGCAATGTTATTTTAAAAAAACAATGTTAAATGTTGAGTGAACATCATTCATTTATTTAACATTTTCAGGTTCTCACTGATGTCTAGTAATGTGGTGTTGATTGCCTAAAGTGACTTTTTCTACCATCCAACTGCACATCTCCGTTTGCTTTTCAAGGACCTTGGCAGTTGATACAGAGGGACATGGTGGTGCAACAGCACACGGGGCAGAAATGTGCTGCTGCACTGTTGGCTGCGCTGTTGGGTGCATTTGGGAAGACTGGGAACACTGGGCAGTTTCAGAGTCCTCAGCACAGGGGTCAGACAGGCACTCCTGCTCTATTGGCTGCCCCTGGGAAGACTGGGCAGTTTCGGTGTCCCCTTCAACATTTTCTGGTTCTTCTTGTCTAGTAACTTAAAAATAAGTTTGATGAAATTGATAAACCACTCTTGTATGATTACTTAAACATTCAACACAAAACAATTTCATTGTTTAGACCTATTAGGATGCCCTTTTTTACCATTGCCATGCTCGGACTCAGGTGCATCAGTGTCTGTTCTACCCAGAAGGTCTGAAATGGAATAAGACTCAAGACTAAGTGAGGCCACTCTCCCATCCACTGCTGTTAGACATGGGTCTGACCTTCCTCCGCCAGTTTGTTGCATGCTGCGCCTTAGGGCAGCATTATGCCTTTTCGTGGCCAATTTCAGGTAGGACATTTCTTTTTGACCTTATTTCAAATAAGAGTTTATATTCTAATTGGGTGAAACTAAGTTGTATCAAACGTTTAATCATCAAACGTTCTATTAACCAAATGTATAAATTTAAATCTTCAAACCTCTTCCATAATCCGATTGACTGTGGTAACGCTGTTGACCGGAATTGTAATTTCTCTCCACACCGCATTTTTTTGCTTGCCTTTCATACCTGATGTTAGGTATGATATCTTGATGTAACAAGACTAAACATTGCATGTCTACCAGACTCATGAATGTCTCCACTTCAGCCTCTGAAAAGTTTCTTTTTTTTGTCGGCTTGCTTCTCTCCTTGTCGTAAATGCTAAGGGTGCAGCTTCTAAAACGTGCATTTAGAGAGGGCTTGATATGATTATTACAATTGATTTCAGCCGCCGAATTTATCAACAGCCACACGCTCTTACGCTTGGACCGGTGTGATACGCATGTTTTTTAAATCTCACGAGAGTCCTGTCGTTCGATGATTTCTCTTCTCATATTTGCACTGGTTTGTATGCTTGTTTGATAAATGAGGGCCATAGTGTGGTAAAAGTGCAGGGTGCATGTTTGGGAATTCCTTCACTTTTTAATATCCACATATAGTGTACAACAGCCATTGCATTACTCATGTAGTGAGAGGACATAGATTCCCCAACTGGTGCATAACCAAGCATAGGGTATGGACCCACATATTGTATAGTTTGTTCATGCGTACCAAAGTCAAGGCCATCGAGGGACTCTCTCCCCCTCCTCCTGACAGCCACGTGCATGTGTGTTCATATACACCGAACTATAACAGCATTTATGAGTCTCTGATGATATTTAATTAATGTTTTGATGAACTTGCATTCTTGTCATCATTTGTTTGATGATCTTCATGATTTTTTTTTTTTAAAGTACATTATCAAAAGGCCAGTATTTACCAGACAAGGTGAGTGGGGTCTTGGAAAAACAGCTAGCACGCCTGCAAAAGTGATGACTACGGTATATTGGGACTGTCCCAGATGGGATGAAAAGAGGAGTGTATTCCCCCAAGACTCAAATGTATCAAGGGAGCTATGAAAAGCATAAAAGACAATGTTTTGAGTATGTTAGGCAGTTTGTTCCCGCGAACGTCTGTGTTTGTTTGTGTTACTGCTGTTGTAGATGCACAATAAACTCTTGGCAATTGATTCTGTCTGACTCCAGTGATCATCATTTAAGTTGATTTTTCTGGACCCATCAGACCTACAAATGGGCTGTTATGATTGAGCCAATAACTCAAGTCACATCACAGACCGGGAGAGGGCAGACATGACAGATTCATCATTACTTCATTAATGATGTTCATGCCTACTTTATTGGTAAGTCTGCTGTTAAAGGCACAAAGCATATCTTCATAAATCATGATAACTTTAAGAATTCCTTTTCGTCATCATGTTTGTGACCCCTCCAATAAAACGGGGTCTGGTCAGTCTTTACCACTGATAAGTAAAATAACATCGTTGTTGGTTTGATTGTAAAATCCCCTCAAGTAAAACCAGCCTACATGGCAATCACCATTTTTATGTCTAATTTAGCATACAACTCACAAATCATGACTCATAAGTTGTATTACATGGAATTCAAAATGTTAGACTCATTAATTAAGCATTACTTTGCAACAACTTCATCCTGTTTGTGGGCCCTCAAAAAAAACATTGGATTTCATCCTTTTGAAACACTGATAAAACAATCACCTCATTTATACAAAATAAACAAGCATTAATATGTAGAACAACAGTTGCATTTAGTTCCTGAAATGTCACTTCATTGTAAAGATTACTGTTCTTACCTCTTTCATTTACAGGACTTGTAATTGTTACACACCAATGGGCCTCTCTCCCATACACAGTCATGCACAGTGAGTGAAAACAAATAACTATTATTTCACTCTTACACACATACACACACACACACACACACACACACACACACAAACATTTCACGCTAAGTACAGATAATATTACAAGTCAGCGCCTAGCCAGCTTGTTAGTAAGTGTTGTCAGCTTACACAAACCTAATGCCAAGTGTTCCCATTCCTCCGCTCACACAGCCCTGCCAAGTCTCGACTTCATCTTCAGTTTCAGGTCAGGTTAAACATCCATCCTGCTAAGGCCCTGACCAAGGAAGTAGAGAGAGGCCTTTCTTGCACAGACATATTGTGGTGAGAGGAAAGGGAAAGCACACGGCCATATCTGAGAGTGCAGGATATTCACCATGTTGTTGAATCAACAAGTCCAGTGACCGGCATTTTGTGAAAGCAGACTTCAGTGTTTCATTACAGGACAGTTATAATGATCCAGCCTTCCTGTGCTAATTCCTCTCTCTCCACCCAGTTCCGAGTTCCGCCCCTGTTGGTTGGTGATTGGCTGCTCCCTCTGTCAGTCACTCTGCGGCACACAGGAAACATCAGCTGAATCAATTTCCCTGATTACCCCTTGGGTCTATAAGTCCAAGCTGGTGGGTTCTGTGTTGCCGGAATATTAAATAGTGTTTGTCGTCCTGACCTGCTCACCATCTGTGCATTTTTGTACGTTTTTTCCGAGTTTGCTGCCTCCTCGCTGTTGTCTAGTTTTTTTATTGTTATATTTTTCTAGTCTGAGTTGAGAGCACTTCTCGTTGATTGAACTTTCTTTTCTAAGTGTGATTTCGCTCCACTTTTCCTGAGCCGCTGTGGTGTGCCAGAAGACCCAGTATTTCTGTGGTATTTTGGTTAGTTATTTGCCGGATTATAGCAGCTGTGTGCTGACCTTTTTGATTTCCTTAGTTTTCCGTTCCTCATTCTAATTTGGCTCGCTGAATTCTCAGCCTTGATTTATTTTCTCCCCAAATTCTTATTTCACCCCAGAGTTAGTCTGGTGGTCGCCCTTTGTTATCGTTCTTTCAGCTTATAGTGCTGCCCGTGTTTAGATTTAGTGTTTTTCCAAATTTTAGTGTTTGTGCCCCATGCGTTTTGTCAGTGTCTTACTTGTTGTACCTCAGAGAAACCACGACCATAGTACACCAATATACCTCATTTGTTAAACCTTGAGCTCCTTGTGTGGACAGTCCGTCTCTTGTGCTGATTCTGGTAGCCCGGTGAAGGCAGGTCTAACAACAGTGCTATCAGACTTTACTGCGCACCAGCAGTGGAATGGAAAAATGACCTGTCTTCACTTTGCTTTAAAAAGAATTCCATCTTCTCCAGTGGTTTGTCTTTCAGCTCTGGGAGTTTGTTAAAAAAGGTGCCATCTGAGTTTCATGGCTCCTCTGCTAAGAACTTCTCTACCTGATACACACTGGAGCCTCAGCTCTTGCTCTGCTCAAATCCAACTGAATCCAAGGTGGAAATGACTGGAGTCATCTCCCTACCATCCTGGAACGTTTTTTTTTTTTTTTTGGCAGTAGTATATTATATAGTATATAAATTTGTAGTATTCTAACCTTTCTGGCGCACTTTACCTATGTGATGATCAATTTCTTCAGACTGACAAAGTATTACACTCAAATTATCACCCCGAGCGGGCTCTGGGTTCCTTATTTTTGTTTTGTGGTGCCGAATCAACTTAGAATGAAACTGTGATGAAAGGTGAGTGCATTAATTGTTTGGTGCCTCCACTTGGTAGGATTCATTGTAATCTATTTCATGTTCTACTAAGATTTTATGAGTTTAGACAGTTATGTGGTTTGCTTGATACAGTATAATTTTTTTATTCTAATCAATAACATTATGGGAACTTGTATATAGAGTATAGTCATCACCCATACACAATACTTCAAAAATAGTCAGTGTATTAAATTAAGTGTCACAATTACAAAAACACAATATGTTTAGATAAAAAAATGTTAAATTCTCCAGTCGATGAAAATTTGTCCACAACTTTTAGCTCTAAACAGTCCTTCAAATAAAACCTTGCAGGCCTGATTTGATGCTCAGGTGCGTTGAGGTCAGAAATCCAGCGACCACTTTGCCTAGTCAAGCAAAATAAAATGAATAAGTGCATGTGCAACTGGTTTTTTGTACTCACACTGTTTATCCTCAGTTACTGTGGGATGGGTGTGAATACGATGAGAGGGAATGAGGAGAGGATGGATGGTGATGGAAGAAGAGAGAAGAGACCCAGTGACCTCTGCTCTGACACACATGGTTTCCGACCACTGCAGACACCCGCCACTCACAACTCAGACGGCACAGAAAGGTCCAAAAAGTATATTCTGGTCGTGTCCTCTGGCAAACATTCATATATACTTTCAACTGCACTCAGACAATTTTTATCAAAATATCTTGTTTATTATCTACGTTTTTATCTATTTATTGAACAATCAACTTATTCTTAATATTTCTGTATTATATTTATACAGGCTACATTTCAGTTTACCTACATTCAAAATCTCACCATGGCAGTAGTAGCTAGTCATAGATGGATGATGTGTACGCCCACTGCGCATAACAAGCGTGTCCATGTAGCGGTCTGACACAAAAATATGACAAGACAAAATATATTGTGAAGTAGAATTCGATACGTATTTTAGTTGAAAGCATTTACTGTTTTCAGAGAACTTTTTAATGGTTTTAAATTGTCTCATTTTCAAAAAAATATTTCTGGGATTCCTCAAGCGTATCATTTGAGGGCGCTCACATACCACAGTTTGAGAATGGTAAATGGACTCAATTTTATATCGTGCTTTTCTACCTTAGCGGCACTCAAAGCGCTTTACAGTGTCATCTCATTCACCCATTCACACACTGATGGTGGAGGCTGCCATGCAAGGCGCCAACCTACTCATCAGGAGCAATTATGGGTTCAGTATCTTGCTCAAGGACACTTTGACATGGTCACTGGGGTCGAGGCTCAAACCAGCGACCATTTGGTTGCTAGATGGCCACTCTACCCCTGAGCCATGCTGCCCTGAATCCATCCATCCATTTTCTACCACTTACAGTTACCAGTTAGCCTAGTCCCCATTTGCATGGACTGGTGGAGGAAGCCAAGGTACCCGGAGAGAACCCATGCAGGCACAGAGGGAACATGCAAACTCCACACAGAAAGATCCCGGAACCTTCTTGCTGTGAGGCGACAGTGCTAACCACTGCACCACCGTGCCGCCCAGTTTGAGAATTACTGTGCTAAAAGAGAGCCAGGCCTTAAACTTGGCTGAAAATCTACATAGAAGAAATACAATATTGTGTGAAAACGAATTAGACTGCAAGAATTGTGGAAAGTCATCCGTGAAGTACCACGGTATTTATTATACGTTGAACAATGTTAGACTGTACTAAAGGAAGAAGAATATGGATGTCAATAACAAGTCTGTATAAAGCTACAAATATTTCAATTAAAAGGCCTTGTTTATCATTTATTACTGTCTTATACCATCATTCCCTACACATCTGAGCTATGGGACTGACATTTCAAGGGACAATAATTTCAATAGCTTTACAGCAAAAATGAGCCATAGGTTATGTTTATCAATGGCTATTATTATCATACTTATCTACTGGTCACAAAATTACATGCTTTGATTACAATTACATGCTACCCCTCTTCCCTATATTTGGCCCAGATCAATAGCTTGTATTTATTTTTAAATTGGTTGAGGGTTGGACATTGTTTCATCTCCGTGCTCAGGCTGTTCCATAGCTTCACTCCGTAGTTAGTTATGCAATGTTTTTTGATTGTGGTCTGGCAATTTTGTACCCTAAATTTTAATGGCTCTCTCAATCATAACCTCCTTCTCTATCGTGAAACCTTCTCTGTAGTTGTCTCGGCAATGAATTGTTTCTGGCTTTGTACATGAATTGTGCTGTCATTAACTCTATGGTGTGGATTGGTGTGTTCAATATAACTGACTTTATGAATAATTCTAATGGCTCTTTTTGAAGGATGAACAATGGCTGTAATGAACATTTGAATGTGTTGCCCCTGACCTCTATGTAATAATTTAAGTACGGTGAAACCAGTGAACAGAACAGAGTGCGGAGTGATTTGCTGTTTAAATAGTGCCGTGCTTTAGCTATGACTGAAATACTTTTAGAGACTTTTGTACCGATGTATTTAATGTAAGTTTTCCAGCAGATTTTGTCATTTATTATCACACCAAGAAATTTAATTTCTTGTACTCTTTCTACACTAACCCCCCCCCCCCCCAATCTGTGTTGCTGCTTTGTTGTCGATCTTCCTGTTACTAAATATAATGAATTTTGTCTTACTTAAGTTTAATGACAACTTATCTGTATTGAACCAAGTTTTTATTTTGATGAATTCAGATGTGATAATGTCCAAAAGCTGCTGCAAGTTCTCACCTGAAACAAGGATGTTTGTGTCATCGGCAAACAGAATGAACTTGAGTAACTGAGAAGTTTTACATAAGTCATTGATGTAAATGATAAATAGTTTTGGTCCCAACACTGACCCCTGTGGCACACCGCAAACAATGTCCAACCAGCTTGACCGTGCTTCTTCCATTTTTACAAATTGCTTCCTGTCTTTCAAATAACTTATTACCCAATGTAGTGCTGTACCCCTGACCCCATATCGTTCTAGTTTATGTATTAATATTTCATGGTTAATTGTGTGAAATGCTTTTTTTAAATCGATAAACACCCCCACTGCATATTTCTTTTTAGCCATAGAGTTAGTTATTTCTTCCATTAATTAAATTAGTGCATGTGATGTTGATCGATTGCTTCATAATTCATATTGATTGTCTATAAGTAAGCCATGTTTTCTTATAAAGTTGTCCAGCCTGCTGATAAAAACTTTTTCTAAGATTTTTGAGAATTGTGGTAGAATAGAGATGGGCCTGTAATTAGTGAAGTGGTGTTTGTCTCCAGTTTTGAACAGAGGAATGACCGCAGCTATTTTCCATATTGTTGGGAAATTGACCAGTTTGCAGTGACAAGTTGAAGATGTGTGTTAATGGTTTGGAGAGTCCATGAATGACTATTTTTACTGTTTTCATGTCAGTATCGTTGAAATCAGTGGATGTTTTGCTTTTGCAGGAGTGGACTATGTCTATAATTTCTTTTTCTATTACGGGCTTCAGAAACATACAGTCAGGTCCATAAATATTTGGACATTGACATAATTTTCAGCATTCCTGCTCTGTACAACACCACAATGGATTTGAAATGAAACAATCAAGATGTGCTTTAAGTGCAAACTCTAAGCTTTAATTTGAGGGTATTTACATCCTAATCAGGTGAACGGTGTAGGAATTACAACACATTTTATATGTGCCTTCCACCTTTTTAAGGGACCAAAAGTAATTGGACAAACTAACATAATCATAAATCAAATTGTCACTCTTTAATACTTTGTTGCAAATCCTTTGCAGTCAATGACAGCCTGAAATCTTGAACCCATGGACATCACCAGACGCTGGGTTTCGTCTCTGGTGATTCTCTGCCAGGCCTCTGCTGCAGCTGTCTTCAGTTCCTGCTTGTTCTTTGGGCATTTTCCTTTCAGTTTTGTCTTCAGCAAGTGAAATGCATGTTCAATCGGATTCAGGTCAGGTGATTGACTTGGCCATTGCAGAACATTCCACTTCTTCGCCTTTAAAAACTCTTTGGTTGCTTCCGCAGTATGCTTCGGGTCATTGTCCATCTGCATTGTGAAGCGCCGTCCAATGAGTTTTGAAGCATTTGGCTGAATATGAGCAGATAATATTGCCCGAAACACTACAGAATTCATTCAGTCAGTCACATCATCAATAGATATAAGAGATCCAGTTCCACTGGCAGCCATACATGCCCATGCCATTACACTACCACCACCATTATTCACTGATGAGGTGGTATGCTTTGGATCTTGAGCAGTTCCTTCCCTTCTCCATACTTTTCTCTTTCCATCATTCTGGTACAAGTTGATTTTTGTCTCATCTGTCCATAAAATGTTGTTCCAGAACTGTACAGGCTCTTTTAGATTTTTCTTGGCAAACACTAATCGGCCTTCCTGTTTTTGAGGCTCATCAATGGTTTACACCTTGTGGTGAAACCTCTGTATTTCCTCCGGTGAAGTCGTCTCTTAATTGTTGACTTGGATACAGATACACCCACCTCCTGGAGAGTTTTCTTGATCTGGCCAGCTGTTGTGAAGGGGTTTTTCTTGACGAGGGAAAGGATTTGTCTGTCATCCACCACACTTGTTTTCCGTGGTGTTGCTGAGCTCACCAGTGCGTTCTCTCTTTTTAAGAATGTACCAAACAGTTGATTTGGCCACACCTAATGTTTTTGCTATCTCTCTGATGGGTTTGTTTTGATTTTTCAGCCTAATGATGGCTTGCTTCACTGATAGTGACAGCTCTTTGGACTTCATATTGAGAGATGACCTCACCAGATTCCAAATAAATATACCGCACTTGAAATAAACTCCAGGCTTTTTATCTGCTCCTTGTAAGTGAAATAACGAGGGAATAACACACACCTAGCCATAGAACAGCTGAGTAGCCAATTGTCCAATTACTTTTGGTCCCTTAAAAAGGTGGAAGGCACATATAAAATGTGTTGTAATTCCTACACCGTTCACCTGAATTGGATGTAAATACCCTCAAATTAAAGCTCAGATTCTGCACTTAAAGCACATCTTGATTGTTTCATTTCAAATCCATTGTGGTGTTGTACAGAACTGGAATGCTGAAAATTGTGTCAATGTCCAAATATTTATGGACCTGACTGTAGAATTTGTATTTCTGTCAATTAATTTATCATTATCTATTCTTGATTCTTTGATTTCCTCTGCTATATGTCAACCAAGACAGCCCTGCAGCATACAAAGCGTACCACTTGAGGGCGCTCACATACAACAGTTTGAGAATCCATCCACCCAATTTCTACCACTTATCCTGTTACGGGTCTCGGGGGGCTGAAGCCTATCCCAGCAGCCTTCGGGCGTGAGGTGGGGTTCACCCTGGACAGGTCGCCAGTCCATTGCAGGGCAAACACATATAGACAGACAACCATTCACACTCAGTCACACCTACAGTCAATTTCAAGTATCCAGTTAGCCTAGTCCCCATTTGCATGTCTTTGGACTGGTGGAGGAAGCCAGGGTACCCAGAAAGAACCCATGCAGGCACAGTGGGAACATGTAAACTCCACACAGAAAGATCCCGGAACCCTCTTGCAAAGGGCCGTTCAGTCTTTCTATGGGAGGAGTGAGAGTCTGCTCCGTATTGCCGGCAGTAAGTCGGACTTGTTCCTGGTGATGGTTGGAGTCCGCCAAGGCTGCCCTTTGTCACCGGTTCAGTTCATAACCTTTATGGGAAGAATTTCTAGGCGCAGCTGGGTGGTGGAGGGGGTCAAGTTTGGTGGCGGGAGGATGTCGTATCTGCTTTTTGCGAATGATGTGGTCCTCTTAGCTCCATCAGGCCACGACCTCCAGCTCTTCCTGGGACAGTTTGCAGCCGAATGTGAAGTGGGTGGGATGAGAATCAGCACCTCCAGGTCCTCAGCCAGAAAAGGGTGGTTTGTCCACTCCAGGTCGGGGGGGAGGTCCTGCCTTAGGTGGAGGAGTTTAAGTATCTTTGGGTCTTGTTCACGAGTGAGGGTAGGATGGAGTGGGAGATTGACAGGCGGATTGGGGCGGCATCCACAGTGATGCAGGTGCTAAACCAGTCCGTTGTGGTGAAGAGGGAGCTTAGCCAAAAGACAAGGCTCTCAATTTACCGATCAATCTACATTCCAACCCTCACCTATGGTAATGAGCTTTGGGTGATGACCGAAAGAACAAGGTCGCAAATACAAGTGGCTGAAATGAGTTTCCTCTGCAGGGTGGCTGAGCTCTCCCTTAGAGATAGGGTGAGAAGCTCAGTCATCCAGGAGGAGCTCAGAGTAGAGCTGCTGCTCCTCCATGTCGAGAGGAGTCAGTTGATGTGGTTCGTGCATCTGGTGAGGATGCCTCCTGGACGCCTCCCTCAGGAGGTTTTTCCAGGCATGCCCAACCGGGAGGAGGCCTCGAGGCCGACCCAGGACACGCTGGAGGGATTATATCTCTCAGCTGGCCTGGGAACGCCTCTGGATTCCCCGGAAGAGCTGGTTGACGTGGCTGGGGAGAGGACAGTCTGGGCTTCCCTACTGAGGCTGCTGCCCCCCGCGACCCGGACCGACCGGATAAGCAGAGGAGGACGACTACGACGACAGCATGCACAGTCAAAGATGATTTGATGTGCAATGAAATTGTTCAGACATCCAATGAGGTGACACTGAACAGAAACTTTCAACACCTTGGAAATGACAAGGAATTTGTTTTCATTGATGACAACAACTTTAACTTAAAGGATCGGTGGATAGTTAGGCTGAGAATGATGGCTGCAATACCTTTGTGTGCCTGTTCTGCAGATTGCTTACATTAAGTGTGAAAGTCTTTCAAGAGACACAGATTGAAACTTATAAATTTATACTTTGGATCAAACTAGAGCTCCACTACCAGTACGTTCCATATTTATGTGTTGACGTGAGTATTGGGAGGCTGCTATCTCAATATCATGAAATATTCTGTTGTGAATGTATAAAGTTCAGCTCTTATCCTTAGTTTAAGCAGACATTTACACTCATACAGTATAAGGCATACAGTGCTATTATCTGATCACGTGTGATAGTACTCATCAAACATATTTGATTTTGGTGTGTCAGGTGTGTATCGCTGTAATGTCATTTTTTTCTGCTTTTAATTTCTGACTAACTTGGGAAAGTGTTGTGGATGCGCTGCTCGCTCTCTTTAATTTGAGAGTGAGCTTTCTCTCGAGAGATCAATAAACAAATGGTTTTTTTTTTACAGGCAAATACGGTCATATCAAATAAAACATGATGCAGGTGATAATGTTTCATATCAAGGTTTCATTTATAAAGCAGAAATGTTATGTTAGGCTCACAACAGAGTTATTGAACCAAACATTGACAAGCAGTCCAGGCAGAACAAGGTATGGCTGTGACCCTCAGTTCCACCCATTCAGCTGCACAAACTGACCTGCCTCACAGGCAGTAGACCAGCTAACCCTCAACCCTTAAACCAGGTTCACTGCAATGAATTTCCCAGCAACTGTACCTGGAAATTGCAAAGACAAGATTTTGAGACTATGTATCATTTGTCACGCCACTCTTCATTAAGTCTGAGAACTGTTCTATTTGAAAACTATTTCTACATCCTCTTAAATCACACAAAACCCACAAATATTGTCCTTCATCACAAAAACACAAGACTCAAGTGAAAGGATGATGTAGCCTCTTTCCGGAGCAGTTTCTCAAAGTGTTTCACAAAGAAGAGAAATGATGAGATGCTAGTTAGACTGTGAGACATAAAACAACCCCAAGCTACCAATAGAATGAGTTTCAAACTCAAATGAAAGCAAGTTGTCTTCACAGGTGGGATGTGACTTGTTTTTAAAGGCACTCACAGGGTTTTAGTTCAGGGGAGTGAGCTCCAAAGTCTAGAAGACACAACCTCAGAAGAGCTATTGCCTTTGATCATTTTAGAGTCTGAGCAAACCCTGGTCAGGTAGTGGTAGTGACTCAGTAAAGTCAGAAGGTGACATACGAGTGATAAAGTTTTTGAATTAATGTTTGTTTGGGTTAGATATGATACGAGTGTGGTGAGGAAATATGTGCAACTTGAGTGCATAATCCAGTTGTTTATCACTGATTTATACTTGTGTGTGAGTTCTATGGCACTTGAGTCAACAAAAGAAGGGTATACAATTTATTAGTCCACATTCCAGGTCAATCGGTGAAATTACTTATAGGGCTGTTTGCCAACTGCCAAAAAATAAATAAATAAATAAAAGAAGAGGAAGAAGGGTTTACAGTGTTGCCCTGTGCTGATGTGGCTGTGTCTCAGTGCAATTACACCACAAAAACACGACTTGGCTGCAGTGCTTCAGTGCCATTGTGTTGGATTTAGAAATGGTAGAAAATCATTCCCCTCAATGTCCTGAATTACAAGAATCGGTTCATTAAAAAGATTTTTCCACCACATTCTTCAGTGCTTGACCAGAGCTCTGACTCTCTATGCCAACTCAATGTGCTGAAAAACAGCTCAACAGTTCATGATTCGGATCATGATGATCCCTGCTTCCAGGAGTGCTGTCATTTTGACAAACATACTAGCCTCTATTCATTCACAAATCTTGACATTTTAAAGGTTTCCTCACTGAATGCCAGAGATGAGTGGTAGTTTTAATGATTTGAAAGTTTTTTAAATGATCTACAGTTCAGCATTGCTCTTCAGTTTAATGAGCCCCCTTTCAGCAGTGTATGCCCCTGACAATCAGACAGGACTCACATTTGCTGTATGTCCAATTCAGTGAATGACAAATCGCAAAAAAAAAAAAAACAGATTCACTGTCTCGGCAGCACTCATGAGTCTCTCTCCTCTAATTATGAGCTTGCACAATATTTTAGGTTTTGTTTCCGCCTATGCCACTGATGTGGGGTAGTTGATTTGGACGGACCCATTATTAAGTGTGCAATTGATTGGGTGGTGACAAGCACCTGCTGTTAGTCTGTAGGCTGCTATGTTGGCTCTGATGTCCTCCTGGGTGAGGCTGGCATGCTGTAGACTGAGAAGAGTTTGCTGAAGTAGTATGGCTTGTTGCTCTGCTGTGGGGAGGTAAATGTTTTGGCATGTAATGTTAAAGTGTATCCTTGTCCACCAACACAGGAAATAATTGAACTAATGTGTTTGGGGGTGAGCTTTGTTTCAGGAGCCTTGACGTATTGAGTGTATTTGTTCCATCTGTACCACATAAATGTACTATATTCTTAAATTTGCGAGGGAATTTATTGTGTATCATGTGTTGATAGAAATATTATACCTTATATCTTGCAGTTCGTGGTCATCCCTGCCTTAACATTGTTTAAAGCAGTTATCTGTAGCTTGCTGACCTCTTAACATTAGGCGTTAGCTCAGGGGAAAAACGAGCGTACACTCATTCAGGGAATGATTCAGTGAGTTATTTGAGTCATTCATTCACAGGGAGCAAATCCCATTCATTCTTATTTCATTGCTTGCTCCCTCACTTACTCACAAAGGGGAGCTCAGTTGAACTGAAAAATGAAGACATACATTTAGTAAGTGACCCAGTTCATTCATCCACTGAAATGATTCGTTCTATTTGAAGGAATCCTTTGAGAATGATATAGCAGTTGTTGGGTTCATACTTCCAAGCCATGGCGGCTTTAATTAAATAAATTGTTTTGGAGTTAAATGCTAAAAACCAGATAAGGAATTAATATGTAAGTGAAAATGTGCAGTAAGAATATTATAAAGTGGATCAGCCACAGTTGTTGCAGTCATATTTCCAATGAGGAAAAGGTCAGGCTAAGGAGTACATTTGACGCGGTATGCAGTAGTATATAAGTATAAACTGGCCTGTACAGTCACAAGCTTCAGTAGTGCAAACTCAGTGTTCATAAGGACGTGATGAAGTCGGTGAAATCTCTCAGGTGTTCAAATTTGTGTTGTGATTTAAGGGTAGTTCCCTGATAATAAACATGATGTTCTAACCAGGAGTGAGCCAGTAGGCCTCAGCAGGACGTGAGGATGATATTAAGCAGATGAGGAGCATACGTATTCTGCTGGACTCCAACAGAGAGAGACCTCTGGCTCTCAACTCTTTGTTTAATCACCTCTCCAAGGGATACACAGCTTCAGTGAGCCAGGTTTGCTGCAGGCATGACAGACACAAATACACACGCACACAACACACACACACCAAAACTCCACCTTAGCATTATCTAAACAGTCTCCCTTACGAAGGTATTCTGTATATTTTCTGCTGCACATGAAGGTTGGAGCATTTTATTTCATATTACATGAACTTAGCCAATTTAATAAGAAGCCGTAGCCGCTCCTAATAGATATCACTACCTGATTGAACAGAAATGAGATCAGTGGTGGACATGAATTACTCATTTTTTACATTTTACTGCCACTTTTGTCTGATTTGAATCACAGATGCTATCTGATAGCCTTGGCACTAAATATGTTGCAGTGGTAAGCAATATATATTGTGAAATACAGAACTGGCTGCTGACAGACGAGCTTTCTAAAGAACTGGAATACACTGGTGGGTATTTATTTGTGAATGTGTTGGCAATCGTGTATAAAGTTTTGAGGAAGGAGGCAGGCGGACCCAAATGCTGACAAACAGCCTAAAGGCAGGATTCAAAGAATTTAAGACAAATTAAACAGAAAAAAACCAAAATGAGGCCAAAAAACAAACACGGAAGTATAACAACGCATGACAACATAAGGTTCTGACAAAGGGAAAACACGAGTGCCTTGGGGATCAATGTCCAGGGGGATCAGGGTCCAGACACAACAAAGAAATGATGGGGACCTGGGCTGAAAGCCCAGAAGACAGGCCAGACAGAGGTTTCTGGCGGTCCTTCTTGCTGGAACAGGAACAGGTGTAGGTTGCACAGCTAATTAGTCCCTGCATAGATGCAACATGTTTCCCGACAAAGCAACACAACCAAGAACATGGCATGTCTTTATCAATTCTTTGTCTGTTGTTTGAAAGTGGAAAAAGAAGAAACATTGATCAATTAATGAACCACCTGGACACAACAGATGTGCAGGTGTTTAGTAATCGTGTGGCGTATCAAAGGAACCCTTATCAAATGGGGGTTTATAACGATCAAGCTATCTATTTGCCCTTGACTCTTTCAAGAATGCACAACTGCACACACTTGTAACCATGTGACAGGTTTTATGACATTGAACAACCCTTGATTATTATTCTGACCACGAATAGCGTACAGCATATATCATACCTGCGTGTGAAGAGGGTTATGTTTTTTCTGAGGTTTGGCAAATAATATATGAATTGAGATTAATTCACGATAGTAAAAGTCAACAGAAGTCATTGATTAATACTAATAACTGATTCATGCTTTTTAAACATAAGTTAATGATTATATAACGGTAGTTAATGCTTAATTAACCATCAGCTAACAGTTAATCAACTTGTCTAGCTCTAATTTACAAATGGTGTGCATGCAGTGGGGGGGATGGGGTTGTGGGGGTTGGTGTTCCATTATAAACAGGGTTCACAAAGAGCATTGATAAATGGTTAATTCAGCTGAAGTCATACTCTTGCATATGACTCATCATTAACTAACCTTTTTGATGTACCCTTATCCTACACTGTCACCATTACATCAATGTATGTGAATGATTATCGCTTAGTTACAACGGGACAGAATTCTGTCCTGGTTGGTTTCGGAGTACCTGCATGTGTGGTTTAGTATTTCCATTTCCAGGATTCTTCAGGCAGCAGTACAAGTCAGGCAATAATTGGCTTTTTCAATCATTCTATGAGCAACCGTGATCTGATTTTATGCTGCACATGGTGTTAGGCTAGGAATCAGAAGGGCACAAAGAAAGGAGTTGGTTAGCTTGCTGTGGCTGCTCCCTCTTGATCCATTACTCCCTGGAATAGTTCAAACTGACCTGCAGAAAATGACTGACAGAATGTAGGAAATTCACATTCAACCATCCAAGCACATTTTGCACCTTGAGCTTCCAAGCAAAGACAAACCCCCAAGTAACCCATAGATGTTTAAATTTTAGTGGGGGCAGGGGTTTCAAGAGTGACATTTAAAAGGGGACTTTAGCTCTCACTGTATAGAAACTCAGTTGAAATGAAGCAGTTACAATCACCATTGCTACCTCAAACCGCAGTAGAACCTTCCAATTGATTCAGATCACACATTCAACCAGATACACGGTTGAATGGATTGCTGACTGAAATCAAAATGTTTGGAACCAAAAGTTTAGTGTTAATTCTTCAGTCAGAGAGATAAGAAAAGGCTTGAATTCTACACCAAGTAAAATATAATAAAAACTTGTATTTATGTGGCAATTAACTTAAAGAGTACAGACAACAACTACACAATAAATCCCAGACTTAAGTCAGCTTGCGGATCGAGTCATACGGTTATCTGCATTTTAGGATGTGGATGAAGTGAATAAGTGATTTAAAGATAGACAAAAGATACATCCTGAAGGTGGAATAGAATACTTCATCTGTTTGTCCTGTTCATGCTCTAGCATGCAATTTGCATCTGCTTTTAGGAGGCAGAGAGACAGGCTTGGAAATTTATGCCCAAACCTAGTGGTAATGTATTCAATGAGTCACATGTGTGTGGAAAAACAAAGTGTCCTGACTCATCTCTCGACATTTTCATGAATAATTTAGGACACAGTAGGTCCAACACTCCCAAACCTACTATATTTTTTAATTATTATTTTTCTACATTAAACACACCCATCCTCAGGATTCATAACAAGAACCCAACTTTCTATTGTTTTCCTCGCCAGTCTTGCTGGTGAAGAGTGAAACGAGGCAAGTTTTGTTTTGTTTTTAGGCTGATCTTCAGTCCAGATGTCTCATGCTTCCGTGGTTAAGACAAAATAACAGACTTAAGGTAACTGATTGATGTTCCAGCAAGAGGTGTGCGCCGCCAACATGAGTCACGCTGCTGAGGCCTCACACAGCAGAACGTGTGGTGGTTGGTGATCAACTGAGCTGTCTGAGTTTGTCATTTTATTCAAAAAGCACATCGCATGCTGGCTTGTGTTGAGACTGATCAAAGAAGGACAGAGCTGATTGAGAGTTATTGGATGCTTTATTATTTACCTGTATCATTCCTTTCTTTTCAGAACTCTACCTTTTTAAAAAAAAAAAATTAAGCTCCGGTTTCCTCGTGGCAGATTTATATGTTTATTTACAAGTTTTAAATGTGCCAAGCAATTTGTGTTACATTGTGTTTGTGTGAATAGTGCTATAAAACTGTAGAATAAAAAAATAAACATTTACTCCACACAATAATATCAGACAAACTTGGACCCAAAAAAGATTGTTGCAGATCCTTTTGAGAGTGAAAAATTGCATTTTTTTAACTTTACACTTAGATTAGGTTTGGCTGAGTTTGCCGTGGTGAAGGTGTGTACCCTCTTGTTATATCTTGTTTCCATCAGTAACAGTCAGTCGATCATCTAATAATTTATCAGAATGAAATATCGACAGGGTGGCACAGTGGTGCAGTGGTTAGCACTGTCACCTCACAGCAAGAAGGTTCAGGGTTCGAGTCCCAGCTCGGGCACAGGATCTTTCTGTGTGGAGTCTCCATGTTCTCCCTGTTCCTGTGTGGGTTCTCTCTGGTACTCCGGCTTCTTTCTACGGTCCAAAGACATCAAGAGAGGACGAGATTAATTGATACTCTAAATTGACTGTAGGTGTGACTGTGAGTGTGAATGGTTGTCTGTCTCTATGTGTTGGCCCTGAGATGGACTGGTGACCTGTCCAGGGTGAACCCTACCTCTCGCCCAAAAGCCGCTGGGATAGGCTTCAGCCCCTGTGACCTTTAACAGGGCAAGTGGAAGAAATGGAATGGGGAAAAAATGAAAATATAAACAAAAAAAAGCTGTACAGTACATTTTATGAACATTATGTCACACAGAGGGTTCCTGTTTATGTCATAAGCCCTGCCCCCACCCTAACCACATTTTGTCAATTTTGTGAAAAATTATATAATATTTAAATATAATTTGTGAAATAGGCAAACCCAAAGTTGCCATTCCTAACACTTTTTCATTAATCTACTACAATTGTATGTGCACAGCTTTGCTGTTTCAAATGAACCGAGATGATTGAATATACTGTTCTAAAAGAATAGAACTTCAAATCAATCATGTAACCCAATATTGTCTTTTCTGCATTTTTATGAAGTGAGTTTCTTTCCGAAGTTCAACAATGTCATATATTCAGTCATATATTATTAGTTATTCACAAATGTTGTCTGCGGCCCACTTTAATGAACCCTGGTGCCTTTCCTCAGATTGTCCTGTACATTTGGAATGAAATAAAAGCTCATTGAAACTCTGCAAACCAAAACGGAGGTCTAAGTTAGCTTCCAAATTAGAGCTGGTGCTGTTTGTTTGTTTGAGATGCAAGAAGTACACGGACGGACAAGTATAGCTGGGGAAAAAAAAACAGTCATTTCATTGGCCCACAAAGAGCATGACTGGTTTTTGGGTCGATACAGACCGCTCTGAAGAAGGGAGAGGAGAGGAGGAGGGATGGTTTGGTTTGGGTGTTTACCTCACACTATGCGAAGAGCATAAACAGGCACAGAAATATGAGTAATAAAACCGCTTGCTTAACTGTTAAACAGTTTTATATGACACCACTGGTCTTTTTCTTTTGTTGTTGTTGTTTTGACAACGCAGTAAAGTTACAGCATGTCTATAATTGCAGGAGTTTGAGAATGGGAAATAACATGTTAATATGGCATGAAACCCCAACCAGAATGCTCCCTGAAAGCTACAACCAGACCGGCCGCAAGTAAGATATCAAGCATTAGTATTTGTCCACAGTAGTAGAGCATTGCTGATTCATTTCTGTGTGAAAGGCAGCCTTAGAAACCCAATAAATATGCAATAAATTGCTGTTCAGATGCTGCCTGAAAGTTTGTTTTCTCATAATTAGACCGGTCTTGCCTATAATAGACACCATATTCCATAGAGGAGGCAATTATGTGGAGTAACTCTGTTTCTATTCTAACCTGCAGGTCAGATCGGCTGCTGCTGTACGTCACAAAATGCAGAATTGCAGAGTGCTAAACACACATTTTTGAAAGTGTGAATGTCTAACGTATGAATCTTTTTACTGTCTGTGTTTTACACTTTTGTGAGGGCTTTTCTGTGTGTATTTGATGGACATATGATAAGAAATAATCGAGGCCAAATCGTCTGTCATTGTCTTCATCAGAAATATGACAATGTTTGCGAGTGTATGAATGTGTGTATTCCTCTTTGTCTAGTTACACTGCTCAGTCCTCAATACACTCCCTTATCACATTCCATATGTTAGGATCCTCTGCGACACACAATTGCTGCCCTATATTTGCCACTGCAGTTCCACTACAATACCAATTTTGTCCTGGTGCCAGCACTTTTCATAGTTGCCGTGGAAACTGTTAGATTGTCTGCTTATTTAAAGTGGAGTGATGGTGGCATGACAGTCACTTGCCAATTTATTAGGTTCACTTGGCTGTAAGATTTAAAAAAATCTTCCCCCAGGTTCAGTCTTTATTTTGTTTCAGTGTTCATTTATTTCAGTTTTCATTTTGGTAATGTACTTATCATAACCTCTACCAAGCAGTCGTACTGTTTGTCTGTTAGTAGGACTGCACAAATACTACGAGACAGATTTTCACTGGATTTATTATAGCACCAGGAGATCCGGCAGGTTAGTCCTCCTTCAAACCTCCTCTTAAAACAACTTTTAGAATGACCTTTTCTTAAATATTTCTTGCTTTTTTAGGGCCTGAGCCAGAAGGTACTTCTGGCGAAGACCCTATTATGTTTGCTCGGCAGAGCAACACATTAGCAGCACTAAAAACACTAAAAACACACACTAAACAGTGTCCCAGGCCCCCCCAACACCCATGAGGCAACTGGGTCAGACAGCCCGGAGCCAGTTTTCACATACACACCCATTCAAAACCTGGTATTATACTGTTCTTGCTCTCAATGAGTGCGCGCTATATGCGCATAATGCGCATAACGCGCATAATCTAATTTGACCCCCTGAACATGCATGAAATTCGCTGAATTTCGGCACAATCGTTCGGTATGTCTCAACATTCACTAATCAAAAACAAAAACGCCACAAAAGTCTATAGCGCCACCTAGGGAGCCACACAAAAAAAAGATAATTTTTTTTAATTTCGCTCGCTATAACTCCTCACACAAAACTCCCACAGACATGGGACCAACACCGTTGGACTCGTCTCATCAAGCCGAACAATTCTTACACTCTGACCCCTCACCTATCTCCAACAGAATGTCCACAAATTGGACAAAACTGTCAAAATCAGGACTTTTTTTACTCCCCGAACAAAATCTATCTCCTCCTAAACCGTAAATGCCAGAGCTTCCAAACTTTCACACATTACTCTCCCAACTGTGCTGATTAAAAGTTCAGTAAGAATAATATACTACGCGCTCGGTTCGGATTTTATAAGCCGTCAAAGTCGGGGAGACACATTTCACGCTTACAATGGAAGTCTATGGGGGGAGCGTGTCCTCTCAGGGTACATACTCTCAAACAAATGCTTCTCACGTCTATACCATACATCGCACAGCTTTTAAAAACATATCACTGTATTCCTGACAAAAATCCCTACAAAAATATGGTATTTTGTGTTACTTTTGACCAACGTAGGCCGACTTATTCAGCTTTTACACACTACATTTCTTTTAATCCTCCGCTCTCTCCACTCTAGCACAGATCAAAGAAAGTGCAGCGGGGGAGGGGTTTTTAATGAGCCAGCTGGCAGCTCTGCTCTCAGCTCTGACAGAGATGGCAGAGATTTGTTTACTGTAGTCATGGAAACCAAAATTCGAGCTTCTCTGCCCTCATGTACATACTCTCAAACAAACACTTGTCGCTTCTAAATTAAAACACTCACACCTTCAAAAAGCACACCATTGAATTCCTGACAAAAAACTCTACGCACTGATGTCTTTACATTCCACTTTTGACCCATATATGCAGAGTTATGACTGTGTTTCACAGTTAAACTGCCAAATCCTCCTCTGCTCTCCACTCTGACAGAGATGGCAGAGAGCGAGCAGAGAAGGGAGGGGCTCTTAAAGGGCCAGCTCTCAGCTCTGCTCTCACACTGTGCAGCGCACTGAGGCTCGTATCTCCTAAACTACAAGGCCTAGGGATTTGCCGATTACACCGTTGGATTCGGGCCGGCGATCCGGCCGCGGTTAGGCGGGGGCTCAGGCCCTAACAACGCTGCTTGCAGCTTTAATCTTGTTTATGTTTGACTATTTCTTGCATTCACCGTTCATTTGATGGTCTCTCCTTTATTTTTGTTATTATTATTGTTGTTGGGCAGATCCATTTAATTTAACACAGTGAAAAATTCAACATTTTTACATGCAGTTTGGCTGAGGTCAACTTGGTAGAGTTGTGCACTAGAGTTGTTAAAGTTGGCAAAAAAAAGTAACATTCAAGTCTTATTCTTAGATATTATAATGCATTTAAAATGTAAATTAATATATAATTAATTAAATGTATAATTCAAACATTGCAGACCTTTATTTCTCTCTCTCTCTCTCTCTCTCCCTCACTCTCTCTGTCCACAGAGGGTCCATAAACCAATATTTTGTCTCCAATTCTGGACCAGCCTCCCTCAGGCCCGTTCCAGCAACAACACTGGTCAGCCTCATTTCCTTGCATAAGAACACAGAGTTTTTTTAGTGGTACTCCTTGTCGTGCTGCACACAAAATATAAGTCAAGACATGGTTGTTTTGTTCAAATCCTGGACCTCAGGTCATGCACATTTTTTTTTTTATGTGACTTCAAGTTGTTTGTGGAATGGTAGGGTAATATGGCTTGCATACCTTGCCTAAAACTTTATCCGAAGATTCCACAATTTTGCTATTTACTGCTTCCAAATAGAGGTGGGGGTTTTTTTTGTTGTTTTTTTTATTAGAGTCTGAAATCGGACTGTCCTCCTCTGCCATCATTACTAGCACATCAAACACTTTTTCACCTCGTTTTTCTCCTGCGCTGTTGACAGCCGGCTCTCTTTTCTGTGTGGCTTCTTCTTCTATGAGATTTAATGATGGTTTGCTGGCAAATCAGCTTAAGGTGCATTACCATCACCAATTGGTGGCTGCGTGACAGAAAACCAGAACTGTAATCTTGCGAGAGCAGCTGCAGTGCAACAGCATGCAAAGGGCCCGAAATCTTGCAAAAACTCGTGAGGTTGATGTTTTATTCTAATTTTATAATAATACATTTTAATGTACATTTTCATCTTTAAATATTCTTTTGTTTTACATATTTGAATATATGTTCCTGGTGTGCACTCATTACTTTTTGTTGCTGTTGAGCTGTATTGCTGTATGAAATGTCTTATCTTAAGTTATAGTTCAAAACATCAGACCTCTCAGTTCACAAATTACAGCCACCAAAATTACCTTTGAAATAAATTGAGACTTCTGTCATTATGCATGGCTAATGTATCTATGAGTGAGTGCATATGCTAATCAGGAACACAGCGTGGTAGGATGATATGGATGTTCGCTCACTTGGCATACCAAGCAGATGCTGATGAGTGTAAAGATGTTTCCTGTGCAGACCTTTGATGATGAATGCCAGGCGCTGCTCTGCTGATGGAACCGTCTGCTTCCTGCTCAGCAGACCAGCAACGACACAGTCAATGGAATATTAAAATCATTAGATTGGAGAGTGAAGAACTGACTTGTGACTTCTTTGAGCATTGAAGGCAAGAAATGGTTCAAGGCTGATGCTTCAATAAGATTCTCAGACCTAAATTTTGTCTCTGCTTCAAATTTATAACTACGGTTGATGTTATTACCCCATTATTGATTTATCATTTTTGTCACACTGATTTGTACTTTATCCAGTGTGTCATGACATACCTCATTGTGTGACTATCATGGTCCACTTAGACCAGGGGTAGGGAACCATGTGCCATGGAGAGCTGTGTGTATGCAGGTTTTCCTTCCAACCAAACCCTTTAACAGGTGATTCCACTGATTGACACTCTTCTGTTGCTGAAGGTGTATTAATCAGTGGAATCACCTGTTAAAGTGTTTGGTTTGAAGGAAAACCTGCATACACACGGCCCTCCATGGCACATGGTTCCCTACCCCTGACTTAGACCTTTGACAGGGGGTCACTGAGACCTGTTTCTGTTCTCAGGGTCTTCCAACATCAAGACACATTGTGAGAAAGTCTAGGGGACCTGATTTAAGCATGGTGCAAGCTGGCCCTCGGTCAAGTGCAGCGTCATTCCTAGTTTCAAGCTGGTGCAAATGACGTTTTCACGCCAAGCACAATGCTTTAAAAAGCGAATAAATTTGCACAAGTATGTTAATGGGGTCTGCTGCAACCATGTTGCATTGCCATTTTGGGACAATGGAAAACATTTGTGCCGTTGACCATGAAGAGGCTGGTCTTTTGTCAATGATGTTATGTGTGAGGTGCTATTTAAAAATCACATGAGTCAAACCAGCAGATACGTAGCATTGCAAGGTGATTTTTCTGGAGCACGCTTTGTGTACGCTTGAAGACAATTTTGAAAATAATCCTGGGAATGGACAAGCACCAGCTCACTGAATTATTCCTTTGAGGATTCTGTAATTTTTACATAATTATCATAACTGTGATCAGAGCTGATACCCTTATAACTTATATGTTTATTATAGTTGGCAAAAAAAAGTTTGATTTTGACTACTCAGAAAAAATTAATGCATTCAAAAAATGAGGATTGAGTGTGTAGTAAATCCATGTGAGAAACCACTGGAGGGCAGCAACGTGCCTTGGCTGCCTCTATTCTGCCAGAAATTTGAAGTTTAAAATTCAGTTTTATTTATTCATTCACAAATTTACCAAAGTATATTTGAACTGCGGTCTTTAAACTGCTTGTCACTTTTAAAATGCATGCATACATGAGAATATTATGAATTAATTACATGTTCATTAAGAGATGAACAACCCTAATGGGTACGTATATACAGTTAAGTGTATGTCACTATGATGGCTAAAGAGACACAGCTTTTTCTTTTATTTATCTTTGCCAATGACTGGTATCTGTACAGCAAAGAGGGAGTAAAAGATATAAATGGAATAAAACTGAAGTGCAGAGTGATGAATTATTTAGTGCTGGGACTGCAGCGAAGATCTGACTACTTGCTCATTTTAGAAGATTAACAGATGTGGCAAATCATTCTGTTGTCAATCTTTTACAGTTCCGAGCCGAAGAACTATGAATAAATCTGGTCTCATTCCGCCAGCGGGAATAATTCTTTATTTATGTCCTCTTTTCTCTGGACAGTACGTCTTAAAAGAGAAAAAAAAAAAACAGGATGCATATATTACCAAGCAGCATTGAGCGCCAATGTGTTGCATTTTCTCGGTGACCTTATCTCACTCATTCATATTCTGCCCTGGCAGCAATTTTCAAATCTGTTGTACTTACAGTAAGAAACACATTGTTGCAAGTTCTACAGCACTTTAGACAGCAGATGAATGTGATCAGCTGCAGAGTTGTAAACACGCTTGCACCACACAAAAAAAATAGCCATTTAGCATCACAATACACATCATCCAGATTCTTCAATCATCGCAGTCATTCATGCCACAAATAATGTAATAAACACATATCAGAACAGCCAACCATCGCTGTTAAAGCAAACAATGGAATCTTTTTTCTGATACTTCTGCAAGTGAACATGGACTGTGACCAGCTGGCAAATTCTATTGAGCAGACTTGTTCACGCTTGTTCGTGATGGGGCCTGAACCAGAAGTTTGTTTTTAGCTCAAATCAAATTGTTTAGGATTACTGAGCACACAGCTGAATAAAGCAGATAGGGATTCTGGATAGTTTAGCTGCCATTAGTAGCTTCAGGCTAAATATACATGGCTGTCAACTTCTGACTTCTTGATTCACAAAGAAGTGATGCAGGAGGCAAAAAGAAAAAAAACACTGTCACTTCATCTAGTTGACTATCACTTTAACTTTATTATCTAATATAACATACCTGTTGGTACATTTTGCTCATGTGATACATCAAAATAGTAAATTAATGATAGACTGTTAATTTTGTCCCACCTCACATCTTCTGTACTCCTTTACAAGATCCCCTCACAGTCATTAATCTGCCCCTCACCACAGCCGGCCATTTCTTTCTCCCAGGTTTTATTTCACCTCCAAGCGACTGTTTAGACAGTTGCGGCTTGCTGAGAGCATCTCTTGGCTTGTTAAACGACCAAATGGATAACAGCCAACCTTGTAATATTTACATCCTCTGCTTCAGGCGAGAGAATGAATCACTGACAGTGATTAATTAGTTCCTGTTGTTACGCATCATGGAGCTTTACCTTTTTCCCCAAACTCCTCATTTTGAGAGAAACATGACTGTTCCCAATGAAACTGCATCATGATGTATATCTGTGGTAAAATCAAGTCAGTTTTATTTGTACAGCACCAAATCACAACAAATGTTATCTCAGGATACTTTACAAGTAGAGCAGGTCTAAAGCCACACTCCTTCATTTAATTTGCACCCATCAATTCTCCATCAGCAAGCACATATTGTGACAGCGGCGACAAAAACCTTCCTTTTAACAGGCAGGAACATCGAGCAGATCCAGGCTCAATGGGGACGGCCTTCTGCTTTGACCGGTTGGGGGGAAAGAGAGCAGGAGAGCAGGGCAGAGACAAAGACAGATAAGGGAAAAGGACAGCGACATAGAAAGAGAGAAAGGAGGCGGAGAGATTGACAGACATGGATGTGAACAAGAAGAACAGAGAAAAACAAGCAAGAGAAAAACAAGCGGAGAGAAAGACAGAGGGACAGGAGGCACACAACAATCAATAACAAACAACAGCAGAAATAATAATAAACTAGCTTCCAATAATGACATCTACAGTTACTTAAGCAATCAACTTCTGCATAATGTGAGTATTTAAGCACTAGCAAATTCATTATAAACACAGTGCTGATGTTAATGTCAGTACAGTATATTGAGAATACTAATATGAACACTACTGATGCTAAGGCTGATACGAAGGATGTCAGCCTGAGCCTTTGGAGGTCTGTTGCCTTCTCCAGCAGCAGCATTAGCCAGGGACCTGGGAGGTGAGAAAGCACAAAGAATCCAAGGAAGAAGTGAAGTTAGTAACAAGCACGTATGAATGAGTACAAGAGGACAGAGAGGAGGAGAGAGGCATTCAGTGCATCATGGGAGATCCCCCGACAGTCGGGCCTGTAGCAGAGCCTAACCTAAACCAGCTTTAACTCTAAGCATTATCAAAAAGGAAGGTCTTAAGTCTACTATTAAACGCAGAGTAGGTGTCTGCATCCCTGACTAAAACTGGGACACAGTTCCATAGGAGAGGAGCCTGATAACTGAAGGCTCTGGCTCTCATTCTACTTTTAGAACTCTAGGAACCACCAGTAACCCTGCATCCTGGGAGCGAAGGGTTCTAGCTGGGTAATAAGGGACTATGAGCTCTGTCAGGTATGAAGGATCCTGACTGTTGAGGACTTTGTGTGTTAGAAGAAGAATTTTGAATTCTATTCTGAATTTGGCAGGGAGCCAATGCAGAGAAGCCAGTACAGGAGAGACATGGTCTCTTCTTCCAGTTCTAGTCAACACGCAGGCGACAGCGTTTGGACCAGCTGGAGAGTCTTTAGGGACCTACTGGTGCAGCCTGAGAGGAGAGAATTTCAGCAATCCAGCCTGGAAGTGACAAAGGCATGGGCTAATTTTTCTGCATCTTTTTGAGACCGAATGTATCTGATCCTCGTGATGTTAGGGTAGATGCTGTCGTGCTGGAGGCCAGGATGATGCCATTCAGGGTACCTACAGTATCTCATGAGATAAGGTGTTTCAAAGGTGTTTTGGGCCCAGTTCAATAAGTTCTGTCTTGTTAGAATTTAGTAATAGGTAACCACAAGCCGTCCATTAGACAGACCTTAAGTGTAGTTAGCTGATTGGTTTCATGTGGACCCACTGATAAGTATAGTGGCATATTGTCTGCATAACAATGAAAATTAATTATTTCCTGATAATGCAAGGTAATGCAATGAAAGGACATAACATGATAGAGTCCCAACAAGCCAAGTGAATGACAGTGAATCAGGGAGAGACATGAAACCCTTCATAAAAGCAGTCCTCTGAAGAATGACTTGTGTATTAGGTGGAGCAGTCAAAGATACAACTTTCCTAAAAGTGAAATTCCAGAGAACTTGTAGCAACAGAACATGGTTCTCACTGGCTAGCTAAAGAATCATAGCTGTGTGTCACGAGAATCAAATTAAATTAAGGGTTGATGACAGGATTATTATTATTGACTGAATTCATTTTTTTAACCCTACACATCATGTTTGTTTGTTTGTTTGTTTGTTTTTACAAGGGGGGGAACATAAATGGATCTTTATACAAGAATACAAAGAAATAGATTTTGCTGAGAGGCTAAAGGGGCTATATTTGCCTATTAGCCTTCAATTGGGCTTTTAGCTAAATGTTGACATCGTCGCAAATATGTAGTGATAAAGCTAATTATACTTATTGACTGTAACAATAATCCTCAGTGTGTGTTTGTATGCTAACATTTGAAAATTGCTGAACCAAAACTGAGGCTGATGGGATTGTAATTTCCATTAATTTTACTATGTGGTTAAAAACCACAAAAGCACAGATGTTTGCTTCCTCAAGTTCTCAAGTAGGAATGAAAGCTTTCTTGGGAATTTTTTTTTTTTCATGAAACATTTTTCTCATTAATTCTCAGATAATTTTTTTTGTGTGTGTGCGTGTGAAAAATTACCTCCTGAATTCAGACACAGGAAAATGTATTATTCTCAGATGAATGCCATGCATCAAAGCACCAGGAAGCCAATTACTTTTGCTCGCTGGTTTGAGTGTACTTTCTAGTTTTTACTGCACCATATTTCAGCTCATGTTATTGTTAAGACACAACATTTTATCTTGTATTAGGAATAAACTGCAGCCAATTATGGGACCTGTGTGTGAGATCATTGCTGCTGCTCTCATCTTTCACAATTTGTTTGTTAATCTCTGTTGGACAATAGATCTCAATGTAATTGAGACTACCTGTTTGGATCATGATTACATAAAAACAAAGATCAGACAAATGTCGATCATGATAAAGTTGGTCTGGAGAGCAATCACGCCAAATCTGGAACACGTTTCTTTGTATTCCATGTGATGTTGATGAGACACGCATACCAGCAGCAGCAGCAGCCTCACTGATAGCACAAATGACTCAAAACTGCTGAGCAAACATCCATCCATTTTCTATACAGCTTGTCCGGTAAGGGTTGCGGGGGAGCTGGAGCCTATCCCAGCTGACATTGTGCTAAAGGCGGAGTTCACCCTGGACAGATTGGCAGTCCATCACAGGGCCATCAGAAGCAATTAGGGGTCAGTATCTTGCTGGGCAAACATGCTTGTGTAAATAACCTGGTTTATATGAGGATACGGCAGTCATGGTCATGGAATCGAATGTAAAAGAATAAGGGAATGTTTTGTTTGGCTACTGCAAAGTGAAACAACACACATTTAAGGCTCAGTTCTGACGTAAAACTAAGAGCAAACACTCAGAAGGTGTAATTCTCACTTCATAAGGATGCCAGGTTGAGAGGTGAGGGCCAGTTGATGACACAATATTTGAAACTGTCTTTTAATCCAAGACGATGAATCTCGCAGGAGGACACAACACAGTCAAAAACAGTCAAATAGAGTATCTGACTGAAGAGACTACAATGGAGAGGAAAACAGCCTTTTGATATTGCTCATAACAAGCAGCAAATTGGTTTGAAATTAAAACTAATGAGCACAATCACACACACACACACACACACACACACACACACACACACACACACAAACACAGGTTTGCGCTGCTATCCTTATTGGGACATTCAGTTCACATCCATTCGTGTGGACAGCCTAACCCAACAAGCCCTAATCCTGATCCCAGCCTCAATTCACACTTGAACTCTAACTTTCACCTTGAACTCAAAAATTACATTGTGCCACATGAATTTCTTTGTCTTTGGTCCACTTGAACTCCAGGGGTTTTGATATGGTTGATGTTTACACAAGAAAAGGTCTCCAATAGGTATCAAAAGCCATGTACAAACACAAAATGTACTTTTATTTATCTTAGTGTTCTCAATACTTTCTAACTGAATTCTCTTTGGATTTTATTGAATCAATCTCAATAAACAACTCTTGCTTTTAGTTCTCTCATTGTGAACACTATCATCTGCAGTCTGGTGTCTATCTAAGAAAATAACTCTCCTAGATAGACTGCTAACGCACTGATTAAAATGCTTCCTCTCTTCTCTCCACAATCCAGACATTACAGCCATTATTGGTTCAGTGTATGCAGTCGTATGTGACTACTCCTGCCATATTAAAGCCTTTAGTAAAGCATCGTTGCACCCTGCTCAAACTGACTGCTTTTTTCCACTTTTAGCTCATGTTGTGTACCCTGTGGCTGCACATCAAAGACCTTTCGGCACAGGGCACTAATGACTTAACAGAGTGTGTTGAAAAAGATAAATATCTAACAATGTAATCAATTATTCCCTGGCTTTCTCAGCCCTGAATGTCCATGGTACGACAGAGCATAAGTACGCTTTGTTTGAGTAAAATGAACAAAATGAATAAAATCAGTTAAAGATACCGTGATTGTTGTTTTCAAGTGAGAGAAAGCATGCTTCTTCAATCTAGCTTTTAGTTTAGAAATCATTATTTGCAGAATAGATTTGAATTTAATGTAACCTCAACTATGGGTATGTTGGGAAATTGCATGATTTATTATAAAATTTACGGATCATACATACTTCCCAAAGAACTACATTTGAGTATGTGCAAGTGCTATGTATTTTGCAGCCAAGATCACTAGCACCACCTGCAGCTGAATGGTAGCAATAACATGCATGATGTGTACTAAGATGAACACATTATCTTCCAGTGAAACAACTCGAGGGACTGCCACTCACAGAGCAACGCGGTAAGAGCTCATTTCATTGTACGTTGCTTTTCATCACAGTCCTGCCTGAGATAACATAACAGCAGAAAATAATCACACAAAGGTCTTTGTAGAGGAGTAAAGCAACTCATTTTGCATACCCTATTCATTTAACACCCTAATTTGCCTTTTTGTGTTGTGATATTTGATTAGTGGGCTGTGTAGACAGATTTCAATACTTTTAGGCTCACGGTGACAGTCAGTGGTATGGGGAAGCATCTCAACAGGATAAAGTGAATCTATCTGTAATATTAAGGGGGTAATTATGCAAATTGGAAACCCCTTTTCATTGATTAAAACACTGATGTTGTTCTCCCACACATGCATTGGGCCCTCCTTTCTGTTACTTAACTAATATCTTTTTAATTCTGATGTATGTCTTCATGCTTGACTTATAGACTGTGAAGACAGAAAGCTGGTGCTCAATTATCAAATCCCTCAACATCTATTCCAAAGTACAGAATGTGCATCACAGTTCATGTTGTCAAAGAAAAATAAATTTCTACTCTGCAAAGACCAAAGTCATGCCAAGTTTACTGTGTAATTTCTAGTCCCCCCCCAAAAAAAGTCTCATAACACCTATCATCACTCAGCAAGTATCATCTCAGGAAGTTTAAGGGGGCTTGTTTTCAAGAGAATGTATGTTTAATTTAGTTTATTTTAATGTTTTCAGACCAGAAATTAGAGAAACCTACTTTGCAAAACTGTTTTTTTTATTACAGTCATTCTTTTCATCATTTTACACCTCACATGATGGCGTTAAGCAACTTATTCCTGCTTCACTAAAGGTTTAACACAAAGAGTGTCATTCTTGAGACAGATAAGTTCCAAAAATACAAACAGAACATTAACACCTCAGCCAACAGCTGCCTGTTCTGCAGACCTTTTATTTTTTTTAGGTAGAGCAATGATCCCCCTAGTGTTATAAATGAGAAAGCATAAATCCCTGCTGGCTACCATCAGACCTGGCTCTGGCTCAGCCCAACCATCCTGCAGTTGCTCAGCACAAGGACCATACCTGAGGACCCCTGTTTGGCAGACAGTAGAGTGAACGTCATGGCGATTAATGAGGTCTGACCCATGCTAACCTCCAGAAGAGGACAAAACAGAACAAAAAAAACAAAACAAAAAAAACCTTCAGTGATACCGCAGGAGTCAAAGAGTTCAGAGATCAGGTTACTATGAATATGTCCCCCCCCCCCCTTTTTTATTCATTTTAGATTAAACTGCTAAAAAAGAAAAGAATGATTTTAGAATTTGTATCTTTTTGCACAACAAAAACAAAATAATTACCCAGGAAGAAAGCCATATCCTTGTTTTGCATCTGAAAAAATAAACCCCATACACATCTCAGAAGGCAGGCAATTAAACACTAATTTGGAGAAATTGACTAATTGCAACCATTTTAGCACAGCTGCTCATATATCATTCTGGGTTGACATACTCATTCATCATACAGGGCGCAGTCTGGAAATCAATTTTGACTGGATGATGACAATCACTGCTCACTGTACAGTTTGTGATCATGTCCACTTTTCTGCAGCACTAAGCTGCCAAGGATGGAAATGTCACCTATGGAACCAGCCAGAGCAATGGAGTGTGTGTTTCTGTTAGAAGAAGCAGAAGATTACCAGCTGGTAAAATGTGACTGTTACAGGTAGCAACACTGCTGAATGGCTGACAATAAAGGGATAGTTCACCAAAAGATGAAAACTCAGTCATGATATGCTCACCCTGATGTCAATGGAAGGTTCATGTGAAGTTTTTTTAATCCACATAACACTGCTGGAGGTTCACAGTAAAACGCACGATCATAATCTCCCATACAATTTAAGGGAATGATATAAATATACTTGATAAAACCATGAAATGCTCCATTTTATTTGTGAAAAATATTAGAAATATCCTGAAGCCTCCACATGCCAAGTTGTTTTGCTAAAAAAAACCAACAACAACACATCACCACAGTCATGATTAAAAAAACAGCTTCTTATAACTACTCATTGTTCATTTTTGGGTGAAATATCTCTCTAAGTCTTCATGTAATTGATGACTTACTGCCTTCATTCTTTTATAGAATATACAGCGGGACAATCACAGTGGAAATCACATACTTTAACAGTTTTTAAAAGTCATTTGCAATGTAGAAAAATAATATTTTGTGCTGTGAATTATTTCAAGACTGACTGAGAAATCACTGGGCAACTTGTTCCAAACAGCAGGAATCCAGGAGGTTGTCAGTAGTGAAAATAAAAAGTCCACCAAGGTTAAGAGTTAGAATGTCTTCCTCCTTGTGTTTGGATGGTTCCTGGTCAAGAGGGGAGCCCCGCTGCTGGGGAAACCTGTGCAGACACAATGCAGGAGCTGAATGAAGCATGGTTAACCCTGTAGGAGATGGAATTGTAAAAGATAAGGTTGCTGTGGCAACCCTCATGATCCCAGTGAGACTGGGCAGGGCTGTCATAAATGTCCAGGCCGCAGCAACCACAGGAGAACAAAGTTCTGAGCTTGCTGGCTTCAGGGAGTTTATGTTCCTCTGAGATGTGACAGGTCTGTGCTCTTCCACAGGGAAGTGGAGAAGGTTGATACAGCTGGTACCCCTTATGGTAAAGTCAGGTTGCACAGTAAGGAACCTCAGGACCACAAGATTTAGGGTACGTTTCCACTGGCTCACTTCGTCTCGTCTCGGGTCGGGTCGGTTCGACACGGTACTGGTGTGTTTCCAATAGCACTGGGTACCACGTCAGGGTGGGTGGACTCGCCGGCCAAGCGTTCCCTGGTGTACGGCAGTCATGGTCATGGAATCGAATGTAAAAGAATAAGGGAATGTTTTGTTTGGCTACTGCAAAGTGAAACAACACACATTTAAGGCTCAGTTCTGACGTAAAACTAAGAGCAAACACTCAGAAGGTGTAATTCTCACTTCATAAGGATGCCAGGTTGAGAGGTGAGGGCCAGTTGATGACACAATATTTGAAACTGTCTTTTAATCCAAGACGATGAATCTCGCAGGAGGACACAACACAGTCAAAAACAGTCAAATAGAGTATCTGTGACACAACAACAACAATGTGTGACACAACAACAACAATGGACGACATGGAGGCAGCGTTATGCCTGTTGCTCGGTCAGTGGTTTTTGCTTAAACTAAAAGTAGAGGAGAGGAAGTTGCCTTTTCACCAATTGTGGTGACGACGGTGATAGCGAAGAAAAACGAGCCGGCAAACTTCCACCAGTGCTGCTCCGACTGCAGCAACACTCTCTCAATCTCTCGAAAGTCTTCACTAAAACCATACTTCTTACTTAGCTCGTTCAGCTTCGGCTCCAGCCTGGAAATTTCGCTTTCCGACTCCGACTACGGCGGCTCCCATCAACAGGTAGCAGATGATGAAGACGGTGAGAGAGAGATGGTCCTGAGGCTTTGTGTCTTCATGTTTAGCAGCTCTGGAATAGAGGACGCATGGGCGGGGGGCTGACCCGTCACATCCATCTAGAACTGTTGAATCCCTTTCGCCCTTCTTTAGGTACCCCTCCGTCTAAATTGTCTGAAACTGTAACCTAGTGTGTGAGAGTATGTGTGTGTGTGTGTGTGTGTGTGTGTGTGTGTGTGTGTGTGTGTTTGTGAGAGAGAGAGAGAGAGAGAGAGAGAGAGAGAGAGAGAGATCGATCAGGTTTGTTAACGGTCCACAGGATTTTTATAGACATTTTTATTATTGTACTCATCAAACGTGCTGGCATCACATCACATCAAATTCAAGAAATGTGAGTCTGTTGTCATGCGTCCAAATTGTTTATTTTTCAATCACCCATATTAAAATGCATATGTATGCCAATTTTGTTCAGACTAATCATTAATATTTTACCTTGTTTTATTTTCAATCTAATACCTAGGGCTTGGGACACATGAGGTCCAAGTGTTTATTCTTTAATTGTGCACCTGTTAACCTCTAAATGTCTGAGTGCAGAAGATCAACAGCCGGTTTGTATGTGGGATGATCCCAACGTGGCAAAGACCAAGGAGCTGGTGGTGGACATGAGGAGAACTAGGGCTCCAGTGTCCCCCGTTTCCATCCATGGGACCAGTGTGGAGATGGTGGAAGACCACAAGTACTTAGGGGTGTACTTGGACAACAAACTGGACTGGACTAAAAACACAAACGGCCTCTTGAAGAAGGGCCAAAGTCGGCTCATTTTCTGAGGCGGCTGAGGTCCTTCAACCTCTGTCGGACAATGCTGCTGATATTTTATGAGTCAGTGGTGGCCAGCGCCATCCTCTATGATGTTGTGTGCTGGGGCAGCAGACTGAAGGTGAGGGACACAGACAGTCTTAATAAACTTATCCGCAAAGCCAGCCATGTTGTAGGAGGGGAGCTGAACTCTCTGACAGCAGTGTCAGAGAGGAGAATGTTGTCCAAGATTAGGACCATTTTGGACAACACTTCACATTCTCTCTATCACATGCTGGCCAGCAGTAAAAGTACTTTCAGCCAGAGACTCATAGCCCCACATTGCACCACTGAGCACCACAGGTCAGTCAAATCATTCTTACCAGTGGCTATCAAGCCAATCCTATAGAGATGTTTTTCTCCGCTAAATAGTGCAATACAAATATCAATCCATCTATTTTCTTCTGCCTATCTTGTTAAGGGTTGCAGGGGGGCTGGAGCCAGGTCCTGTTTACCCTGGACAGGTCACCAGTCCATCGCAGGGCCAACACATAGAGAGACAAACAACCATTCACACCTACGGTCAATTTAGAGTATCCAATCAGCCTAGTCCCCAATTGCATGTCTTTGGATGGTGGGAGGAAGCCGGAGTACCCGGAGAGAACCCACGCAGGCACGGGGAGAACATGCAAACTCCACACAGAAAGATCCCGTGCCCGAGCCAGGACTTGAACCCCGAACCTTCTTGCTGTGAGGCCACAGTGCTAACCACTGCACCACCGTGCAGCCCGAATCTGTGGATTTTTGTTATATAAACAGGAAATATTTGTATGTGCATCACAAACACTTTTGTACACCTTTTTAATCTACGTGTGGATTATTTTTACATATAATATAATACAAGAGGGATTTTTGTGAGAGTTAAGAGAGACTTTTACATATAAATTCCCAAATACATTTGTGAATCCTCCTGTTTGCACTTATTATTTATGAGACTGATCTAATTCAGTTAGAATGGACCTTTTCAACACAGTAATCAGTCTGTTTGGGAAAAAATATCTTTAAAACCAAAGCATTTTTCTTCATTAAACAATGTTACTCAAAGGTGTTAGGATATTGACACTGTTAATTTTGCATGATTGCTCATCAAATGTTCCTCTGTGTGTGTTAATGTGCAGGGTATTCACAATGAACAAAATATGACGCAGAGGGATGAAGCATTAGCTCACCTTGATGGAGCACAGCTGGGTGCCGAGTGACCCTCCAAGCAGAGATGTGTGAATGCATCGCTGCATCACTCATAAAGGCTTGTGAAATGCTGGCTGTGGCTGAATTCAAAGTAAAGCAAACAGAACATAAACTGCTGTATCTGTATCAACACTATTAGTTTTTCCAGTTTCACATCCAGCATGAAAGTCATTGACTTCAAGAGTGAATTCCAATGTCTTTTCTAACCCTCATCTGTCATCCAAATGCACTTTTATTGCCTGTATTCCATTTAGACAATCTGTCTGCATTTCAAGAGACAGCTCAGGACATTGTCTGCTTAGTTATGTAAAGTCCACATTGTGTGTCAAACACAATAAGCCACAGAACTGAAGTCAGGAAAAAAAAAAAAAAAAACATTTATTAGCCCCGCAATACCATGAATTGTCATAGTGTTTTATCTGATGTTCCGATCTCATATCTGTTCAGGCTGGTCCATGCATCCCTTTATTTGTCTCAGGAAGACATTAACAGCAGGATGTCATCTATAGTAGGACTCATCCAGCCCTTTCTTGTAGAGAATGAGGCGAGGAAATATACAATGATGCTATCTTTACACTGATAACAGCATGGCAGCAGCTATAAAAACAGTCATTACAGTCGTCATATGGCTCTGAGGAGCTATTAGTATCATGACAGTGGCTTCCTATTTTTACATCTGGTTGAAAAAAAATCCAATGCTTTCCATGAAGTGGCAAATAAATATGTCTGTGGTGATGCATCATCGGCACCAAAGAGGGAAACAAAAGATTTTCTTTCAGATTTGCCAAAAACATCCATTGGGACTTTGTGGTCAAAGGCCAGGGTCACTTTCACCTCTCATGATATCTCAGGAATGGAAATGGAAATATCTTCACATAGAATACAAATGTCCACTGGGAATCTAGGATGATTTAAAATATTCTGGCAGTCAAAAGCTCAGGTTCTGTCAGGTGTTTTTCCTCAGCTTTTTTGAACCACTGCAACTTCAAACAGATTCTCGGGTCACAAGTGAGAGTGAAGAGGACAAGTTTTTTGTGGCGGGCCCCACCTGTCACAGGTTGGCGGTAAGACGTACCCAGAGATGACCGTGATGGCTGCTGAGGAAGGAAGGGTGTGGGTTGAGGAAAAACGGAGGGTAATGGATGTACCGCAGGATTCTGTTGCATTAAAGGATGTGGTGCTTGTGAATCTGAGGATGCTGAAGGGAGAACTTCGTGCTGAAGTTCTATGGATGACAATGTCTCCTTTTCTCCTTGTGGTGGATAAATCTCACCTATGGACTGTGCATTCTTTTCAGGTGACAGGGGGAGTGGTTTGGTCATAGAAGAACCTCCCTTCTGCCCATGTGTATAGGACAGAGAAAGAGCGTTTGGTTTGGAGTCTGTCATAACACTGGTGTTATCTCGTTGTTGCGTCATACCATTTTCCTGCCCTTGAAGCAAGGATGATATTAATTTTGCTTCCTCATAATTTCTTTCCAGCTGCCGGAGCTTCCTAGCTCTAAAAAGTTTGGCTGTCAAAGCTTCTTGGGACCGGCTAGCATCACAAGCTTGGTCATCCATTGTCCTGTAATAAGCTTCTGCTTGTTCCTCCTTAAAAAAAATTCATCTAGCTCCATTCTTTTTAGTTTCTCCTCCAGTTTAGCAGTTTCAATGGTGATATTAAGTGTTTTTCTGTTGTCTTATATATTATCTTTTAATAATACTTTGTACTCACGTATACTTACAAGTCAAGCATATACAAGATGCTTACATAGATTTAAAAGACAAATGTTCTTGGAATGTGTGTCTGTGTTATCTCCACTATTTATGAGTTCCTTCCTGTTGTCGGAACGGCACCAACTAGTCCTGGTGCTCAGTTGATTTGTGGGACCCCCTTGTAAAACCCCTTTAACTACTTCCAGATGTTCAAGAGTTCAAATAAGGTGACTTGCAGCTAAGTCATTGATTCTGCCTGGGATGCATGAGCAGGAGTTCCCGGATCCGTCACTAACATTAAAGAAGTACATTGATGAACTAAATACAGTGTTGGATCATTTTCTACCTCTTTGGGAACTGCCACAGAAACATCTTTATTACAAATGGGGTCAAGAATTTCTCTTAAGGATTGACTGGAACCTCTGCTTTGGAGGGAAGACGAGGAGTTGGAGCTACATCTTGAACTTCTCTCCATTGGTTCATCTCTTCCCTTTCCTAGGGGGCTAGGTTGTCTTCAATAATATAGAACTCAGATTGCAGTGAGAGACCGGAGACTCGGTTTAACACAGGTATAACTGCCAATATTAAGAATCCCCACCTTTAACTACCAACTTATGACCACCAATGATCCTAGTAGCTAAGTTGGCAGGGGCTTTTATGCCCCTGGTAGAGTCACACAAGACAAACAGGTCCTGGGGAAGGGACCAGACAAAGAGTAGCTCAAAAGAACCCAATGAAGACACACAACTTGGTTCCAAGTTCTCCCTCCCCCAGATGCAGGTCACCAAGGCACCTCTCTGGAGCCAGGCCTGGAGGCGGGGCTCGGTGGCAAGCACTTGGTGCTAGGCCTGCACCCGTGAGGCCTGACGGGCCACAGCCCAAAGAGGCAATGTGGGTCCCCCCTCCAATGGGGTCACCAATGACAGGAGGGGCCAAAGGATTCGGTTGCTATGTGAGATGGGTGGCAGCCAAGAGCAGAGACCACTTGGTGGTCAGTTATCTTCGATGGTGGGGAGGACGCTAGCTGGGCCTGGAAGGGCGTACTTTATTGTGAGGGTCTGCTGGAAGCGTTTGGCAGAGTCTCCTATCAGGAGTTTCAACTCCCACCTCCAGGAGGGTTTCGACCATGTTCCGAGGGAGGCAGCGGACATCGAGTCTGAGTTGGCCATGTTCCATGCCTCCATTGTTGTGGTGGCTAATTGAGGCTGTGGCCATAAGGTGGCAGGTGCCTGTTGTGTCATCAACAGGTCTTCCAGTGAGGAAGCAGTGGCTGGGGACTTTATGGTGGGCTCTCCTATCTCTGAGGCTGAGGTTGCCAAGGTGGTCAAAAAGCTCCATTGGGGCAGGGCCCCACGGATGAATGAGAGCCACCTGGAGTTCCTCAGGGCCCTGGATGCTGTAGGGCTGTCTTGCTTAACATGACTCTGCAGCATTGCATGGACATCAGTGGCGATACCTCTGGACTGGCAGACCGGGGTGGTGGTTCTCCTTTTTAAGGAGGGGGACCAGAGTGTGTGTTCCAACTATTGTGGGATCACACCCGTCAGCCTTACTGGGTTGTGGAGAGGATGTTGTGCGTCAGATAGTCCAACCTCGGATCCAGGAGGAGCAGTGTGGTTTTCGTCCTGGTTGTGGAACTTTGGACCAGCTCTACACTCTTGACAGGGTCCTCGAGGGAGTTTGCCCAACAAGACTACATGTGTTTTGTAGACTTGGAGAAGGCATTCAACCATGTCCCTTGGAGGATCCTGTTGGGAGTGCTCCAAGGAGTAAAGGGTATTGGACCACCTGATTTGGGTGGTTCGTGTGTGACCTGTGTCAGAGCTTGGTCTCCATAGCGCTGCAGGATGTCTAAATCATTGCCAGTGAGAATGGGCTTTGTCACCAATCTTGTTCATAACTATTATGGACAGAATTTCTAGGTGCAGCCAGGGTGTTAAAGAGATCCAGTTTGATAGCTGCAGGATCAGGTCCCTGCTTTTTCCTGTGGGCCTGTGGTCGTGCTGGCTTCATCAGTCCATGATCTTCAGCTCTCACTGGATTAGTTCACAGTCGAGTGTGAAGGGGCCTGGGTTAGAATCAGCACCTCCAAATCAGGGTCCATGGTTCTCGCCTGGAAAAGGATGGATTGTGTGCAATCTCCAGGTCAGGGATGAAACCCCGCCCCAAGTGGAGGAGTTCCAGTACCTTGGGTTCTTGTTCACGAGTGAGGGAAAAATGGATTGTGAGATTGTCAGGCTGAATGGTGGAGCATTTACAGTGATGTGGACTCTGCATCAGTCCGTCGTGGTGAAGAGAGAGCTGAGCTGAAAGGCAAAGCTCTCAATTTACCGGTCAATCTATGTTCTTATCCTCCCCTATGGTCATATGCTTTGGGTAGTGACTGAAAGGACAAAATCGCAGGTACAAGTGGCTGAAATGAGTTTCCTCTGGAGGGTGGCTGGGGTCTCCCTTAGAGATTGAGTAAGAAGCTACACCATCTGGGAGGAGCTCAGAGTAGAACCGCTGCTCCTTCACATCAAGAGAAGTCAGATGAGGTGGTCAGATCTGGTCAGGACGCCTCCCGGATGCCTCCCTGGTGAGGTGTTCAGGCCACACCTAAGCAGTGGGAGGCCTTGGGGAAGACCCAAGACACGCTGGAGAGACAATGTGTCTCGACTGGCCTGGGAACACCTCGGTATTCCCGGGAAGAGCTGGACAAAGTAGACGGAGCGAGGGAAGTCTGGGTCTTTCTGTTTAGGCTGCTGCCCCCACAACCCAATCCTGGATAATCGGAAGGAAATCGATGGATGAATGGATGGAATATTAAGAATTCATTTCTCCCATAGGGGGATAAAGTAGTTCTATTCATAGGTTGCTATTATAAACTAGCAACTGACAGCATCTGTTTACCAAGTCTCAGGTTACTGTCATGAGGAAAGTGAAAGTAAAGTGTTAGGAAGACAGTGATCAAATCTTCACTGTCTGGTCTTACTACAAACATGGAATGGATCAAATCTTTGTGGAAAGGAACCAAGCATCGAGTGGCTGAGGAAGAGAAGGGTTGTGAGTTTGAGAGTGAAGGGTATCAAGTTGGAGCCTCAGACAAATTTTTCTGTGAGTACGATTCAACCTGGGAGACTGAGGAGGGTCTGGGGGGTCCAAGCAGCTGGCCCAAACCTCCCCAAACTCTCGCCACAGTAAGTACAACTTTCTACTGACAGCTTGGGCCTGCTGATTAGCAAAGATTCAGCTGACAGTTGAAAAAACAAACAAGATGTTTTCTCTGCTATTAATGTCTCTCTCAATGTTTGTGTATAACATTTATTTAGAATATTTGTTCAGTTATTTTCTGTCTACAGCACAAGTTTGACAAGTTTAAAAGTGCAGCAAGAGACATGCAGAACTACAGGCACAGTTACCTGGTAAGTTAACCTTACATACACCCTGAAAACTACATCAGCCATGAAAACACACACACACACACACACACACACACACACACGCACGCACACACACACACGGTTACAGTTTCAGTTATTTTACATTTTCAGGGTAGAGGCCAGTGGTAGTCTTTAATTAAGTAAAGGTGAAATTTTTTTTTAAAATACTGCTTCTGAAAAATAGTTACCGGTACTCTCTTTTTGTTTTGCAAATCTCATGTCAGATTATGTTGTCAGATGATGATGCAAAATTAGAATAATAACCTGCGAAAATTAATTAAAAGTAAATTTACATGCCTGTTTTGAACTAGTTAAGAACAGATAAATGTTTGGTGTCGGAAAAACTAAATACTTACACAAAGTACAGATTTCTGAACCCTCTCCTAACAAAGTATTTGTGCTTAATGACTTCCAGCTCCTGCACCTTTCCCCACAGTCTGAAAAAAATCTATCCTGTTTGAGTAAGCCAGTATCTGTAAGAACTCTCACTTACTTTTGAATTGATTTCAAAAATAAAATGTCCACTGGCAACTGTATTAATCAACTGCATTTTTCTTATGACCAGCCAGACATGCCCAATCTGAAATTCTACCTTGGAGAGAGACCCTCCGTACCTGACGGTAAACAGTCATACATGGTTTCTATCATGTTTTACTGAGTGACGTGCTCTTTGAGTCCTTCTTTGCCTCATCATCCAAAAAATAAATCTGAACATGTATGGTGATGTACTTGAGCTCTTTTCAATTTGAAATCAGGTGTCTACATAAAAGAGTTCCACACCTCGTGGAAGGGTCAATATGACGTCCTGGAATGTGTGCACACCTTCATTCAGTGGTGAGTCTCTGCCCAATACCAAGTGTGATGTTACATGTTCACTTCCTGTTTGTGCTGTTGATAATAATGTTTTTGTCATTCAAAGGTTGTTCCCACTGGAGGAGCAAGGAATGAACTATGAGGCCAGGACGCTGACCAAGGCAGAAATTGAGGTAAACTGTTAAGACCTTCCCATGATTGTCATTCTAATAGAAGTGTACGGTTTGAAGCAGAATACCCTCCAGCACTAACAGCAGATTCTATCGTTTCTTCAGGAATTTCTAAAAAATCCTGTTGCTACGGCAAATCTGTTAGAGTCATACAAGCTCATGTTGGACTTCTATGGGATCAAGCTGAGTAATGAAGCAACAGGTGAAGTCACAAGAGCACCAAACTGGAGAGCCAGATTCAAGAACCTGAATAGGTATATGAAGATTTTAAATGAGTTTCTTCATTCAACATTAATCTCAACAATGACACACTGTTTTGCCTTAATTGCTGTCCGTCCTCACCCAGGAACACTCACAACAACTTGCGCATAACCCGCATCCTCAAGTGCCTGGGAATCCTGGGGTACCGTCACTACCAAGCCCCCCTGGTCCACTTCTTCCTGGAGGAGACACTTGTCCACAGAGAACTCCAAAACATCAAGGACAGCGTCCTCAACTACTTTATGTTTGCAGTTCTCAACAGGAGAGAACGCAGGAATCTCATTAAGTTTGCCTATTTGAATTATGAACCAAAGCATGAGTTTGTGTGGTGCCCACAGAAAATCCAGGCCATCTGGTTAAGCCAACTGTGTCCTGACCACAGAGAGATGCGTGAGCATGATCTGAGTCACTCTGCAGTGTCTGAATATAAGTGAACGACAATGCCAAAGATGAGGCGAACGGAAGCTCTCGAGGCAGAATCATTCAAGATTTCCTTTCTCCAGCTGGTACAGACAAGATGAATATACAGCTGTTAACTACTGATAGTGTTCTTACCATTAATACATAATAATCCTCAACAACTATCTGTTCCTTGTTATTTTATTCTGTTTGCCCACAAATGAATTTTGCTCTGTCAAACACAGTACATGGTAGGAGTTTCAAAAGTGGGACTAACGATAGAAATACAATCTGGCATCCATACAATGCTTAAATTTCATCAGGCAGATCGGATTTTAAAGATAGATCTTGCTGACAACTTTGAGTCAACTTCCAGATTGAGTGTTTTTCCCAGCTGGGTTCATATGTCTGAACTGGTGCTACTTCAAAGAGATTCTCAGGTCCATACTGAGAGAGAAAAGGAGCACAAGGATAAAACTGATGGTGCAGCAGGGCAAGAGGAGGAGATATGGTGAGGGGAGTGGGGAGGGAGGTTTAGGACACTTCATCATGAAATGTTAAAATGTGTAGGCTTTCTGCTGTATAAAAAACAGAGCATATGGCAGACACATGCTGTATTTTTTAAATAATAAGAAGCCTCTAGACTCACCTTGGTTTAGGCTCAGAATGTGTGCATCATGGCCCTTCTCATAAAAAAAAACAAAGAACAAAAATGTGATTTATGAGGAGAAAAGTTCAGTCTACTTTCATCCTTGACTAAAACACCATCCCTGAAGTAAAAATACAAGCCCTCTAGGATAGGCCTAAATAAAACAGGCCTCAGGTTGCAGTGAAATCTGTGATATAAATTATTGTTTGTATTCGTAATAATACATTTGCTAATATTAAAGAACTGACTCCTCCAAAAGGAGGATAAAGGAGTTCTATTCATAGGTTGTTATTTCTGCCCACAAAGTAATCAGTGGCATGCCTTCACCAAGTTTCAGATTCTGTCATAAGGAAAACGAAAGTGAAAGCCAGAAGAACATGAGGGTCGTGTCCTGTCTGTGGGGCCTCGCCACGTACATAATGGCTTGGTACAGCAA
Source organism: Aulostomus chinensis (assembly GCF_037954235.1). Lineage (NCBI taxonomy): Eukaryota > Metazoa > Chordata > Actinopteri > Syngnathiformes > Aulostomidae > Aulostomus > Aulostomus chinensis. The sequence continues at coordinate 10,375,663 of NC_141322.1, forward strand.
CAGCAGACTTCCCCACTTTTTCCAAGGTTTATGGCGCAGACTTTTACTCTTATGGCAATGTATTGGGAGAACGTTTTATCCAGTTTTCGGGTCTGCGCTCTCAGCGATTCGCTATTTGGTGCGGAGAGACGAAGAATGTCGAGGTGAGCCGGAGACTAACGGAATCTCCGAAGAGCTGGAAGGGGGTCATAGTGAGGGTCCAGCGGAGGCCAATCTAGGGGGAAGGCCTGTGGACTTCATGTCGGAACGTCCAGCGGCTGAGGAAGAGAAAAGTCGGGAATTTGAGAGTGAATGGTATCGAGTTGAGACCACGGACGAGTTGTTTTGTGAGTATGATTCAACCTGGGAGACCGAGGAGGGTCCGAGGGGTGCAGGCAGCCGGTCCAACCGTCCCCGAACCTCCGCCAGTGTAAGTACAACTTCCTGCTGACAGCTCGGGCCTGCTGATTAGCTGAATTTCATTCTAGGCCTGCATGAGTCAGGGTCAAGTTCCGAAGAGGGTGTGTCCCCGACTGCTGATTCTGACTGACCTTATGTCAAGTCACATTACTCTGGGGGGAAGAAGGCGTTTCCCCTGCTATTATTGTAACTGAATAACACTTTATATTTCTTTATGAATTATTTATAACATTTGATGCTTATATTTTCTGCCCACAGCACAAATTTGACAAGTTTAAAAATGCAGCAAGAGACATGCAGAACTACAGGCGTGGTTACCCGGTAAGTTATCCCCACATACACCTTGCAAATTTACAAAAAGACCAGTAAAAGCAGGAAGAAGTACAGACTTTGAAATGAGGTAGGTCTATACATCGCCACTCAGGCTTTTTTTTCCCCCGTTTTTGTGGGAACTGCATGTCATACTATTACAATATAACATTAACTAAAAGACTATGAAAACAATGTCAAAATAGTCCTGAATGTGGGGCAGTGATGACAAAGATGATGATGCAAAATTAGGATAACAATACTATATTCCTTTAAACTAAAGAAATGTACCTATTTTGAAAAAGCAATAAACACTTTTTTTTGTTATTCTCTATGGTGTAGTTTTCAGCATAATAAATACTTGTGTAAAGTACAAGCTTTGGAAACTTCTCCTTCTTTGTAGGTGTTTGTACTTAATTAATGTAAACTTCTGGACATTTCTCCACAGTTTGGAACCAGGACGAACCACTGGAACAAGGCAGTATTTGTAAGAACTCACACTGGCTGTTGATTTGATTTGTCGGAACATATTAAAATGCGTCTTTGAAATTGATGTCAGCTGCAAACAGATATATATAGACATATATATATATTTATATATACACATATATATACATATATATACACATATACATACATATATATACACATATACATACATATATATACACATATACATACACATATACACATATACATACACATATACATATATATGTACATACATATATATGTACATACATATACATACATAAACATATATATACATACATAAACATATATACATACATAAACATACATATATATACATACATATATATACATACATATACATACATATATACATACATATACATATATATACATACATATACATACATATATACATACATGTATATACATACATATATACATACATATATACACATATATATATATATATATACATATATATATTACTGTATAGCCCTTTTTCTTTTTTTTTTAGCAGGATGACATGCCCAATCTGAAATTCTACCTTGGAGAGAGACCCTCCGTACCTGACGGTAAACAGTCATACATGGTTTCTATCATGTTTTACTGAGTGACGTGCTCTTTGAGTCTTTCTTTGCCTCATCATCCAAAAAATAAATCTGAACATGTATGGTGATGTACTTGAGCTCTTTTCAATTTGAAATCAGGCGTCTACATAAAAGAGTTCCACACCTCGTGGAAGGGTCAATATGACGTCCTGGAATGTGTGCACACCTTCATTCAGTGGTGAGTCTCTGCCCAATACCAAGTGTGATGTTACATGTTCATTTCCTGTTTGTGCTGTTGATAATAATGTTTTTGTCATTCAAAGGTTGTTCCCACTGGAGGAGCAAGGAATGAACTATGAGGCCAGGACGCTGACCAAAGCAGAAATTGAGGTAAACTGTTAAGACCTTCCCATGATTGTCATTCTAATAGAAGTATACGGTTTGAAGCAGAATACCCTCCAGCACTAACAGCAGATTCTATCGTTTCTTCAGGAATTTCTAAAAAATCCTGTTGCTACGACAAATCTGTTAGAGTCATACAAGCTCATGTTGGACTTCTATGGGATCAAGCTGAGTAATGAAGCAACAGGTGAAGTCACAAGAGCACCAAACTGGAGAGCCAGATTCAAGAACCTGAATAGGTATATGAAGATTTTAAATGAGTTTCTTCATTCAACATTAATCTCAACAATGACACACTGTTTTGCCTTAATTGCTGTCCGTCCTCACCCAGGAACACTCACAACAACTTGCGCATAACCCGCATCCTCAAGTGCCTGGGAATCCTGGGGTACCGTCACTACCAAGCCCCCCTGGTCCACTTCTTCCTGGAGGAGACACTTGTCCACAGAGAACTCCAAAACATCAAGGACAGCGTCCTCAACTACTTTATGTTTGCAGTTCTCAACAGGAGAGAACGCAGGAATCTCATTAAGTTTGCCTATTTGAATTATGAACCAAAGCATGAGTTTGTGTGGTGCCCACAGAAAATCCAGGCCATCTGGTTAAGCCAACTGTGTCCTGACCACAGAGAGATGCGTGAGCATGATCTGAGTCACTCTGCAGTGTCTGAATATAAGTGAACGACAATGCCAAAGATGAGGCGAACGGAAGCTCTCGAGGCAGAATCATTCAAGATTTCCTTTCTCCAGCTGGTGCAGACAAGATGAATATACAGCTGTTAACTACTGATAGTGTTCTTACCATTAATACATAATAATCCTCAACAACTATCTGTTCCTGGTTATTTTATTCTGTTTGCTCACAACTGATTTTACCACCGATAAATACAGAACTGTAGTGAATTTAAAAACAAAAATTAGTTTGTGTTGGTGGTTTTCGTTTTGAAATGCAGATATGCTGTCATAGTTCACAATTACGTTTCTCAAAAGTATTGAAGGACATTTCAGTGTCTGGAGTTGAAGCTTCTCAAAGATGTAAGAGTGCATCCACCTTGTGCTCAGAATATTTTGATGAGTCAATTGAGTGTTTTAATTTAGCTTAACTACCGCAACAGCTTGCATTCAATAGTGTTTGCCCATCATGCCTATGTTTGTTATCAAACCACATTGCTTTGGGGCTGACTACTAATACCTTGACTACAATACAGGTGTATAATCAATCTCAACGACAAATTTCATCAAACTGGTTTAATTGGTTGGGCTGAAACAGAACATTTCATGAACAACCATCACTTAAGTATGATACTGTAGATAAATGGAGTTTTTTGTACTGTGCAATGACCACAGTTCTAAGCAGTGTTGCGTTTCACATTATCCATTCCAGATATATGGCTTTGATTTTCTCTACCTAGAAAAGTATTATTAAAAACATCAGTATATACACAAATACATTCATATTTACATATTGCAAATGGTGTGTTAATCTGTTATGTCATTTTCTTTTAAATGGCTTTGACAGGATAAACGTGTGATGGGATTCAGTAGCAACATAATAACAGCTTGTCCACAAGCAACTTAAATGGCCTTCAAGTTTGTTGTTCATATGCGAAAACTTTATAAGTGACAAAAATACAAATATTGTCATAACCAGTAAGAACACGAGTGAAAACAAACTGCTAATCTACATTTACAATAAGTGGTGATAGATTAAAATGCCTCTCATATCTGTAATGTAAATTAAACACATTAGGACGTGGTTTTACCATTTTCTGCAGTTTTCTCACTTTCCTTGCGTGTCTCATGTTTACTGTCCTTCTTTTCCTCCCTCTTTTCTTTACTTCTGCTCCTTTCACGGCGATCTCGGTCTTTATCCCTCTCTCTGTCCCTGTCTCGGTCCCTGTCCCTGCCTCTTTCCTTCCCCCGGTCTCGCTCCCGCTCTCGTTCTCGATCTCGATCTCTGCTTCGGGAACGGTCTCGTCTCCTGTCTCGCTCACGGTCCCGCTCTCGCTCTCTGTCCCGGTTTCTCCCTCTGTCGCGATCGTGGTCTCTCCTGTCCGAATCTCTGTCCCTGGCTCTGTCCCTATCCCTGTCTCTGTCCCGCTCTCTCCTTTTGTCTGTGTCTTGATCCCTGTGTCTCTCTCCCTCTGTCTCCCTATGCCTCTCCCCCTCCTTCCCTCTGCTGCGTTCTCTTTCTCGGCTACGCTCTTGATCCCGATCCCTCTCTCGCTCCCTCTCCCTCCCTCTGTCCCACTCTCGCTCTCTGCTCCACCTCTTGCCCTGACTCCTGTCCCATGGGGGCCTGCCAGGGTGGGAGACTTCCCGCTCTCTTTCTCTTCTTCTATCCTCAGAAAGCTCCCTCTCCTTTTGTCTTTCATCGGAGGGATGGGATTGACCAGGAGCAGGTTCTCGATGTCCCACTTCAAAGCGACTGAAGCGCTCTATGCTGCGAGATTCCAAGTCCTCTCGGGTGGTGCTACTCCTCCTCCTGAGTTCAGGAGAGTGGCGACGCCAAAGGTCATCCCTGTGCAGGTCAGGGCTGTGGCCTCCCATACGACTTGGGGGACCTATGGGAGCCTCTGGAGGTGTTGGGAGCAGTGGGCCACTGTGGCGTACAAGTCTGGCCTCCTCTGAGTGTCTATCAAAGCGGTATCGCTCTGATCCACCAAAATGCTGAGATGGATGGGCTCTATTCTCCTGTGGAGGACCTCTGTGCTCATCAAAAGATCCCCGATGTGGTGGTGGAGAATGTAGTCTAGAGCCTCCATACTGGTTATGAGGACTGAAGTGTTGTCCACTCATCTCCACACTGGTAGGTGGGCCTCTTCTGTCCTCATATTGGCCAGGTGGAGGCCCCCGATAACCTGGACCTGGTGGTGGGCCTTGACTGTCCTTAAAAATATGGAGGGGATTTGGATTTTGGTCCACATTTAGCTTGAAAGGGTGGGTGTCTTTGTTATACTGTTCTACAGGACCTCGGGCTTGGTCTACCATCGGGGGTTGGGCCATCATTGGTGGTTGGGTGACATGGTCACTGTACTGAGATGGTGGGGGAACCAGGGGTGTTGGGAAGTGAGATGGAGGAGGGGGCCTGTTTTCAAAATGTCCAGGAGGGGGCCCAGTGAAATTTGGAGGAGGAACTTGGTTTCCAGAGAAATTAAAGGGTGGGGGTGGTGCTGTGAATCTTGGTGGAGGCAAACGACTCTGTCCATCAAAATTAGGAGGTGGGGGAATGCCTGGTGGCGGGCCTTGTTGTCCAATATGCTGAGGGAGAATGGAGGTATCAAACATTTGAGGAGGTGGTGCTTTCTGTCCAATTGGAGGGAAGGGTGGTGGTGGTCCTCTTGGTGGTATAGTACTCTGAGGAGGTTGCTGTTGCTGCTGTGGACGTGTCTGGGTGCCTGGCCACTGGTTTTGATAAGGAGGGTATGTAGCTGGAGGTGGGCCATATTGCTGGTTGCTATCCACTTGAATGGGGGGAGGACCATGCAAAGGAGGAGGACCGTGGAGTGACGGAGGGGGTCCCTGCATGGGAGGGAGAGCTGACATTGAAGGATGTCCTTGCATGGGTGGTAGAATAGATATTGGTGGAGGTCTCAGGATCAGATTCTGTCCCTGCAGTGGAGGAGGTGGGGGGAAGTTGGATGGTAGAGGAATGTCACCTGGAGGTCGGTACTCACTGTCAAAGCCTGGTGATGATATGTGATGTGACCTGTGATGGGGCTGAGAGTCGACCACTCCTGTGCTCTGAGTGAGGACAGGGATGGTGGAAGGTATTGTGGATGTGTCAGCAGGTTCTCTGAAATAGCTTGAAACTGCTGCATCTTGGCTATTCTCTTCATACTCAGACTCCTCGGTAGCTTGTAAAATACTGGCAGCATTTGGCCAAACACTGTACTTGTCCGTCTCTATTTCTGTCTTGACTGGCTCAGCAACCTCAGTTTTAACTTCAGTCTTGTCATCAAAGTAGTTGACTTCCATATCAGGTTCCAGTTCTTCTCCTAATAAAGGAATTGACACCTCCGTCTTCTCCGACTCCATGAAGGGTAGCGTCTCACTTTTTGCTTCCTCCAGAGGCAGGGATGTCTCCAGGCATGAAGAGTCGTCGGGGGGGTCAGCTACAGAGGGCAATTGTGGCTCCTGAACCACTGGCTGTAAAGGAGGAGTACAATCTGCCAACACAGCAGAGGCTTCCTCTTTTTCCTCAGGTTCATCGGTCGATTTCCTGCCAGTACCAACCTGTCGAGGATCCCTGCTCTGTCTGGGATCTCTCCTCTCATTGATTAAAGGAGCAACCGATGAAGATTTAACCAGCTCTTCAACCTTTTTGCCAAGCTGCAGAAGCTGACTTCCAGCCAAAAAAGGTGTGGTGGGTTGAGTCGACAGTGTGTCAGATAGAGCCAATGAAGCACCAGGAGCCCCTGTTGATGACACTTGCTGTTCTCCGCGTTTCTGGAATGTCTGATCCCCCATCTCTTTAAGGCTCTCAAGTATCATTTGCGGATCGCTTAAATGTTCACTTGAAGCCATAATTTGACCTTGTGCAACAGGTTTCACCTCATCAAATATTGAATCATCCTCTGGGTCATATGCCACATCATCACCTTCACTCATCACCACTTCAGGTAGCTGGGAGACCTCAGGTTTGCTTACTACCTCAACTGTTGTTTTGGGGACATTATAGCCTCGACTGGGATCATATTCTTCCTCTGGGTCATATGGTCGGTCATCCTCATCCTCCTCTACCTCTTTGTCTTTAGAAACTGCGAACTGCCGTACAATGGGGTCAAGCATTGTAGCTGGTGGTACGGAAAGTTCCCCACCTTGATCAGATGGTGAGTTCGAAGCTTCTGAGACATGCTTCTTATTCCTGGAAATAATGTTGAGGAGGGTCTGAAGAGGGGAGGCAACAACTGCTGAGGGAACACCAGAGCTGGATGAGGATGGGGAATCCTTCCCAGTGCCAGTGTTTGTGGCAGATGCTTTGACAGAGGACAACAAAGAAAGGACAGAAGTGGTGGTCACAGTGCTACTTGATGGCTCAGAGGAGCTAGGTGGTGACCCTGGAGGAGTTGTACTGAAGGCAATTTCTGAGCTCTGCCGTACACTTCTTTCTGCTTTTACTGATGGAGGTGGCTTTGGAGGGCCAATGTCATCAACATCTTTTGTTTGAGTTTTGAATCGTTTCACTTCAGTTTCCAAGGGGGTGATGGCACGCTTTCTGTCCTTCTGGCAGATCAGAAGCCCCAGGAGGAGGTTAGGACGTGCTGGTTCAAGCCCTGCACAATGAACAAAACAAAAATCTTAAGACCACTTGAATATGAATTAATAGAGACAATTTCACAAAACAAGCCATTCCATATGCAGAATCACCAAAAACAAAAAAATGAAGTATTGACTAAGTTTACAGCAATAAAAAGAACTAGGTGAAATGAGAGCTTTACAGTACTTGTTCAAAGAAAAAAACTAGGACAAATGCCTTCAACTCCACCAAACTCTTTGAGACGACTGATAATTTTCCACATTTAACTTTGTGAATCATTGAATTACACCATTTAAATAAAACAAAACATTCATAGGCGTGCTGCTAAATGTAAAAAAGACATCAACTAGATTGTAAAACAAGAGTAATAGGAGTGTGATTTTCATCCATATTAAAGCACAGAATGGGGTCCTATTGAAATTCTGGTTTCGGCCGTGAATAACTTACTTAACACATTTGCCCAATTCAATCTGTCACTTCTTTCATTCACTTTTTAAATCATTTCAAATCAAGGAATACACCACAGCATCAATATATCTGTTATCTAAGGCACAATCCACAGAATAGGAATAGATGATCCACTGTTTGAGACCCTGTTAGATGGACACCATTTTAACTCACTGCATTCTGCAGTTGCCATCGTTGAATGTATTTTTAAGTCAGTAATTGAAGGGTTCAGATCAAGTGCTATTTCTATTACTGAATTAGATGGCATGTTTTGAGCGTGGCAGCATATAAAATGATTGCCATGTGCTTCACAGTAATTTATCAGTTTCATTTCTGTGTGATCTTAAACAACAAGCTGAGATTGGACTCAACTGGCACCAATTTGAGATGAAAATATCCTTTATTGGAAATGAGTGATACACAACTGATCCACATCAGAAAACAAAAAAGCTGTACATGGACAAGTGTTTTCAGGGGCATGACTGCCCCCTACTGTACAAACCAATGAATCAACATGCTCATTTCAACCAGTATTTTCAAGGACGACACTAAAATACTCACCACGTGAAAAAAAGAAAAAAGCAGCAACACGTTTGAACAAAAAACATAAATGGCAAAAATACAAATACATTCATCTCTCTCAGGTATATTTGTGTGTCCCAGTAGATGCTTACCTGGCCCATCAAACGGTAAGAGTTTGGAGGGTAACGGATCCTTTGAGCTCAGAGGGATGAGGTAAAGGTCTTTGATCCGCCGGTCGTTGTTAGCTACGACACCAAACCGTTTCCTGCTACTAAAGTAAGAGAAGAGAGAGACATAGGCCACCTCCTCCTCCTCTGTGGCAGGTTGGAATCGTATCAGACACAGTTCCTATGAACAGAGTACAAGAAAGAAAAAATCAGTACGCCATCAAAGTATGGCCCTCAAAATAAAAAATACCCTCTACAAACTCATCTTCGCCCAAAACAAACCTTAGACAATGAGGTTTTCAGCTTCCCGACGTAGTCCCACACTGTGTTCGGCAATATTCGCCCTCCAACATGAATAGTATCTGGTAAGTCCTACAAAATATTGACAAAACGATGAATCAGATTTTTCTGCATGTGTATCCCCCCTAGAACTTTTTCTGTTATCAGTTATGTTTGATATAAAGTTCTACCTCCAACAATATATTGGAACTGCAGTAAAAGTTAACTGAGACAACAGTGAATTTTTGTACACTTAAAACTAAATTACTAACCTCCTTCAGGTGTTCAAAAGATCCTGACACCAGGTAAGCTTTAGTCACAAACTTGGCCACAGACTGCATGTTGATAAATCCTTTCCATATCTTCTCTTGACCATGGAGGAAGATTGCTGTCTCACCCTCAGGAGGGGGCTCGGATGTACTGAAAAAACAAAACCATCATCAGACCAGACAGGACTGCAGGAAAGAGCTCAGTCATTTTTTTTTTTTTTTTTTACATGCCATACTAATATAATTGTCTTACAGACAAATAAGGTACTTGGAAAACAAAATTGTTGGGACTACATCATAAAACAGTAGACTTTTTAGGGAACCCCGATATGAGTTAATAAAGAATCTTGATGAATTGGAGCACCTGGATTTAGCAGGTTTGGACAGAGCCACTGTTGGCGGCAGAGCTGGGGGCATAGGCAGAGGGGCCTTGGCTCCAGCTTCCACAGAGGCAGCAACAGGAGTTGAAGGTGCTTCTACTGAGTTGTTACTGGACTTTTCTGGAGCAGGGTAGGTGACGGTAACACCGGAGCTGTGTCTAGCCATGCGCGGGTCACGGCGGGTGATACTAACAGAGGATACAGTTGGAGTGACAGGTGGGGGGGCCTGGGCTGGAGGTGCCAGGCTGCTGAGGTCCTCCTGATAAAGCTGAGGATGCGAGTCTGTGACATTCGGCTCCATGTTTGACTGGTAAGCTGTGGGGATCTGCAGTTGGCCAACATTTGTGCCATCCATCGACCTTGACGAATGCAGCTCTTGTCTGGGAGCATTATATTCCGGCTTCTTGGTCAATTTTGCTTTCTTAGATGCTAGCTCATCTTCTGTCTTCTGACCTAAAATATTTTAATAATAAATAGGTCACATATTACATGTGAATTCAATAAATGCATATTACCTTTCATGTCAGCCTCATTTACCTGTGCATATCTTACAGTTGAGGTCAAACAGATGAGTTCTATGCTCTGAAGTTGTGTCTTTGAGCATGCTGCTGAAAATATCTGGCATGCTGCTGCCCCCCTCAACTGGCTGGGTTGCAACTGAAGCAAAGGAGCCAGACTCATCTTGGTCCTGTGGACAGAAAATGCCATCAAATTTTGGATGAAGTTGAACAGATGAAAATCACTCTAAAGGCACCCACAAACTTAAGACAAACACCAGCTGAGTCCAGGTGCAAATAGGCACTGTGCCAACTGATGAGAAAGACAGACAGAAAGATACAGTACAACGACAGAAAGGAAGAACCCAACAATTAGCGTGTGAACAACCTTATTATCTTGACAACTGTCAGTGCCACAGTGCCCAATTTAGTGTCCTGGTGACAAAAATGTTTGCCTTCTAACCTTCAACTTGGGAGGTCTAATTTTGATCTATGAATTTGATCAGAGCTCTAACTTTCTGAGTGACTCACAGAAAGCTGTACAGGCAGAAATCGAACACCAGACTTTAAACGTGTCACTCAGCACACAGAGATGTCTTGCATTTCTAGTATATCTGGCTAAATGAGTGAGTGGCCTTAATTCATGGTCTCCTGGCTCCAAGACTCTGACCTTGGGCACAATGGCATAACATATGAAAAAAGAATCAAGAAAGACAGCACAGCACCACTTACTACATCAGAGGCCATACGGGCAGATGAAGAGCTGGCAGAGATACATACATCCGCATCAGATGAGGGTGGCGCATCCTCCATATCCATGCTATGGGAGCCAGAATCATGCCTATTGCCAAGTTTGGAATGCCCTGAATGGGCCCTCGTACTGGAAGACTGAGACTATGGGATACAATGTATAAATCTTAGTTCATTAAAGAAAAAACATGCACACATCTTTAAAGAATTCTGCAAATCTAACAATTAACAGCCTGAGCTCAGTGTGTGGTTGAAGGGCAGCAACATTTACCTGAGAAGTATCGGCCTTCCTCCACTCGGATATCTCCTTGGAAAGCAGCTCTTCAGCACTTAGTCTCACCAGTCTGAAGGGACTAACGTCACCACCGATCACCCTGTAGAACAAGCCCTAAGACAAACAGAACCCGCACTTAACTACTCAAGAATTCAAGAATGTGCATTTTCACACTGCAGGGACCTTGTCAGAACTATTCCACTATGTCGAGGTTGTGGTTTACATGGATAATGACATTATTTCATGTTTGTAAACTCACTTTGTTTTTAGGGTCCTTGAGGTTGAACATGAGAGACCTGTACTTGTTCTTGTACTTGCTGTCAGTGCTAAGGCAGAGGTTAAACATTTCCTTTTCAATGGCAACTGCCAGCCTTCCCACCTCATTCTCAGTCATTTTCAGATCATCGCTGTCACTCACTCTGGTTAAAAAAAAAAAAAAAAAAAAAAAAAAAAAAAGAGTACCACAAATGTGAATTGTTGAAATGTTTAAACCAATGACTTTCACTTTTCAGGAAAAAAAACATTTTGTGAACCAAGTTTTCAAGGTTACTTACCTCTTATAGAGGATATCTGTAAGTGAGCGGCGGATGTTCTGTCTCATTTGGTTGTTGGGAGGAGGTGGCATGGTGGACGCATGTGGTGCTGAGGCAGCTGGATGTGGAGGTCTGGAGGATGACGAATGGGAAGTGGAAGCTGAAGACGATGGAACTCTAGGGGATGAGGACTGACTGACAGATGGAGTTTCCTTCTGTTGAGGCTGCTTCTTAGGAATGGTGAAGTTTGACTTGGTCACTCTCAGGGCTCCTGTGATGTGGATAGGGCCCGGAGGGAAAGGAGACGGGGCATGGGCAGGTGGTGGGCCTGGCTTCTTGGACTTAACTGCAGTTTTGTTCGGGGGTGTCACAAGTTTCTTGGACGCCTTTGAACTGGTGGACTGAGTGGAAGGCTTCTTGCCCTTCGGTGACACCTTCGCTCCTTTAGTGGTCTGGGACTTCTTATTTCCTTTGACTGGTGTTGTGGAGGCTGAGGAAGATTTCTCAGGAACTGGTTCCTTCTCTGTCTGCTTTTCCTCTTTGGGAGGGGCTGGAAATCACAAAACATGCAACATTTTAAAATGTGCCACCAACCAAAATGTCAGTAGTTATATAGAATACAAAGATTGTAAATAAGTTATTTCAGGTGAATAACATTTACCGTTTTATGACACCCACATTTGACTGATCAAAACACAAGTAACAGATTCTTTTGTCTGCGGACCCTGAACACACCGCATTAAACATTCTCAAATAAATACAAAATTGACAACAGGGCAGATTAAAACTCCCTTTTTATTAAAAACAGCAACAGCAGGTACATTGTGCTGTTTATGCAGGTCCATTTGAGATGACTTTGTAAACATCATTTGATGAGGATCATCTTCAAGAGGAAAGGACCAGATCGTCATGGGAGCGGCTGATTCTCAGTACCCGTAGGTCCGTGCACAAAGGGGGCAGCTCATTCACCACTCAAGTCTGTTTTTGTTTGAATACACACATAAGGATCCCTTCTGAGAAGTATTAACCATTAATTACAGCCCCAGCCAAATACATACTTGTCTGAAAGCACACAATGTATGTAATCACATTTAAATGCACTTTTGAGCATTATAGTAACTTGTTCATCCACAAACTGTTTTATCATTCTTATCACAAACTCAACTATAATCCCTAGGAATCAACAGTATGAGGTACCCATACTTGCGCGACTGGAAAAAGAAAGTCTCATTCATGATTGCACTCAAACGTTAATACATCTTTAAACCTGACTTTTGTATAAATTTCAAAAATCCTTGTAAATCCACCTGTGCCAATACTAACACACGTGCAATTCTCTTCATACTCATCTGCAAGTCTTAAAGCATAAGCCCAGTCCACAACAAAAACTATTTTGAGCAACAGTGTAATGACCCACAGTGACCAAGGTCTGTTTCTGCTTATGGTTTTTCAGGTCCTTAAAAGCAACGGCGTATGTCTAGAACGGTCTAGAAACTCATGGAAGATGCACTCAGTGGACATACTGCTCTGCCACACACTGCTACAATGCCTTGCTGTGTCCCCAATGACATCTAACAAATGAGGTAAAATAAGCTTAAAATGTCCCCACTGCAATGCAACAAAAGTTTCCAGTCAATGTATGTCTAATCTCATGAGGTGATGGAAACTGTGTGGAGAAACGTGGCTGGAGCTTCCTCTTGTAAAGCACTCAGGTTTCAGCTTCTATCTTCCACAGCAGCCTCTCTGGACTTCAATGCAGTATCTCAGGCGGTCTGATCCCTCACTGCACCCTGGATAGGAAGGTCTGGCAGAGGCTCCTTTTCCAGTTGCTCCCCCTCTGGGAATTCGTGGGCTGCACATCACCATAGTGTGTGGAGAATTTCGCAGTTGTATATGCTTGACGTAGTCAGGATATCCAACAAGCCAACACCGCTCATATAATCAATCAAGGCATCAAATATCTGTCATATCACCTTTTATTTTTGAGCCAGTTTCCCAAAAGTAGTGATGCATTGTATTCAATATGGATTTTTTTTAAGAAAGGGCAGCTTATTACCCTCAAATTAAGGGTACATATTACAACAAGCTTCATGCGTGACTCAGCTCAATATGAGCCATTCTGACTTTGTGGGTCCGATACAGGGAGAGATTCTTCGACCTACCTGCTGGAGAAAGGACCTGTTTTAGACAGACCGCTGAGGTGACAAACCCAGAAGTTGACACTCAGAGCCAACTAAAGCAGGTAATTAGAAATTGCCCTCCACATAAAAACACAAAATGAAATCAAACCTAAGTCATTTCGAGGTAAAGCATCATAACCTGCAGATGTAAAGATCTTTACATTACTGCCGTGTTTTATATCTACCGTGAATTCCTTTGGTTGTGCATTTAAATTATGGAGGTATCGAAAAGGAGGCACAATAATTTAATTATGGCACTCCTACAAACTTGAGGGATAGAATAGAGTCAGCAGATACTTGTTTGTAGATGAGGGCAGAGTTAAGTCCACAAATGCTGGATCCGACAACTCCCAGAATGCAACTGAGCAGCACAACCCCCCCCCCCCTTCCTACCTGGGATATGCCAACAACTTCCAATCTCATGCCAAAACTTGGTAGCAGCTTTCTGTTAATTAACGTCAGCAGGGACAACCCTGATGGCATTATCAATGATCATTTTTGTTAAGAATTAGAGCCATTCCTTCTGAGCCACAGGAGCCATTATAAAGCTTTTGTTGTTCAGCTTTTGAAGTTCATTATCTCTGGAGTGCTCTTCAGCGATATTGTCTAATTTTTTTTTTGTAATACTTACCCATAAGTCATACTGAACACTTACCTTGTCAACAGCTGCCACCATTTCCCTGAATAACCAAACCTTCACATAATACAAAAATCACAACACTTGGAAAGCATGAGAAAGTCTACTGCAGAGGAGTTCATCTCCAGATGACCCCTCTACAAATATATAGATAAGTTCTAAGGTAGCTAGCATGACAGGAGCCACACTTGTAATGGAAAAACATGGTTTCATCAACAGGCCAAGACCCTCAAAGAGATACATACACTTTTTGTTTAACACTGTTGGTGAAATGGGTGTAGTCTTTTCTGGTGTTACTGCAATGTAATTATGGTCGCTGGACCAGGATGCAGTGGCCGGCGGGGGTGGGTGCTCCACAGCATGCTCATCTTCATCGTCCTCATCTGGATCAGGGCTGTCATCTTCATCGCTCTCGGAATCCTCCCTGCTCTTCCTCTGTGGCTTCTTCCCACCAGCACCACCAGGCCTCTGGGTGGATTGGAAAAGATGCACACATTCAGGCAGTTTAGTCACAGCACGAAGCAAGTATTGCCAGTAACACTGAAAGAGAATGTTTGGCTTACACAACAGATTAGCTAGTCATGCCAAATGACAAGAAACAAAATGGTGGAGTATTACAGTCTGTGGTTGTCCTGCTCTGTTCTTTTATACACTGTTCGTGGAGTCAGCTCAAAGGAATGCCACATTTGCACTAAAGTTAGTTTCAGGGAAAATGCATCACAAGGTTTATTCAACCAGGCTTTCTCCACGCAGCACTTCCAGTTTAACCATTTCTAAAGATACCGAGGGTTCAAATCACATCAAAAAATGTGCATACTGTTTCATAATTTCCCACCTATGAGTTTCACAATTTCAGACAGATGAAACCAAAGGATTTTTTGAAGTCTGTTGTAAATGCACAAGAGGAGGTTGGGATAATAACAAATAGAAAATAAACGTGACATACGACTGACTGCTGCCGACAATTTTTAACTGACTACAACTAACTACTATTAAGCTATTAAAGCTATTTAAGCTATTAAAAAAGGACTGTCACCTGCCATACTTAAGGTCCTGTTATGAGCATATAAATTGGAACTTGGGATTTGCCTAAATATAACTTAAAATTCATCAGGTAAACATTAATAAGCCAAAACATATTCAAAGACCCATAATATAAATGACAACAAATGGGTGCATACAATTAGCTCATTAGTTGTCCCACTGCGTCAATCATGAACCTGTGGGAATGATTGTTGCTTTGAACCTATTTATCAAGTGACAGGCAATATACTCATTATGATCTGACCCTATAGAATGTTAAAATTCACTATACTTCAACTTCGACCAAATTATGGGTGCTACCTCTTCAAATCAGCTTTTTTCAACTCCAAGAATGTTGGACAAACAGAAACAGCTGCAATTCACATTAAGATAAATCAAACGGAAAAGTTGTTTTTGAAATCTGAACCATTCCTAAAGAAAAAAAAATGCAAAGCCAAATGTTTTGCAGCAGGATGCAGCTAGCTTGGAGACCTGATCTTAACAAAAATGAATCTTCAAATCAATTTTTTGAAATTCAAATATGACAGTAACTACACTTCGGTTTTAGATGGAGGTCAAAAACACATTTTCTAAAGCATGTAAAGAGCTAATGTTATAATCTAAGCAACATAAATGCAGGTATGTATAAATAAAGCATGCTAATAACCACATTAAGATCATTCAAAACTATATCGTGTAGTTTTTAGACAGGGCAGCAAAGAGTTAATACTGATAGAACAAAAACCAGCAAAAACTCAACATCAACAGCAGTGGAACAGTATGCATATTCATACTGCATGAAACAGCAGCAAACAGATTTCTTTTCAGAGGAATAAGAAATTATGACAGTGAACTTGCTTCAGAAAGGCCAAGTTCCACTCCTGTTGGAAAATATTTCAGATTTTGGTCTGTGCACCAGTATACATATTTCCTAATCTGTATAGAAATTACGCATTTGAATGACATAATAATTACAAATAGTTTAATCACGCCAACCGTGATGGGCAGTGAGCAATATCGACTGTTTTCAATGAAATGTGACGTTTCAAACAATGTTTCACTAGATCGCTTTATGGAAATGAAGCTTAAACCATTGTTTTTAAGAAAGAGTATTCCAACATCATTTCAAACCAATTCTGGTAGACATTAATGCTTCATAATATGAAGTCGTATGGAGATTAAGGGGTATCCTATGTGCAAAAATTGAAGGAAAAAAATAGCAAAACCAGTTCTCCAAAGTATGAATAAGTCTTTAGCAAGTTCATAACATGCCAGGTATAACTTGAGTGTGGTCATACGATGGCCAATGCAGCCTCTTCTTTAAATTCAGCTGTTTGTGAAAACTTTCCAACACAGTGACATAAGACAACAAGTCAGAGAAAGTGGTGGCTCTGACCAGGACAGTGTGTCAGCATCGCTCAGCAGTTGATTGGTACAGCTGCATAAACACATTGAACATAAAAATGGAGATTCAGAGGCAGATGCATCAACCACCAGAACAAGGGTACACTCCATGTCCAAATACTTAATCCCTGTAGATGTAAAAGCAGTCCAGGAAAAAAACATTGCTGAAGAAATGCTTAATTTAAATGTCATCTACTGGCTTTTCTGAAGAAGGTTTGGGCTTGATCTTTGTTCTATTACACCCCTATAGGGCAACACAACAAATCAGAAGTCTGCTACACACATTCATATCCTATACTATCCTACTCGTAAAGTCCGACTGATAGTCTGATGATTTTGGCCAGATACATAAGTGTACATAGGCCAGAGTGAAAATTGTACAGAATGCATGCAGTGACCAATGTTATGTCACTTCAAAGTGATGTTGTATAGTTTGTCCAGCAGAGTGCGCTCTGACTCCAGTTTTCAATATCTCAGCTCTGTTTGCAGCACGTGTGCTACATGTCACACGGTTGTCAAGACATAAACAAGGACAGTGTGGTGGTAGATGAAGCCTTTTGAGAGTTGATGTTACATGTTTGAGTGTTGACGAGATGCAATACTGGAAATGAAAGTCCTCATCTTTTACCCTCCTGTGTCAATATTATTGTCAACCTCATGTCCCACTTTAGCTAGTTGGCTAATCTCATAGCCCTTTTGTAACTTGTCTGTTCATAATTTTATATGAGAGCGATTAGCTTGCTGTATACAAATCTTAAAGATATTTTGTTGTTTTGCTATTACTGATAGGATTTATTAAAATATTTCAGCAATTCTCTATTCATCTTCATCACACAACCTTGAGAAATAAAAGGCAACCAACTTTTGCTGTTAAGGACAGCCAAAGGGCCATTCAGGTGGTCCAAATTACCTTTGATGTAGAGTTGGTTTTCAGAGTCTTGTCCTTGTCCTTCTGCTTGGGCTCATCAGTGAAGGACTTCATGGTTGCTGCAGCGTGTCTCAGGATACAGTCGTTTCCACAGTACACAGAGTCTGGCTGGGCATTATTCTCACAGCCAGGCCCAATACATTTGGGAAGTGAAGACTCATCCCCCGTTTTTGCTGCAGCTTCCAGCACCAGTGGCGTTGTTTTCACCTCCACGTTTGACGCCACTTTTTGTTCTGTCTCTGGTACTGCTTTCTGCTCTGCTGTGGTTGCCACCTTCTTGTCCCCAACTGATGCAACCTTCTGGTCTGCCTTTAGTTGCGCTGGTTGCTGTATGGACTGCTTCAAGTCAGTAAACAATAAAATCAATGCCAATACTGACAAACAAGGTGACTGAATGACAAATAATGTCCAGGTCCAAAACTTTACTTAAGTTCAGATCTCTCAAATACTGTGTTGCAGTTGATGCTACAGCGAGAAATACAAATTTGAAATGAGCCCAAATGAACGATTCGTAATATTTTGCAACAGACTTTTTAAAAAAAATATTAGTAAAGATCATGTTGGCGTATTGACCACAATATGGAGGATTTCGAAATAGAACTTTCAAGATTATGGTATAAATAACATCACACCGTCTTGTCATTTCCAAGCATTTGCTATTCCTTTTTTATGTTTGACCTAAATTTTTTTATAACACAGCTCAGGTCCAGAAAAGAACTTTCAAGTTGGACAGCTGAGTGCTGCTTTCTTTTCCCACATCGCAGAATTTGTTTATTCCACTCAGACAAGATAAATTTATATATTTAAATTAAAAATATTTGTTGACAAGCAAATGTATTTTTTTTTATTGGTGTTAATTGTCAACAATAGCCAAATTACAAAATACAGATATGTACATTTGGCCAGTGATATGTTTCTTTGCGGTTAGCTGCTCATCAGTTAATTAGGAGGGTCGTCAGAAGGTGTCAAATACTTGAGTTTGGTCAACCAATAAAAATAAATAAATAAATAAATGAAAAAAAAAAAAACCATCACATTTATTTTCAAGCTGCATCAGGTTACTAGATCACTCCCATTCCACTATCTCTGAAAGCATGTAACCTTTAACAGTGAAATTAACTAACTACTCAAAAAAACCTACAATGAGCACAATCTGGCATCAAGTTACTGCACCTTTTTACCAGTCTATGTTATCGTGCTATACTCAGTTAAGTTGAGATTGTACAAAGACCTACCGGCTGAAAGATCTTTATCTTCTTTTTCCCAGTTGGATTTGTGGCTTTCTCTATCCTGCCTTTGATACCCATGTCTTCTACTCCCTTCTCCTCCATCTCAGAGGATGAGGAAGATGGAGTTGCAACCACAGCCTGACTTGATTGAGAACTGGAGTGTGCTCCACCTGCGGTTGTTTTCTCAGGAGCTGCAGGAGAAGCGGCAGGTGCAGAAATCGGAGGAGCAACACCAACTTTGGGCTTCCCGCTTTCTGCACTCATTGACAGGATTGAAGTGGCAGGCCTGACCAGCTGGTTCTTCTTGGCTGTGCAGTTGGGGCAGATGTAGTCTTCCCCATTTCTCTCCATCAGGCGCCCACGAGCCTCCGTGATACCCACACAGTCTCCATGGAACCACTCCTCACAGCGGTCGCAGCAGATCATGAACCTGGTGCACAAGGACATTTGGTCTGAATCTTATTACCTCAGCAAAAGCTCTGGCTCTCTCATACATTCAGATGAATATCAGCATGAGATGTAAATGGGGAGTTAGACAGGCACTTGATTGGATGAAAAGGTGAGAGGACATCACACCTAATCATTATGTTTCAAAGGCAAACTTTAATCACACTTGCAATTAACTATTTGCATAAACTGACATGTAAAGCATGTCAGTACAATAGCCACCTGATAAAGGAGCAAAAAATAAAACCCACCTTTTATTGTGTTTCTGTCGACAGATGCAGTAAAGTGCATTGGGGTCATATCCTCCATCATCAGAGTCAGAGGATGAAGAAGATGATGATGTGGAAGAGTCATTCTCATCATCCTCATCTTCATCCTCTTCTGCTTGGGGTTTGCGTGCCTTGCCAATCACTTGAGTAGCTTTGGGCTTATTTTCCCTGGAAACAGGGTCGGGCACTTTGTTGACGGGGACAGACACCTGAGCAGGACTAGCATTCTTATTGGCAGCCCTCTTTTTATTGATGTATGTTCTTATTGGTCCACGCTTTACTGATACTGAAGATTTCTCTGAGTTCTCTTCATCACTGTCTTTTTCTGTCTCCTTTATTTGCCCTTGGTCATTTTTATCAATGTGCTCCTTTTCTTCAGCAACTTCTTGATTCTCAGAGTCCAGCTCTGGCTGAGTCTGTTCTGGATTCATACTCCCTACATCTCCTGTACTGAGATCACCCGTGTCATCTGTTTTCATCTCAACTTTGTCATCCAAGGGTTTCTCAGCACCATCTCTGCTGTCCTCTTCATTCTCAGAACTCCCTTCATCTTTGGCTGCTCCACCACCTCCTCGAGTAGGTCTGCCACTTCGAGTTTTCCTTTGAGACTGCTTCTTTGCGCAACTTCTTGTCCTCCTCTCAAAGGGCTCCGCTCTTTCCTCCGCTGCCTTTGTGTCAGCATTACCATCAAAGCTGGCCTCTGAGGCTGTTTCAGCATCAGTTGGAGTTTGGGAAGGAGGATCTCCACTTTCCAGACTGGGAGGAGCGCTTTTTCTTGATGCTCGTTTGGCAGTGGAGAGGAATTCCTCTAGTTTGTCAGTGCGCTTAGGCTGTCTGCCACTACGGCGTACGGGACAGCGGCTTTCGGGGCTGTTTGTCACGGCCTCCACTGGCATCTCTCGCTTTGCAACAGTGGACTGACGGAACGTCCAAGTTTTCTTTACTTCAGTGTTGGCTTGGCTAGATTTGGCTGGATCCTCTAGTGTCTCATTGGCCACACTGTCACTCTCTGTCAGAAACAGGCGCTCGTTCTGCTCTTCAGCAACACCTGTGGACAGACAAAGAGGAAGACTATGGGCAAAGAAATTCATGGAAAACCCCCGAGAACTACATAGCTACATTGTTTCAAAAAAAAATTTGATTTCTTTGTCAACAACTATACATGAGAATAAAAGAAGATTCCAGTACATCACAACCATTGCTTAACCCAAATTTTCACCCTCCTAAATCATTCAAAGATCAGAGACCCTGGCACCACATCTTCACCTAGCGCAATGACAATATTACCACACTTCATGAAGGCAAAAGAAGCTCATCCAAGGTACCTTGAGAACAGCTATCCATATGGTCCTGGCTCTGCTCTGGCTCTGGTGCTAGAGAGAGCTCAGGGCTCACATTCTCCTCCATAGATGATGGAGTCAATCACTATTTTCAAACTGAACGTCTACAGTTAAGAGAAGAGCACAAAAGACCATCTATCAGTCACTCTTTTCACTACATTGTTTTGTGTCAAGCTCTGGCTGCAAGGTATTTATACATTTAGCAGTGACTGGACTGCTCGAATACGCTCGGTGGACCATTTACATTCTCATCCCAAAAGAGGCCTGGGTGATAAAACAACAGAATTACATTAGGTGGCAAGTTACTACCAACACCAGTTAGAAAATTATTCAACGGGATCTTTTCTGGTTCAATTTAATGTCAAATATAATGCAAAAAATGGCAGCACATGGGAAATATGCCCAGTTAATTATTGATGATTGTTCATGAACTGAAATTGATGAATTTATCATCTTTATCCATTTTTTGGCCAGGTCACCCAGCACTACCAAAAAATGCAAAAAAATAGTTTAAATCATTGTTTGGTTTATCTCATGAATTATAATATCACAATGTCACAGAGTTTCAGAGAACACCACCCAGCACCAATGATGGCCCATGCAGTGTGCTCCACAGTCAATGCTAAGTTCTTATTTTGGAGTTCAGCATACATGTTTAAAGTTTAAAAAGTATGCCAGCATTAAAGGTGCAAAAGACAACAATTCTAAGGAAACAAGTAATTAAAAAAATACATTGACAGAACTTTTATAAAAAGGTACAGAATGAAAGTCTAAAATTGAAAAAGGAAATATATTATAGCAGTGAAATTATTCCCCAAAAAAATGTATCACATCCAAAGTGTTTATAATATTTACAGTCTAGTGAATTGGGTGGCAAACCATAAAGGCAACTGAGCCAATAGCATAAACACATTGATGTTGCGTGTTATCTATGTGATGTCACCAACCAGAGGAGCTCAGGAGTTGCCAGGGTTTTGATTAACCAGAGAAGTCGATGAGAGACCCAATGGTTTATTCTGTTATCTGTCTCAAATACTGTTGGGCCAACAAAGGAGCAAAAAAGGATCAGTATTGCTTCAGAATTTCTAAAGTGATCTAAGCTGAAAGACCGCAAGGGGCTGACATCCATACTGAGGTCTCTACTTTTCTGCTGGACATGTAACTTAACATTTGCTAACTAACAATAGCAATTGCTCCAATTACCAACTCTAGCCTCAAACAGGTTCATATGTTATTATTGTTAGTGTGTGACAACATAATGAAATTTATCATCACAAGATAGACCACATGAATTGTCTCTCTTATTACACCTATTCAAATTCTGATCATGTGTAGTTAGTTGTGTCTACATGGCAACCTGTAGAATTTAAATTAGCGTGGCAAGAGTGAGAAAGACACCTACTGACTGGGAGGTGTACATGTTGTCCATTGCACCTTTAACCAAGTAAAATCATATCAAATTGTTGAGTGTAAACAGATTCACCACTGAGGGGGAGGGGGGGGACATCAATGTATAATCACATCATTTGCATAACCTCACCTAATCCTGGGATCCCACCAGGGTCGACTGCAACAGGGTTCTGTTCAGTCCACTGTGCAGCATTATATTCCACTCGGAATGTGTCAGAGGCTTCTGCCATGACATTCTGATCTTTCCCCTTGATTTGTGTAATTCTATCATGCATAAGGCATTCTATTGTAGTTAAACGTCATGTTTTTTTTTTTTCTGTGATCAGGGTTCTTTCCTGCTTTGTCGTGCTGGAGCCTAAGGACAAATTTAATAGGGGTCAACTTTCCAGATGCTGATCTGCTGTTTGTCTTCAATTGAGAAAATTGTGACAGGTTGATTTCTGACCTGGTGGCAGCATCCATCACATCAATGTAGCAATGATAGCCAAGTCAGTGTCTATTTTTGAAAGTGAACTACATTGTGTATGTCAAACTTCCTCCCCTGTTTAATTACCACAGCAAAGGGATGCAATGTTCATTAAAGAATTGACAAGGCACACATTACAGGATCTCTACATCTTTTCAAAACTCAAGTCCTATTAATGTGCATTTAAAGATTATCTAGCACCTTACAGTTGCAGTAATTTTGATTAAGTCTCCAACTTATTTCATTTCCTTTATCAAAATAAAGTATCAAACCAATCAGGTACTCATGCAAATTTATTGTGTGAGTGTTGCAATCATGGTTTAAAGCACTTTATCCAACATTTAGCAACCTTTCAAAAATGAAAACAACATACTAAATTAAAGCCTTCCCAGTTTTTCCAGCACCTGTAAGACCCCTGCTTTTAGTGTTCCAGAGGAGAAAGCCTCTTTAACATACTCCAGGGGTTCTGGTGGTGCCACAACAATGGTACGATCAGCTCCAGCAACCGCAGAGGAACCTGGTGGGATCCAGCACTGATGCTGCACTTTATTTTTGTAATAGTGACATAAATACCACAAAATAATTTTACAAAACCTTTTAACCTTAAAGTATGAACTTCTTGTTTTTTCTACTGAAATATTTAATTGTCAGGTATCCAAAACAATAATGCTTCATTAACAAATGTGAAATATTTCGAAATTAATTAATGATTTTATCAGTTGGCAGGACATGTTTGTGAGTTCTCAAAATGTACTGAAATAAAGACTCGGAATAAAACAGTTAGAAAACAGTTGATCTCTGTACCTGTAGTCCTTCACACAAAATACAGGCCTTACAACCACCATCAGACTTGGTACAGGGTTTCAGGATCTGCAAGAAGGAGGAATACAAATTAAGATCAAATCATATTGCAGAAAAGTGAAGGTGCAACAACAGCATAAATTCAATAATTGTGTAATTATTAAAATACACGACAGTGTCCTTCTTTTGCAAATGTAAAGATGCTAAATAACTGGAGTCTGATCACCCCCACAATTGTCTTTGGTTTTACCATCATGCAGTCATGAAAACAATTCAATAAACATGCAAACATTCAGCTCTGAAAAACCGGTTTTCATTGTCGATATATTTTTGTCACAGTATTAAATGTACGGAGGGTGTACCATTGTAAAACATTTTTTAGGACAACTGCTACCAAGGAAATGTTTACATTTTAAAACAATCCGCAAACTCTCAGCTCAATAAACTATCCTGACACATCCGCACACACTTACGTCCAGTTTCATTATCGTATACTCGTTTGAACAATCGAACTAGCCTGCATTGGACGCTGCAACTGTATTTTCAATTTTGCTAAATAACAATCAAAGACTGAAGGTGACTGAACAACACTCCTCCGTAATAGAACTTGTGGTCACGACATCGTGCCACGTGCATGGAGGGGGAGATTTCACCGGGGTAGGTGGGAGGGACCCGAAACAAGATCCTCATAAACACTACCATACATATCAACGACTTTTGACCAACTGATTATATAAAACTATCGTACATGTTGTGATTCTTGGGAAGATTTGGGAGAATTATAACAGCACCATCACTGAAGTGTAGTTCCTGCACAACTCCGACAGGGAGGCTTTGTACGGCCTAAATGCACGTGATCTAACAATTCAAAATCCAATCCACAACCGTATATAACGTGATCGCACAGGTGATCTAGCGTTTGAACGGCTGCATATTGATTTCGCCAGACAATAATGCCAAGGTCTGACAATAAATGAAACTACATTAGACTCACCAATACCAATTATGGCCGCATAGCACCAACTCAATAACGCCGAACCACCATTAGCTAACGTGACCTGTAAAACCTGCCCTGCAAATGTTACTGGATTACCAATTTAGTGGGACACGAGTCAGGGTTCTTGACTTAATATTGAAGCTCAGCAGGCCTTTCAGTAATTTGCTCATCCGTTTCATCGTTTCATCAACTGTTCTTTAGCGAGGAAAGGGATTTAGTAAACGTGCGGTCATAGCTAGCAAGCCTGGTTGACACTCCTGCACGACGCGAGCAGGGTAATGCTTGCTAACCGACGAAAATTGTTATTCACAGTTTGACATCGTCCTTTAAACGATAAAAAAACAATGTTACGTGTTCATTCTTAAACAGCACCATTAAACGAAAATATAGCTACCCAGATTGAAATTAATAGTTAAATTGCATTTATACAAGTCATCGTTCAGGCGCATTACGTTCAAACTCCCCCAGCATATATGGAGTAAACTGATTCAACCCCTACTATCGTGCAATAATGAACGCGCTCCAGATTAAAGAAAAGCCGACTGAATTATTATTTGACGAGTTCTACCCACCTACGCACGAAAAAATTCAGCCACTGTGCCCTCGCTCATTCTTCGCTCAATCCTCCATTTTCCAATCCTGCTTGAGCTAACCGACTGCGGCAGATGGCTGACGGTTCAAAGAACACGCACTGTGTTAACAGTGCCTCTAGCGGCTAGGAGGGGAAATGCAGCCAGTGCAAGCTCTTAAACGTTAGCAACTCTGTAAATCTTTAAATTTATTAATTAGGGCCTGAGCCTGAAGGTACTTTCACTTATGTTTCCTGATCTAAAACTGCCACATCAGCCTGGATTGGTTATATTAAATCGGTTAAACTTCTAGAATTTATGTAGTAAGTGACCCATCAAAAATTCACATTCAAGCAAACCACCTAAACATGAGTGAAACACTGATGGAAATTTGAGCTAGTTTTCCACAATGATTTTTTTTCTAAATTATAGCAAACTAATGCATAACTATGCAAACCAGTGTAACCACAGAAATAGCTTGTTTACAATGTATGTATTTATTTTCTTTGCAGTATACAGCAGGCAACAGCAGAATAACAAATAAATTAACATATAATACAAATGTAATTTACATACATTTCTATCAACAATCCTCTAATAGTGAGGTGATCCATTAAAAGAGGTTACAATTTTGCACTTGTAGACATTTTTAACCATTGTCCTTTACACTATGTGTATGTAACAGTGAGGCATGCTCATATGAACTTTATACTTACAGCTCTCAATAGACTGCAAAAGAGTGCATGAATCTGCAGTGCCTGTATAAACAGCCCCCTATATCAGTAAGTAACCACCTATTTGCTGTCAGTCACATTTAAAATGTAATTTTGAAAAAAACGCAACACCATGAACTGGGGGCTGTGCGACGGCCCTCGAAGGCCAACAAAGTATATAAATAAAAAACTGGATTGGTTCCTGAACAACCACTTGAACTGAATGGACATAGACATCAATGTAGTGGAGAAAACAATAGATTAACATTTACGTGTATAGTGAGCGATGTTATCACAAAGTGACAGCAACATTGTCACTGCTGGTCTCTGCGTCACAGTCTTTTTCTGATGGTGCAGAGACTGGCATGTCTCGGAGAGTGTTTGGGCCACTACTTGACTGCCCTAAACTTTTGTTTGGGAAGTCTGCTGTTGACTCAGCCTCGGGCTCCTGCTGTGGGGCTGTCGCTAAAAACCGAACAAAAGAGAAAATGTTAGGTGTTAGCTATGTGGCTGGTGATTATTCAAGTGACCAAAGGACTAACAACAGATGGTACTAGTTTATGTCTTCTAGTCTATGTGTAAATGTCATCAATGACATGTTGATTGTTGGTACCTGACTGAGTGCAGGACTTCATGTGCTCTGGCCAGTGGGCTTGCTGACATGGGTAATCACAGTAGCTAGTGTTCCAGCAGCAGTAGAAGATGGCCTCTTTTCTGCAGTTAGCGCACCACTGTTTCTTCTTGGTTTCATCCACTGCTTGCTGCTTTTCAAGCTCCATCTGTTTCTTCACCTCAGTCACCAACCTCTCCCTTTCCTGCTCCAGACTTTGCCTCATCTCTGCCATTGTCAGCTCTATAGTGATGTATACAAAGTGGTCAAACACAAGAAGAACCCTTCACACTCATCTGGTGTAGCCGCCTGTATGCACATTATTTTGCTGATTCATGAAGTTCTCACCAAGATTGTGCTTCATTTCTGACAACTCCTGCTGATGTAACCACTGCAATTTTTCAATTTCAATTCTCAGTCGTCTTATCTGAATTAAAAACAGGTAGGCACCTTAGGGTAAGCAAAGGGTCATATTTGAAGCAACTGGTACTGTCTTACATTAATACATTCTCTAAAAGCAAACACCTACCTCTGCTATTGTATTCCCCGAAGTACTCTTGGAAAGGTCATTGTAGATTTCAGTCATTGTACCTTTGATGGCATCCATTATCTGAAAAGGAGAAGGCCACATAGGTCAGACATCTAACCACTGCATGTGTGGAAATTAATATTAAACATCCACAGTTTTCCTTTAAAGCTGCAAGCCCTGTTCAATGTGTAAGGGAAACATAATCATACTACAGTTTGAAACATCTGATTTTCTATTTAACTTTCACAACAAGAAGTGAATACAAATACACTATCAACCATAACCATATGACCACAGACAGGTGACGTGAAGGTCACTGATATCATTACTGATGAACTTGTTACAACGGCAACTGCCAATAAACGTGTATGTTGGCAGTGGAGGTGGGTGGTGCGGTAATTTGCAGATGGGTTCTGGTGCTTCCAATCTTGGACACACGTGATGAGTAGCTGGAGCTCCACTATCAACAATAAACATGGATGAAAGAAAGCTCCTCACCGCCACAACATTTTGTCACCACAGCAACAAGTCAACCCAACTGTGTTCAAGCAGTGGCGCTCTAACTCTCAGCCGGTGCTGAATTGAAAGAGACTCAAGCTAAAAAAATACAAGTCTGCCACTGTCCGCCATACTGCTGTTACGACAGCTACCATTCCACTGCTATTTTGTCAACACTGCTTACTTCTTTCCAGGGAAATAACTGTGTTCATGGCGTCACAGTTGACACACCAGGAAAAAAATACAGACAGGCAACTCCTCTCCCCCTGCAATGGGAACAGGATCATTTGGCTGTAATTAGTGAGGGGTATACTCGTGTCGGGAAAACCTGTGTGTACAAGGGTGTGTGCAGTGGGAAATTGGGATTTGGCAGCCACAGGCCAAGTTCTGATTGCTTGATGACTGGGTCAGAGCATCTCCAAAAGTGCAGGGCTTTTTGGATGTTCTTGGTCTGAAGTGGTTAGTACCTAATAATGTTGGTCTCAGTAAGGGGGACTGGTGACAGGGTCTTGGTTACCAAAGGTTCATTGGTGCCCATGAGACATGAAGGGGGGTTGGAAGTGGTGTGCCACATTACTATACATATGGATGTCACTTTGACACCTGCCTAAACATTGTTGCAGACCAAGTACATCCCTTTGTGAAAACAGTATTCCCCCTCAACATGCTCTAGAGGTGCCAGAGCATGTTGAGGGGCCTCCCAGATTAGGATCAGCATTTGACTGGAACCTTCTCAAGGTAAACCATATTAGGTTTGCAAAATAATGTCTCTGATGCATGGTGTACTGGACAGCCAAAAATGGGCCAATAATCAGAAGAGAACAGTGAAGTCAAGAGGACTTGAATTTTGTTTAGTAAAAATGTAAGAAAGACAGTTAGATTTGCTATCTATCTTCAAAAGATTCGCATGATGCTTCTGACGAGTCAGGACAGCAGTGAGGGCATAAGAGCAGAAGGTGCAGCAGGAGGCTACATGGCAGTCAGCACAGTAAATAACATCTCAGCTGGAATGTGATGGACACGGAACCAGTGGAATCCCAGAGTGACTACTCATCAAACTAGACCCAGAGCCAAAGGCAGGTACAGCGGCAGTAACTAGCCAGGTTCACCATCAGTCAGAGGAGGAACCAACTGTCGGGAGCGCTATCGAGGTACAACAACGGGAGGAGCAGCAAGTCAGATTCTGAAGGAGAGGGGAGTGCTTTGAGCAGGCAAGTGTCAGGGACGAGATGCAACGACCAGTTGAGAAATTTGCTATTTACTCCAAACGATTTAAGGCCCACAGTTAAGATGTGGATTTTCGCATATGTTGTCCAGTATAGCCTGAAATAACATTAAATGATTGCCACAACATTCTTATCATATTCATTATTTGGAATTGCGGCCTGTGTAAGCCCCACAACACAGCCAGTGGGTATTTGCATACATGACGTTTTTTCAGCAGTATGTTCTGTATGTGTTCAGGCTCCTGTGCCTACCTCCTCATCACTCCAATCTCATATGCACTTTGCATTCGGCACCTTCTAAATTAAAAATTAAGCACAGGGTCTTCCTTAATGACAGTGACCTCTTTCAGCAAGATATGTTCCCTGCTACACTGCAAAAATGGTTCAGGAATGGTTTGAGGCACACAACAACAAATTCAAAGTGTTGGCCCCCAATTTTCCCCAAATCTTGATCTAATCAAGCATCTATGGGATGTACTAGAAAAAAGTCAGATCCAAAGAGGCCCCACCACACAACTTAAGAAGACACAAAGAATCTGCTGCTAATGTCTTGGTGCCAGTTACCACAGCACAGCTTCAGAGGCCCTGTGGAGGTCTCGAGGAGTCAAAGCTGTTTTGGTGGCGAAAGGGGACCTCGACAATATTAGGCAAGTATTAGCAGATCAATGTCTGTCTCTTTCCCTTGACATTGTATTTTCAGAATGATCACAAGTTTATCTAAGTCAAGATTTCTAAATATATGCAAATGGCTTCAAAGTCTTATCTTAATCACAGTCATTCAGTCAGCAAATGAGTGCCAAAGTTACAAGATAGGATGGAACAGTGAGGACTGTAACGTAAAATGCAAAATGAGGAATTCTACGAACTTTGTTGGTGTACTTGGCAATGTCTGCAGCAACATCTGCAGAGGCAGTAGGGATATACAGGTCTGTGGCCAGTGGTGACGATGAAGCAGCTAAACTTGATGTTGCCATCATAGAAGCAGAGGCTGGACTATTGGACACCAGGGTGACAGCTGAAGTAGATGTGCTGAGTGCACTGTCTTTCTGTTGAACAGCTGTAAAAAAAAAAATCACTTTTAGTCATTATGAACAAACCCATGGTAAAATATTTAGCAATATTAAAACTGATGATGGAATCCCATCCATCCATCAATCTATTTTCTACCGCATATTATGTATTTAGCACCCCAAAATTGGGTCATACAGAGTTATGTCAGAGGCTGTGAATCTCAAAATCCTCCATCAAAAATAAATGTTTTATGTTTTTCCTACACTCATTCAGTCAAGACCCGCTCCTACTCTGCCTCCAATCAGCTAGCATTTGGTGCCTTGTTTAGGCATGTGGATTGAGATCCAATCAGAGGAAAAGTAGGGTTGTGGGTAGGTATTCTGGGAATGTGCTTCCATTTGTCAAGGTACTACTTGGTCAGTGTTTAAACCAAAATTCTGATTTGATATGTGGATGAATTACGGAAGAATAAAGCTAATTCAATGATTCAGACCCAACTTGAAGTTTAGTTAATTGTAATTGTAAAGTGTAAAGTGGACATTCCCTGTGAGGTACTTCGGCATCAGGCTGATTAGTGAAACTCCCTTTGGAAATTAGCAGCTGATAATCAGCTGATTATTCTGTTATTGAAAATCATTTGGTGTCTTTTGGTTATGTAGCCACATGCTTTTTTGACTGTTGAAATATGGTAATACTGAGTCGATTTTTGATGTTCTTTTCATTTGATGTTGTCTTGTTTGTTCCTCTTGTGTCAACAAGTAAGAAAATACCTTTGTTTGTGGAAAAATAAATAAATTTAACACAGAAATATACATAGAATGGAAGATATATATAACAAAGGAAAGCAATTTTGGATACTGAGTGTTGTTTTAACAAATCTACTAAGGTATAAGCCAAAAGGATGTTAAAAAGGAGAACATTAAATCAAAGTTGCATTTTTTTTCAATCAAAAAAACACACTGCTTCGACCAGTGAATGCTTCAATGCTTTGGTTGACCTGGATTAAACCTTTGAAGGGAAGGATACTGGGGCCACTCCTGTAAAAGTGAAAATAAAACTCTGGCAGTTCTACTACATTTTGCACAGAAACAATCCTCCATCAACTTCAAGTAATAGGACGAAAGACAGAAATTCTTCAGCTGCGAACATTGAATAAATAGGAGTTCACTCAAAAATGTTTTGCATATTTTCACTCACAAGGAGATTCCAGAGAGGAAAGAGTTTCTATCCATGAAGGATGTAAATCACTGGTAGTACTTGAAAGAAGTTAATATCCCTCAGATTGATGCAGATGTTGGTTTGCTGACTGGATGCTCTGTGCCAAAGGCAACAGATCCACAGAAAGTAATAATCGGCCAAAGGACTGGCCCATACATTGTTACAACCATCTTGAGTTGGGAAATAAACGAGACAGAAGGGTCCCTGAAGAATTTAGGTTTAGTTAATGTCACTGTGAAGTGTTTCGAGGACATTCCCTATCTGTCAGACACTTTGGCAATCAGCTGCTGATTATCAGCTGGTATATAATAGCTGGAAAAAAATTGGTGTCTTTTGTTTATGTAGCCAAAGGTTTTTTGGAACACTGAAATATGGTAACCTTCACCTGATTTTTGATGTTCTCTTGTTTGCTCTAAGGAACTTTAAATCAAAGTTGCATTTTTTTTATCGGAAGAAAAACAAAACAAGGCCCTTTAGCACCAAAATACTGCCTAACTTGGTGAAATATGGATAAGTGGTTGAAACAATGCCCCTTCACACCCATGGGAGCAGGAGAAACTGTCAGGGTATGCTGTACAACAGTGGAAGAGTCCTGACTGTAGAAACCATCAGAGGGAACATAGCAGGAGGTTGGACATTTAAGGGGGTGCTGGGCTGGACTGGATGGTCTGGGGAAACACCGATTTAGCATGCATACACCACCATCAAACATGCATGAAATCTCACCTTCTCTCTAATTATTGTTACCAGAAGTCATTTCAGTACCAATTGACCCCAAGTCTGAGTAATGCTAAATTTAAAAACAGACAAAACTGTGACCATAATCATGCTATCTACCTTTAACAGCCTGCCTGGTCTGATAACGTGCGCTTTGTGAGGACTGGGGTCCCGAGGATGATGTCAAGCCATTTCCAGTTGCTTGCGTTTGGCTCAGCCCATGTGCCTGGCCATGCCTGGGTGATGACCCTTGTATTTGCGTGGTTGCCACTGGTTGTTGGTTTTGTTGCTGACGCTGCACCTTCTGCATATGCCACTTCTGTGAGGACGTCTGAAACTTGGCAGTGGGATTCCACACTACAGCTCTCTGCACCACTGGCACCGTCTCTCTAGGCAGCAGCGGCCGTTGTTTCTTCAAAGCAGGGGTGGTGGAGGCTGAGGAGGAGGAGGAAGAGGGTGGTGTTGCGGGAGCATTGGACACAGTGGCAAGGCTAATAGTTGCAGGAGAGGGAGTAGTGAAGGAGACCATGGTGATGGGAATGGCCATAGAGGACTGTGAAGAAACACTGGAAGGTGTGGAGGGGGTTGTGCTGTTTAGAGACGGGAGTGTCGAAGGGGTCAGGGCTTTACCTTAAAGAAAAATTAGATGTATTATTTACCAGCTTCAGATGAGCAGAGGTAGTTATATTTCCATTTATAGGGACTCTTTCACACCTGCCTTGTTTCATCTGGAATTTCTGATTTTTCAGTTTAATCCATACCAAGATCACAGATGCAAAACCTCATCCAGACTACAGCTGGACTACACAGTAAGAACATGGTCCTCATGAGAAGTTAGAACTCAGTTTTCAAATTAACCACAGTCCAGTTGGCATGGCTTGACCTGATACATATGTAATATGACCTAATACACAATGCAGACCAAAACACCATGCAGTGTGGTTTGGAAGAGGATGATGGTAAGTAGAGAGGAGGGGCAGAGTGTGTCTGTATGAAGAGGAACTCTGCCCTGCACAGAGAAGAGAGGCAGTTGTATGATAATATATTGTGCCAAAATGTTAAAACCAAAACCTAACATGGCAGCTAGAAATGATCAATAAACTAAATCAAATCAATCCCTTCTTCCAAGTCTTTATCATTTTGTGGTACAATTAATGTAGCACAATTACTTTAAACTTTGAGAGAAAGATGTTGCTCCACTGTTCATCTGCTGTCAATGTGATAAATAGTGATTTTCATGCCCAATTTTCTTTCTACTTGATGACTCATCTTTATGACCATGTTTCATTTTGCTTGTAAATGTTATGTTTGCTGAACACAAGATGGTGTGAACAATAACTGAAACAAATGAAAAGTAGCAACTGGTCCACCAATTCAAACCAAAGGAAACAGACTAAAGGTGTGAAAGCCCCGAAAGACACACAAATGGACATCAAATTCAGTGTGTTCTTGCTAATGTTCTCAGTAAGTGAAAGGAAATCTCACCTTCAGTTTTACCAGCAGGTGACTCCTTGACAGAGGTGTTGTCTTTCCTGCTTCTCTTCCTGTCCTTGCCTCCCTGTTCCTCTCCAAGGTCTATAACCAGTTCCCGCTCTGAGTCAGAGTCCTCCGCTTGCACAAGTTGCTTTGCCTCTTCTTTCTCCTTCTCCCTGGGAATAGGTGATGCTGGTGGTGCTTTGGGCTTCTCTGAGCTCTCTTTCTCTGAATCTAAGCTTGCTTTCTCTTTAGCTGGAGGTTCTGATTGTGTTGCACTGACATCCTCAGCTGCAGACTCAGCTACCACAACTGTGTCAGATTTGCCCTCCTCATCTGGGTTTGGAGAAGTTTGGTCTCTTGTTTTGGAAGGATCCTTCTCAGTTTCCTCATTAGGTATTGTATCCTGGGCATCCTTGGTCTTTAGCCCTTCATCACTAGCATACTCACTGTCACTGGTGTCTGATTTATCAGAGTCTTCCGAGTCACTGTGTTCCACACATTTATACACATCAACAGAGATTTCGTTGATACCTGCAAAGCACAGAAGTTTGATACCTCAGCACCATTTGATGTGAGATGAGATACCGAGGGCCAAGGCCAAGGGCAAGAAAGTGGATTTAGTATAAAACAAAAATTTCATGACCCAACATTCCCACTGACATTGACCTTGTCAACTAATACAAACATACAGAAGAAGTGTTGCTTCCCAATAGAACATGCACTGACCTAGCTGAGCTTTGCAGCTCTCAATGGTTTTGTCCAGGTTCAGCTGGAAGCGGCTCTTGATCTGTCTTTTTGGGGAGGTGAGAACAGGCGTGGCGCCCTGCTTCTGCTGAACTGTTTCACTAAGCTCCTTAAGGTCCATTTCTGCTTTACTCCGATCTGAAAGAATACTAAAACCTATGAGTGGTTCACAGCAGTATTGCCACTAGAAAAAGATGTTACTTCCAGCGTTTGTTAGGGTTAAGTTAGATACTCAAAAATAGAGGTACCAGTATGGACCTTCAAGCGTACAAATCCTTGTACCCTGGGGTAGGGTGGGGGTGGGGGGGATATCCATTAGCGAGACAGTTGTTTAGCTTTCTTTTCTTTTTTTTACCCTTTCTGTTAATCAAAAGATGCACTAATGGCCTCTTTACGATTAATATTGTATTTTTGAGGCAACAAATGTTCAACCTTTGTCAAAAGTGTGCCTGTGAGCACAGAACTGTATTTGTCTCATGCCTCAATTTTTGAGTGTGAATGAACTCAGAACTTAATCATAGTATTGTCATACGTCTTACTCTGTCAGCAAGAAATTCACCTAGATTGAGGTTCAAGATGCTTCCTGTTGGTGGGGTCTTCTCCTGCTTGGAGTTGCCAGGAGTTTGGGAATTGAATGGCTTAGGGATGTCTAAGGAACCACCAGCTGGACCAGTCTGAGGATGGGCAGGCGATGCTGTACAGAGATAATTAAAGTTAAATAAGACCAGAAGAAAAGATTCTCTCCTCCAATGGAAAACAAAAAGCCATCTGCTAAAATACCTGTACAGTCCATCGTCTCCTCTCCTACATTGTGCTGGCTGTTTGGGGCTTTAGTCTGGGACTTTTCTATCGTCTCCTGTTCCCCATCTGAGCCTGTATGTGCAGAGGAGGTGGTGCTCATGGGAGAACGAGGCATGTCATTGCTTGGGAGCCGGCGCCCTGCTGCGGTTCCTACACTAACTCCAGACATCATTGTCCTGGCTAGGTGGATCTTGGGTGATGCAGTCATATCAAAGCTCAGTTTGATCTTTTCTTGCTTTTCATGTTTGACAGGGGTGGATAAAGGGTTTGATGGGTCCTGCAGCATTTGAAAGTTGTTATCAGGGGTATAAGGTGTCCTGAAGGGGGCGTAGTTAAACACTCCAAACTTCTTCCTCATGTTCTCCACGTAGACCTCCATCTCTTGCATGGCACTGTTGAAGATGCTTTTGGTCTTCTTCACAGAAAAAGGAATCTCTTTGGACATGAGGTAGCAGTTGTTTAAAGGGACCCAGGCCCTGAAGGATAAAGATTTACATCATCCTGTGCCCTATGTAACAACACAGTTTGAAAGGTGACTCTAGTAAGTGAAGTAGAAAAAGCTGATACCTGTCATGCTGCCCAAAGAAGCGAGCATCCACCTGTCCATCTTTGTCCCGCAGAGCTTTAGCAGGCCAGAAGGGAAATCCTTTTAGTTTGGCCCACACCAGAGGGTGTGGGTTACTCTGCAGACACATAACAAAACACTGAAACTGAGTGCTTTTATTCCAGTGATGTATGCATTCAATTTCAATGAATGAACTGTGACAAAATAATTTTCATCAACAACCCTTTTTTTCATGACTAAGACAAGACAAAGACAAGCCAAAAAATAGATCTGTGATGATAAAAAATGTGGCAAAATACATGTTGTGATTTCATTGATGAGACAAAAATGTAAGTTATGAATTACAGGACATGTAAAAAGGACAGATTTTTCCCTCAACTGTGCATCCTGTCAGTCTTTCAAACTGAAAACAATGCATCCCGTCTTTGACTGACGTGCCATGCATGGGACATGCGCACACTTCCCTCCCAGGTGAAACTGCCTCAGCCTCATGGGCAGTGGTGGCAGGATGACTTACCACTTTTATTTGTGTGTAATCCACTAACCCTAACCCAAATAAACACATACAATGCAACGTTTTAATCAGCGTTTTTACCCGAACGGCCGGCCGTTTAAATTTATTACAGGCAGTACACGCGAGTATGTCACTTAGAACCTGCAGAGATGAAACACGTTTACTTGTTGCTGTGGATCGTGTAGATCAACACATCCACTAAGTCAGTGACATTTTTAATAATAAGGAATTACCGTCTTGTTTAGGATGATGTCTGGTGTTTGAGCGAAGAGCAAGAGAGAGAGAGAGAGAGAGGCATCAGCTGATGGTCGACAGACATTAGCTCTTTAATAAGGGTGAGCGGCGCTGTTGGCGATACTTTCCCGTGAAAAACTGGACTAAAACAAAAAAAAATTTAAATAACTAAAATCTGACTAAAACTAATATGTATTTTCATCCTATGACTAAGTTCATGAATAGCTGCCAAAATTAACACTGGATGTATGTTTGAATGGGTAAACAATCTGGTAGAATAAAAAACAGAACACTTATTCAGCTTACACAAGGCTCACAGAACCAGTTGTCTCTCTTTTGGCAAGCAGACAAATAACACTCAGGACACACTTCAATCTCATTCATCTGCAAAGAAAGAAGTCAAATTTCATCAGTCTATCACAATTCTATTCAATGTTAACAATCTTTAATGACATGAACCACATACTAACCTCATGTTCACAAATTTTTACTATCACTTTAGCTGTGGCAGTAAGTTTGTGATTGCCTGAAAAAGAAAAAAAATCTGTGTTAAGTAGCGTGTTTATAATTTCCAGTACAACCATTATTAAAAATAACCATGATATTTAAAAAAGAAATCAATATTGATACTAAAACCTATCAGCTACGTTGCATTTATAATAAGTCCAATTCATTTGTATAAAGAGGAAAAATACATATTATTCTATTATTCAAGTTATTATCATATCTCTATCAATCTACAAGCTAAAAAAAGTGTTCACTGACTTCAAAACACTGAACTCATCTAATCATATCTTCAACCTATGCTAGATTAGTCTTCAATATGATAGATTAAGCAACATACCACCATTGTATATGATGCAGTTGTGCAAAATCCACTTCGCATCTGCCAAGAAGGCCTCTGTGCAGCCATACATTTTCTTTTTGATGTTCTGTGGTTCAAAAAGAAGACAATGGGCACTACTAGCATTTTATTCTTCCACTCAGGTTCTGTGTTCATATCATCTAAAGATTGCTTGCTTTTTTACCTTCTCAAGTGTGCAAAGATCCATTGGGTGAAAAATGTACTCTGCATAATCTGGATGCTGTTCAAGGGACACAGGTTTCTGGAAGGGCTCAGTCTATAACATGGTGTAGACAGAGGAGAGAATGAAGGTAAACAAACTCACCGGCCAAGTTCAGTGCAAAACCTTCCACTCCCATCGCACATAAACAAGCAACCACCATGCTGCTACTAAAAATTCTAAAATCGCTTCAAACAAAAGGAGGAAAACCAGAGGAGGAAGAAATCATGACGGGGTCTTGTTAGTGGTGTAATTGATTACCCAATTAAAAGTCTTTCTCTGCGTGGAAGCTGCATGGGGAGAGCGAGATGACAAGCGGGGATGATCCTGAAAGAGAGTGAGAGGGGCAGCTGTATCCTCACCACCAGCTAGTATGTTTACCTTCATGGTTTCCAGCCATGACAGGCCCATTATAGTACAATGACTATGATTGTTAGTTCCGCGATAGGAGATTATTTGCACATGCAAGTAAATATTATTTCATGCTATGTTCAGCTATTACTTGGGGCTGCAGATCTTAAAATCTGGCACGACTGATGACAACACGACGGCCAGAACAAAAAGTGTGTCATTTGGTTGCATAAGCACTCTAAAAATCCAGACCGGCCAGAAAAGAGCACATGCCAATATCAAACTGATAAATATGGACGTACAAATAGACAAAGCAAAATTTTAATACATCAGCTATGTCATCAATTGGTTAGCATAAACACCCTAGAAAGACAGAAGGACCAAAATACTTACACCTGGTTGCTTCATCTTCTGAAGGGCAAACTTTAGTAGGTAAGACAGCTGTTCTACAGTTAGCATCATCATGGCTTTGCTCTGAGTCTCTATACACTCGGCAACTGTTATTTTCTAAAAGACATCAAGAGGAGAAGAGTTTTACAGTTTTTATAATCCACTATAGCACATAATGTATCAAGGCACATGTTTTTCTCCTACTGAGAGTGAGGACTGACGACCTAAATAATGGAAAAAATACTAGGACAGCGTTTGATTTTGATTTCTGGCTTTGACACCCATACACTATACATATTCCTGGGTGAGTACCTCACACTCCGGACAGAACCAGTCGCCCTCGGGCTCAGCTGGTAGTTTGAGGCACTTGGCGTGGTACACCCTGGGGCAGAGCTCACAGCAGAGCACCTGGCCCTCGCGGTGGCACAACCAGCAGTAGAAGTCATTCCTGCCGTCCTGCGGTACAACATCAACAGGGTCTGTGGTGAGTGCTGGCTGCTTCACATAGTAAAAGGGACCATGTCTTAGTTCTGACTGGAATGCAGGCAAAAGAAACACAAAGTTGGGGAAGGTCAAAATCAGGCCGGACACTAAAGAAGCCAAGCAGACATGCACAGCATCAACAAAAAGCACACTGTTGTCACAACACGGACTGCACTGAGCACTGATAAGTGATATCCACTCATAATCATTGAGATTTAAGGACCAAAATTATTTTTGTATTTTATTGTATTAATTATTTATTATTATTTTTGTATTTAATTATTTGGAAGCCTACGTATTCACTCCAAGACAGGGGACTTTTTCAGATATCTGATTATGGTTTGTTTTTTATAACATCACCATCATTGATGTGCAAAAGAGTGAACAACCTTGATTAAACTGGCAAATGCTTTTACAGTTAAAGTAGCAACTAAACATTTACAAGGGTCAACCTAAAGTATAACTTGCTTGCAATGATTTCCCAAAGCCGCAATTGTGAACTGCATTAGGGACAAACCAAGCAAAGCATGCACAGAAAAATGCAGGTCCCTGGTCATTTAAAAGTAATCACAGTATTTCTTTCAGATTGTTGAGATTTAAATTGCATTTTACTTGGTGACTACAAACATTTTCAGATACAGGCTTATTTAGCCTTATTTTTATTGCCAGACAAGCAGCTCAATACCATTCTCTCCTCTCTATATGCATTAGGGAGCTTAGTGGCATAAATGCTAGGAGTTGGGCAGTAGAAAAAGCCATCTCAAAAGTCATCAAATTCACCTCAAATCAAAATGGTTGCTTTTTCTGTGAAAGAACAGTTTTTGAACGGGATATAAATCCAGAATGACTTTCCTGGCCACAGGCAGTGATTGAGAGTACATCAAAAGCGCCACTGTAAGTTCACTCTACAAAGCAAAACATTTGCCGACAACTAGAAGAGCAATTGATGCTACTAAAGATGCCTGACTTATAATAGAGGGTCAGGATGGTGGTTGGTCCAGAAAAACTACTTCTGGGACACACACACACACACACACACACACACACACACACTAAAATTTACAGGGTTTTTAGGTTGAAACCCTAACCCAAGTAGTTTCAGGTATGTACATGATAAAATGAGACCAACTCAGATTTTCAGTTTTTTTCACAGCAAATCATATCTACGAATGCAAGAACCATTTTGAAGAAAAGTGTATTTGATAATGTTGTGACTGCTGTATCTAATGCCCAGCGTTCATTGCAGCTCCGAAAATGCAGAAAAGTGGTATCTAATGAATTACCCAAAGAGTTGTCATATCCCTTCAAGGAAAGATAGGGACAATGCTAACCGATGATCTGAAACCTGTTATCAGTCTGTTCACTTAAACTGAACAAATACTGGATATAGGAGCCAGACTGGCAACAGTCAGATTAAAAATCACCAATTGCATTTATTCATACAGATATTACACTACAAACTGATACAGAACTTAAAAGCCACCAAGATTATATCATGAGAAACTATATGTCCAGGGCTGGAAAAAGATAAAGAAAAAAGAATTTAAAGGCTAGCTCCCTTATAGCTTTTGGTTTTAAAGTTATCCTCACAAATGAGATCAAACTAGGGATGCACAATTTTTTTTATCAACTCCATATACTGATATAGTGCAACTTGTTTGTCTGATAACCAATACAAATATGTCCACCTTTTCCCCACATATTTCCAGAGATAGTCAGGTCCCTGTAGTAAAGTTAACAAATTATTATATATTATAGTCTGATCGAGGTCGGTCACCAGCAGAACAAGACATTAGATACAGTGTGTAAATGTGTATAAGCTATATTATCAACTGTGTAAAATAATAATAATAGTTCAACATACACTACGAGTGGAAACACCTTCTCATTTCATGTTTTTTCTTTATTTCATGATGATTTACGTTGTAGATTCTCACAGAAGGTATCTATACTATGAATGAACATATATGGAATTAAGTAGTAAAAAAAAGTGAGAAATAACTCAAAACATCCATCCATCCATCCATCCATTTTCTTCCTCTTATCCTGTTAAGGGTTGCGGGGGGCTGGAGACTATTCCAGTGGCTTTCGAGCGAGAGGCGGGGTTCACCCTGGACGGGCCACCAGTCCATCACAGGACCAACACATATAGACAGACAACCATTCACACTCACAGTCACACCTACGGTCAATTTAGAGTATCAATCATGTCTTTGGACTGTGGGAGGAAGCTGGAGTACCAGAGAGAACCCACACAGGAACAGGGAGAACATGGAGACTCCACACAGAAAGATCCTGTGCCCGAGCGTTGACTCAAACCCGGACCCTTCTTGCTGTGAGGCGACAGTGCTGACCACTGCACCACCGTGCTGCCCTTCAGCCCTACTATAAATACTAAAACTGTACGTGGGGACGAGGCTGATTGATACTCTAAATTGACTGTAGGTGTGACTGTGAGTGTGAATGGTTGTCTGTCTCTATGTTGGCCCTGCGATGGACTGGTGACCTGTCCAGGGTGAACCCCGCCTCTTGCCCGAAAGCAGCTGGGATAGGCTCCAGCCCTCCCGTGACCCTTAATGAGGATAAGCGGAAAAAAATGGATGGATGGTAGGGCTGAAAGATTTGTGGAAAAACATCTAATTGAGATTTGTGTGACATAAATTGGGATTGCAATGTCATGTGAATATTTTTTGTCCCAATCCTTAGTCAGTGGTCATTGTGTAATAGTTAAAAATGTGATGGAGCATACCACATTATACCATCAAACTATTATCTGCTCTCAAATGCTAGGATGAGAATTTAAGATGAGGACCTAAAGGGATGATCACTTTCTATGTTAAAGAAAGTAAAAGACACAGATTAGCTTCAGCTTTACGAATACATTGCATGGATCGAACAA
The DNA here is from genome assembly GCF_037954235.1 of Aulostomus chinensis. Taxonomy (NCBI): domain Eukaryota; kingdom Metazoa; phylum Chordata; class Actinopteri; order Syngnathiformes; family Aulostomidae; genus Aulostomus; species Aulostomus chinensis. The sequence goes on from NC_141322.1 coordinate 10,416,915, forward strand.
ACTGTTCTCTTAGATAATCTTTCTTTCAGATTTGCACTTCATAGTCGCCAGCGTCTCAGAACACACAACACAAACCGGTATTTGCTAAGTTTAAAGCACCTACATACATTGGCCTGAGGTCACTTCCAAATGTGAGTGACCTGACTCTGAGCTGCTGAATAATTACGTATTGAGATTAATCGGAGCTGTTAAAATTGGCGAATTGCAATGTCTCAAATCGCGATTACGATCCAAAAGCGTACAGCTTTAATGTATGGCAAACTGAGACTTACTGAAGTAATGTCAGTGACAAGCTTCTCAATGGCTGCATGCGAATGAAAGTTAAATCCATATCTGTTAAATCACTTCAGCTGGGGCACGTTGTTTCTCCATTTGGAGTCTGTTCAAAAGCTCTGTAATCTTGGTTGTGTTTACGAGGCTCCTCCTGTTTATTTCTACTTCAGTATTTGCTATGAGTACAAAAAAAAGAGTTTTTGCCCAACTTTTGAGATGGCCATGGATGCCATGCTAGCAAAACAAGTTGCTGTTAGCAGTAAACCACCAGCCAAACAGAAGCACCATACTGTTACAATCTGCAGGTGGTCAGAGCAATAATGTTATGCTCCATCAGTTTCACAGTGATGCCTTTAGAGGGACCCCTGTGGCGCATTGGTTCAGTGCATACCATGAGGCTGCACAGAGAACCAAGGATCAATTCCAGCCCAGAGTCCCATTCAGCATGTCATCCCTGCCCCTTCCTGTCATTACTTCAATATAACTATCTTATAAAAAATCTAAAAAAAAAAAAAAAAAAGCAGTGATGCCTTTAGCCCTGGGCTGGTCAAAAATCACTCTCTATCTTTACCCAGGAGTGGAGAAGACATATTTGTTGGACCACAGTGTCCTTTATTTTAACAAACTCCAGTCATGCTGATGGCATGGCTCAGAGGTAGAGTGGCTGTCTCCCAACCAAAGGGTAACTGGTTCAATCCTCACTTCCCTCAGTGACCATGTTGAAGTATCCTTGAGCAAGATACTGAACTCCTAATTGCTCCTGATGGCCCTGCGACGGGCTGGAAACCTGTCCAGGGTGAGCCCTGCCTCTCGCCCAATGTCTGGGATAGACTCCAGCCCCCACTGTGACTCTTAACAGACAAGCAATATAGAAAATGGACTGACAGTTAGGCTGATGGCTCCTGGTCTTTAATGGCATGAACCACGCTGAATAATCGTAGCAAATAGCAACTTTCTGTTTTAGACACTTAGAAAAAATTACATTTGAACAATGCAACATTTTGCTCATCCGTTCTCAGCTCAAGCAGCAACAGATGATGACATCATTGCACCATGCACAGCTCCCTTGTGCCAGGGATATGACAGTGGCCATTCAGTAAAGGAAGCAGAAGGTTATTATTTTTATCAATTCGTTATATCCTCAGACATCAATAATTTTGATGATAACAATAATTTGTTTTTAATGACAATATTGCCAGATATTGATAAGATTGTGCATCCCTAGATTAAACATTGTGTATCATCATGTTTCTGGAATATTTAAAATACTAGCCATTATTCAGAGGTCAAACAAACATTATTTGGCCAAAGAAGAGAGAAATTACATCACACAGATGTAACTGTAGTATTGATTATGTGTCCCAATCCTACAGCAGACTCTCGAATACTGGTGAAAACTCAAGTATAAATTACATTCTCAAAAGTTGAGTTTTTGACTCTTTCTTTAAAAAAAAATAAATAAATAAAAGTAACAGAATTAAAATGAATTCAGCCTCATCAGCTGTTCGGTATCAAACAGATCAGAGAATGCATGCTCCTGACTACCTAAAATGTGACTGCGTTAATGTGTGAACATGACCAGCACAGCAGGCCTGCAAAAACACATCCACACTTGGTGAACCAGCCCTGGATAAATGAAGACTTAATATCACACTCTTAATGACCACCAACCTCCTTTCCAAACACAGAATGCTATCTGATGTTGTGTACCAGTATTTTGGCACCTACATCTGCTGTACGGACCACATCAGTGCAATTACAATTTCCTCTTTGGAAAATACAGCAGATTTAGACCAACATTTTTATATATATTTGGGTGATGGGTTGTGCCTTGATTCTTACCTGGTCTTTGCTACTGCTAACAGCGCCTGGTTTCTTCTTCTTTTTCAAAGGGCAGGGGGAGGTTTCAGCAGAAGAGTGACCATTAGATGAGTGAGAAGGACTAGTCATCTTCCGTTTTTGGGTCGTGCGCTCTGTTGACCCCATGTCTGAAACCGGGCATATACATATCACACACAAACCAGAAAGGACAACACGACGGCCTGTCTAAAGCAATCAAAAATATCATCAGGTAGAAATGAGTCTACAATGAAATTGCTGTGTACAACAAAAACAGAAATAGATACAGAAATACAGCTTTGACGGCTTTGATATATTCTCACCTTTGGATCTTGTTGAGATCTCCATCCCCCGAGTTTCTGTCTCAGTCTTCCCTAATTCTTCTGCCACACTAGTGTAAAAAAGAGGTATTATGAACCATTGTCTGAAGTTGTACAAGTTTCTAATTGTTCCTCACAATACACCTTCCTTAGAGATTACAGAAGCATTCCAAGGGATTTACATTAGTGACCCTTCATTTCCTATCATCAATCGGCTACACAATATCTAATAAAGGCAGAACTTTCCCAATTATGACAAATACGAAAACAAAAACAGAAAAGGTGGGAACAAAACAACAAAATGACAAGGACAGTCAGGGCCACACTACTAATCCGTACCAGTGCATTAGGATTCCAGATTGATTTGTACAAAAGCAAGTAAAAAATTGTCCTTAACTGGCAAACTCTGAAATCCCCATTCACAGTCTGTTTTGTTTTATACTACTGAAGAAAACTGTGAATGCTATAAGCTGAGAAAATCCAATATCACACGTCAAAAAATTAGCAATATTGGCTGTGAGAAAACCGAAACAAACTAATTTTATGTTTCATTTAACCTTAATGGTACAAAAAGCTCTTTACAATATTGTACGTCCTTCTCTCTCTCTCTCTCCATCTCTCTCTCTCACTCACTCAACCACACACAGACATATGAGTTACACACAAGTTGCACACTGTCGGAATGTTTGAGTGTAACATACAGAAATATAAACTCCAAAATGACAATGTAGGTGAGGATTTATACTTCTGCAGTGGTCTGACTTTGTCCAATTACAACTTCAGTTACACCAAAAAAATGCTTGTGGGTGGCGGGCGTCTGTCACGAGTTTCTTCGTGTACATTCAATAACGTGGCTATAATGGAGCAAATAGGTTTGGGAGTTTCAGCAAACATTTTTGAACAGTGAAAGGTCAGAGGAGATGGTGTGAAAATGAGACTGTGGAAATGTATGTTCAGTGGCAGATCAGACAAAGCTGTTGCGGTCTGAGTTGGCAAAATGCTTGGTTACATTTTCAGAGAGGTGCGCCAGAGCATAAGGTATGCAGCAATGCATAGATTATGGTGTTGACTGGATACAGAAGTATAAATCAGTCTGATGTGTCAAACTTCCACAGTTTTCACATTCTTGTAAGGGACATTCCAGCAGGGTAGAACAACCGGTCAAAGGCCCGGGCCTTCAAGGGCCAAGGACAGCTGATTACATTCCACAGTAACGACAGAGTACCCCTTAAATTCTATGGCTAGCCTTGTACAGACTGCAGTCTCCTGCCACTAGCTTGGTGTTGGGTGAAGTGGTGACGAGTGACAAGAACTGAGAAGCAGGACCCAAACAAAAGCATCAGCTGGTGCACTATTAGTCTTTATTAGAACAGATTTCAAGGGGGTGTAGCCAAAGTGCAGGTGCAGGTTGGTACTGGGGAATCCAAAGACATAGGGGCAGGGACACCACATATCCTTTTCAACAGAGCAGAGCTGTCTGAGTCTCCAGGTGAAGGGGATCAAGTAGGTCTCTGACAGGGAGCCATACCCTGCAGGATCCCCCCAGTTGGTTGGGGTGCAGGCAGTGGAAATCCCAGATCAGACACTGGTCCAGGATGTGCCACGCGGGCACCCACGAGCACTCCTCCGGCTTGTAGCCCTCCCAGTCCTAAAGGTACTGGACACCTCGCCCCCAATATCGGGACTGTAGAAGACAGCATACCACATAGACTGAGCCATGTGTCATACAGTTACACGAAAACAAAATGATTCGCAAAGTCTCGAAGCACATCATTAATCAGATTTTGAAGCACTGAAGGAGCAGGCATGACCAGGTGTTCACAGTGTCTGGAAGGGGTATTAAAAGCAGTCTTCCACTCATCACCCTCGCGAATCCTAACCAGGTGGTAGGCATTCCTTGTGTCCAACTTGGTGCATAGCTTAACCCTCTGCAGTACTTTGAAGGCCAAGGAGATGAATGGGAAAGGATACCCGATGATGCTGTGATGTTGTTCAGTCCTCTATAACTGATGCAGGGCCCCAGAGTCTCGTCCTTCTTCCCCACAAAGAAAAACCCTCCACCTGCCGAGGAGGAAGAAGTGCAGATAATACCTGCACTTGACGACCTAGTGATTGAAAGTGTCTATTGCCTCTTGTTCCCCTGTGGACTGAGCAGATAGGCGTACCCTTGGGGGGGGGGGGGTGTCATAACAGGTAGCAAGATTATGGCACAGTCATATGGTGTGTGAGGAGGCAGGGATATGGCTCAGGACATGTTAAATACATCCCTTAGGTGGTGATACTCAGGGAGAACCCGAGAGAGGTCGGGCGCAGGTTCATGATTCTGGGAGGGGACAGGTACCGCAGCTTGTCAGAGGCAACGCTGATGACACCCAGAGCTCCACCCAAGACCGCTCTGCTCATCCAGGCTAAATGTGTGCTGTGCTGGTATAATCAGGGGTTTCCCATGAGCTGGAGCTTAGATGCCTGCAACACACAGAAACTGATGGTTTCAAAGTGTACCGGCACCATCTAGTGTGTGATGGTCCTGATGATGTGGCCATCCAGTGAGCCGGCAGAGACAGCGGAATGGTGAGAATCCCCAGCTGCTTGGCCATGTTCTCGTCTATGATGTTATCATCTGCCCCAGAGTCCATTAGAGCCCCAACCATCTGGGGTCCAGTTAGCAGGTACGGACGGACATAAAACAGAGGTTGGGTTGGGGAAGAGGTGGTTTCTCTTGTCTGGCTAGTCAGTATTCCACTACCTAATGGCGAGACTGCTCTTTGTGCTGGACAGGTCTGGACAAATTGCCACAATACAGGCAGAGGTTCTCCTTCACTCGCCTGGACCACTCTTAAGGGGTCAGCTGGGTCTGAACCAGCTGTATCAGTTCCTCCAGGAGGTGAACAGAGAAAGTGCTCTGGATCTGCTACTGAACAGGGAGGACTGGATAGATCATGGCTCGGTTACAAACACTGTGTCTCTCCAGGAGTCACTTGTCAGTCCCTCCCACCAGTCTGATCACTTTATCCAGGTCCTCTGGGAGGTCCATGGGTATTAATTGATCCTGGAGTTCCTCCGACGGCACCTCCAGGAAGACGTCCAACAAGGCAGCGGGATTCCATCGGCTCTCAGCTGCCAGCATCCAGAACTCCACAACATATTCACCAAAAGTTCAACCTCCTGTCAGCTTTACCAGAGCTCAGGCTGCCTCCCTTCCGGGTAATCAATGCTGGGAGTTGGCCTGGAGTGCTGTTGTGAAGGCTGGGAAGGAGCAGCTAATCTCTGAGCCCCAGCTCCACCCGGGGGTGGAAGATGACGAAAGCAATCCTGGTTCGATCTATGGGGTAGAGCTGAGGGTGGAGCTCGAAGTGGAGGTTGCACTCCCTGAGGGACAGGAAAGCGCTGGTGAAGCAGTTGTGGAGGAGGAGTTATAGGAAAGTGGAATATAAAGTGGAGTGGAGACCGGAGAAACACCAGAAGTCAGTCTCTCTATCACACAGGCCAACAGCGCCAGTGAGAGTTGGCTTGCAGCCAGGAGGCACGACCATGAGATGCAGGGATCCCAGCTTATCCTCCTGGATGTTCATCCTCTCGCCTTGTGCTCAGAGCACAGCATAGATGGGTTCAAACGATACTGGGTCCATTCTTGGCTAGATCATACTGACAAGAAACATGAAGCAGGACCCAAAAGCATCAGCTGGCGCACTATTAGTCTTTATTAGAACAGATTCCAAGGGAGGCCAGATAGGAGTGTGGTCAGGCATAGGTCAGTATCGGGAAATCCAAAGACGTAGGGGCAGGGACACCAGGATTATGCGAGGCCGGCAGGCAGGGAGGAAGACAGGCAGGGTAAGCAGGTAGGTGGGGAAGGCAGGCAGGGCAGGCAGGATTAGGGAACACAGGTTTCGGCCACCCCGGTGGCACATCAGTTAAGTGCATACCACATAGGCCAAGGCCGCACAGAGAATCAGGATTTGATTCCAGCCTACATGTCATTCCTCCTCTCACTCCCCTATCTGTTATCTCTGTACTATCAGCTGTTTAATAATTAGCCAAAAAAAATAATAAAAAAGTACACCTCCAGCAGGGTTTGCTGCCGGTGTGCTCACCCGTGGAGTGGGGAACATGTGGAGGGAGGCGTGGCTTGCCAGAAGCTGTGACAACTGGGGCCTTGTGAGTCCCTGATCACCTGAATACATCCCTGATGCTTACTGATAATTCCTCACAATAGTGCATATATATACACACCACTAGTTAGATAATTAGGAAGTTAGTAATTATTTACCACTAGACCATACATTAGATGGGAAATGGACATTGTGTTATCTTCCCACAGCAATAACAAACATACATCAGGAATTCACTATATTGCATTTCTACTGATATCCAAAATACTGATATTTTTACAACTGATATTATCTGTACTATGACTTTCACATTTTGTACATACTGAGAAACATATGCAAGCATCATGAATTTGAAAAAATAACAATTTGTTTTTTTCCCAAAAATTTGGAAAAGCCCATCAATCATATGTTCATTGTTGTTTCCTATTCATTGATACTGATTGAGGATAATCAAAATTAGCCCCATACAAATATCATCCATCAAAATGACCAATATCTGCTTGTGCCGATTATGTTATTGTGCATAATGAGCCAAATATACACTAGATATTCTTTACCCTGCTAGTAAGTCATCCCTCCACAAAGCACCTTTCACACATTTTATACTTATTGCTTATATTTACTAGCAAAAAAAGACAATTGATAAACCTTTGACTTGCTTCAACACAAAAAAAAATGCAAGATGTAATCAGGCTTTCTCTACAGCATGAAAACATCAGATTTACTTTGCTAACAAAATTGTACACTTGCATTCAGTTACTGTTACTTGTACAGATTTCATGAACTCCAACTTGAGCCTTTCTTCTTGAATATGATATACTCAGATACACTCAGATTTTTTTCATGCAATGACAATGTCATAATTTCCCAAATAATGCGATACAAATATGATGTTCATCAAAGTATAATAACCACTATATACAGCATGCCTCTACAGGTTCATTCATTCCCAACATGCTCATGCTCTCTGGTCAGTCAGAGTGGATTTTTGATAAATCACAAACTCCCTTCATTTTTCTTTCTGCAATAAAATCTGTGTCTAGTAGAATTAATACCCTACCACTTAATCTTACATGACAGAAGAGTCTCGGGGACAGTAGGGGTTGTTTAATTTTTATGTACAAAACTATGTCTGTAAAAGATTGGCACTGTCTAAATCCTGTAGTTCAAATTTCATCAATACATTTAGAAATGCAACAATTACAGGCAGCAAAAGTAACTTTAATAAAAAGGAAACGACAGAAATAATGTATATACTGTATCTTGCTTGATACCAAATCTTATACAAGCAGAAGGATATTTTGATAGGGTTAAAATCTAACATCATAATCACATTTTTCAGGAGTGCACTGAAGGAGCCTGAATGAAGAATGGGGCTAAAGTTGGAGCTTGGGAGAACTGTGAGAGCAACAGTATGGAGTGGAAGTGCACAGTTTAAAGCAGGAGTACAGCAGAGATGGAAGCAGTTTGAGGGAGGACATAACAAAATCTCGAGGCAAAATAAAGAAATCTCAAATGACCATCCTCCTGTTGTCAATGAAGATGGGTAAACGCCATACTTTCTCCATTGACATAGGTCTATTAATAGTCAGCATGAGAACATGGAACAGTATTATCGCTAGTGAGTGAATCTTCTGACATCCACTGTGTCATAAAATGCACTAAACTTCCCTTTTGTTGTAAAACAACCTGGTCATATTAATTAATCCTATTACCAAACAACCCCAGCACTCTGAAATATGACTTTTCCATGAAAGCAGCAATCACCACTTCATAAATCCCCGTCCAGCCAACAGGTTTTTCTCTGTGCAAGTCCAACATGATTCACCAGGATTTGCAGGCACCCCATAGTCGATCCCATTGTTGTTTCCATTCCCTCTATAGCACACGCACTGGCCTCACTATTCAGAAGGCTTCCATTTTTATTTCACTTACTCCTGAAAGAAGCCTTGTTTTTATGTTTAGTGTGAAAAATAGGCAGTCGTTCACTGAAAATACAGAAAAAAATACTGCTTCCATTTTAATAATCTTGCTCACCAACCCCCACACCCCGCCTCCATCACTATAGATGGACAGTCGAGCAGGAAGACAAAACATCTGCAGAGACAGACAGGAGGGCTTTACTGACCTCCTTGTCCAACCTGTCTGAACAGCCTCAGACAATCTACCTCAGTAATGTCCTGGACAGTCCAAGAGTAACAAGAGACAAAGACAAAGGCAAATGGGGAAGCAGAGGGATGGGAGGAGACCCACTACTGCCTGTCCCAGCACAAACATTTATTAAGTAAAAGAGCATGCAGGTTATTTTAAACCACTGCTACAACCTCCAAACCCAACCCTGCCATTAAAAAAAACATGCTTCAAAATAGGAAATCAACAGCATACCTTTTTCCTTATTCACATACAGATTCATCAGCCTATTTTTTTGTCTTTTCAGTTATTGAGGGCGTTGGGGGATGAGGGAAATGATGGGTCCAGGTTTCCCAGAAGGCCTTCTCTCCCTGCTGCTCTCTTCTGCAATTGTCAATCTTTAACCTCAGCTGCAGGCTGCTGATTGGTTTGAACACCACACAGAGGCACCTGATTGGGTGCTAAGCTCCATGTACCACACGGGCTCTCTTCTCCCCGCTCTCCTCAGCCACAGTGCTGCAATGCAGAGAGGACTGTTCCTCACGGTTGCTCAAACCTCCAGAAAACCAAGTCCCTATATCTGCTAAAAGCCTATACAGACACAGACTGGCCGTGAGTCCTTTATCAGACATGGGATATGCATGTGTGCGGCATCCATTTTGATGAAGGTCCACGCTCATGCTTTTTCTCTCCCTCTCTCTCCCTCTCTCTCTCTCTCTCTCTCTCAGCCACTGCATATACACACTAAGTGCATACAGCACCAGTTGAAACTGACGAAAAGGATCACATGCAGCTTACTATGTACCCCAGCATGTTAATATGCAGTGTGGGCCCTAACGGGACAAAAAGATGGGACTTCAAATGTCACAGGCCTCTCTCCCAGGCAGCAATGCCCCCTTCCCTCTATATCACTCTCTCCAGTGCCTCTTCAACTTAGATGGTCTTTTAATCAATACCTGCTGCGAGTTTAAAGCATGATAAATTATTTCCATTTTTCAGTGCAAGTGCATTCTCTGTTCACAAATAATGCATTTAAAACATATTGGTAAAGGACAAGAGATGTTTAAATAATCCTACAAAAAAGATCAGGCCACAATGTCAGGACCAATTACATCATCTGAAAGTCATTTTAAATAGGCAGTGACGGGGTAATGCAGATTTAAGAGAGCCTACACCAGTCCTCACTGTAGAGTGGAATGAAAGGATTAGACGCATTACCAGGCAACATTCACAAAACACTAAAGGGGTGGGGGGCTGTTTCAGTCCATGCAGACTGCCCCTGAACCCTGGTCAATCATTATGCGTGCCATTAAACCCAGGCCACAGTTTCTCGGCTTATGAATAAAACAGTTTCTTTGTCAAATCATTCACTAACAATGAAAAAATGTCACATATACCAACAGAAGTATGTGAGATGTCAAGGAGCAAAACAGATTAACTAATTAAAACAAAATTCACCATAGAAAATCAAGATACAAACAGAATTCATTCAAACCTGACTGACTCCAAACAGGTTTTCAAGCCCCTTTGGATGCGATGGGGAATCTGTTCAGAGGAAGCCCTTCATTTCTTCTTTCCTTCTCTCTTACATACAAATACCCAGTGTGCTTGGAGCAGAGGGACAGAAAGGGGAAGCTCTCTAAGATGGCTGACGCTCGGAAGCTGAGAGCAACATTGGGAGGCAGTGCACACCATCCAGCTCCAGCACCCCCCCACCCCACCCCAGCCTGTGATAAATAAGCTGTTACTGAATATTTATTCTGTTGATGGTTGGTATTTCAGCACCCTAGTGACCAGCTTACAGTATTAGGTCTGCGAAACACATGGTTTTGCTAAAGTAGAAAGGGGCATTGTGGCAAGGTGAGCTGAATTTAGGGTGAAAAGGGTATGAATTAGGAAACAGAGCAGTTTTCAGTTTTATCTTTTTCTCACAAACAGTTCATAACAGTGTCCTACTGCTTTACTACCATGCCAGTTGGAGGCCTGAATTAAAGTTGCAGTGCTGTCAGTTTACCATCTGTTAATTCCTTTGGGTACTCCTCTTTGCCTGTCGCTCTCATCCTGCCTGGTTCCCTTGCCAGGCCTGCCATCAAGACAGCTTTGACCAAGGCCGAGCACAAACACCCATTCTTTTAAATGACAAAAAAGCAGGTTTTTCCCCATCAATATTTTTCATTATATTATACACACACACACACACATATATATATATATACACACACATATATATAGAGAGAGAGATAGACAGATAGATAGATAGATAGATAGATAGATAGATAGATAGATAGGTAGATAGATAGATGGATAGATAGATAGATAGATAAATAGGTAGATATAGATATAGATAAATAGATATATAGATATATATAGACATGACCTGTGGCCTCAAAATGTACAAATGTACATGAAAGAGCCACTCTGTACTGTACCATTCCAAGCTCCACTCCTATGCTGTGATGTGACTAAACACACTTCCTCCACCTCTTATTTGCCAGACAAACCTGTATTATTTTTCAGGGATGGAGCATACACACATCTTACCAACAAAGTAACACACGTGAAAGAATGAAAATAGGGCTTACCTCTGTGGATGCATGGCTAAAAATTCTGTGTGATATGTCAATGCTTATTAAAACATGGAGGACAGCCCTGTCAGCCCTCACCCTGCTCAGAGCACAGCCACGCTCTCCAAGCTGTCCGGCTCACTGCTCTCATAAAAGCCACATGGAGAGTGGATAGACTTGCTGACAAAATGAAAGGCAGCTGCTGATTGGCCAGTGCATTTCCTGACTGCTTGTCTATTGTTTAGCACTGGGAGGCTGATACACAGAGCATGAGAGTTAGGCCCGGATCACCCACTGCACACATATCAGCCACCAGGAAGGCTGCATATTACTGTCCTGGTTTCATGAAAATACTAGAGACAGTCTGGAGGGTACCTTTCAGGAAAAGGCAGCAGATGTGCACATAATGGATCAGCTGTATATCCTTTGAGAGGCCTTTGTCTCAATATTTCCAACATTTAAGTTGAGCAATGCTGGAAAAACTGCTATTGGTAAAAGCAAGTGGGTAACAGGTACATGAACTCCATTTTTGACTGATAAAGGTTTAAAAGCAATCCTTAGAAAGTTACTTTACATGACACAGACCTGACATTAGACTTTGAACTGTTAAAATGATAGGCCAGCTTTACATGACGAGGGATCCCTCGTCTGTTGCTCCTCCTAGTTTATCCTTTCTTTTCCCTGTAAAAGGCCTTTCAGGGGTAGTTTATCTGAATTGGGGTCAAATTTTAACATTACTCATATAGTAAAGCCCCATGAGGCAAATTTCTGATTCCTCACATTGGGCTAAATAAATGTAAATGATGTATTGTATGTAAATATTTACTATGTCATAGACAAATATCTCTTGGTTTGGTCAAAACACATTCTAGAAGGAGTAAATTTGTCAGGTCTTTTGAGTCATGATTCTCTGATATTTTACAGACTATCTGATTGTATAATTGGAAGTTTACAGCCCTGCTCACAGATCTTGCAACACAATTGTGCCTTTTTCTGAGTAGATTGCTCAATCTATCATTAAATGTTCCATGTGGTTTAACTCTGTACACATGGCTACACAAGTATTCTGTGTTAGTCTGCTGATGTGTAGTGCAAACAAGAGTGAGTAGGGCACCAAAATAGGCAAATATTTCAAGATAAAAAGCCTTGATAGGAAATGAAGAGTTCTCACGGCCTCATTTTGTCTTGATAAAGTACGAAAAGCACAGGTGCATCATTGATGTTCCCACTCCATTTTTCCACCCAGTAATTCAGACCCAGAGTCCATTATTTTTGCTAACTCCCCTCAAGTAAACATCTGCTGTAGAAGCAGAGATTAAATTGAAGCCTTTGTTTCATGTTGTTTAACCACGACCAATTAAAGTGAAATGTTATTAACTGCATGACAGCTAACTAATTTTAGGCCCCCTTATCATTTTATTTGTGTAATTAGCATTAGCACACCAGTGAGTTAGCACTAGCTCCTGCTAATATTAACAGAGTTTTTCTTTCCATTAAACACTTACCAAACGTGATTTTCATGTATTTAACGACACTCCAAGCATAAAGCTAGCCATCTGTTGTGTCCCTCATGTTGCTATTAGTCGTCCTGGATGCTCAGTGGGTACAGGCCGCGGGGTCCACAGGTGACCGACTGGTAATGAGCACTGTTGTCCCCTAGATGGCGCGCAAGCGACACTTTCAGTGCTTATGAGGCCCACAGCTCACGAGAGTTTTCAAATCGACCCCGTTTCTTCAGAAGTTTGAATGTTATTCCATTTTTGTCAAATATACCTCCGACGTTTAACTTTTTCTCTGTTGTTATCCGTCTGGGTTGTTGAAAGGGCGCGGAGGATCGAGATGAAGACAATAAATGTTATCCATCTGCGCCAGAAGGCTAGCAACATTAGCAAGTATGAAGCCCACTCAGGTCAGTCTGTTTGTCCCCCTGCCATCAGGGAAAAGATACACAGCCATCAAAGCACACACAAACAGACTGATGAACAGCTTCTTCTCCAGAGCTGAAGCTGAATCCCCAGTGTCTGCTCCTTTATGCAACAGGAGGGACAAAATGGCCTGCATCAGACTATTTGTGTGTGTTTCTGTGCAAACTGTCTGTAACAGATTCCATCAGGTTGACATGAATGCCCAACATCCTCAAGGGAGATCTGTGCTCACAGCCTTGACCTGCGTAACAGGAGGCATTTTCCAGAGAACATCAGAGTTGGCAGGTCTGCCACTGGCACGTGTTCTCCTCCCAGATGAAAGCAAGTTCACAGTGAGCACATGTGACAGATGTTAAAGAGTCTGAAGACACTGTGGCAATGACATGTGCCTGCAACATCCTCCAGACTAGTTTGTAGGCAGCACTTGAATTATGAAAACATTGAAGGCATTGTTCTGGCCCTCATGTTCCCCAGACCTGAATCCAATTGTGCACCTCTGGGCTGTTATGTATTGGTGCAACCGATGATTCCAAGTCGTGTCACTGACGGTGAAGGAAGTCACTTCTGCCCTAATCTGAGTGAGGGAGGAGCTCTCCTATGATACCATCCCATCAGGTACAAGCCCAATTATTGTCAAGGTTGTGCAGGCATGTGGGACCCTTCGTTAACGATTCAGCGTGTGATTGAAATATTCTCTCAATGTGTACTCACTTAATATGCACCAATCAGCCAAAACATCTATCACTGACAGGTTTCCAATTGAGTGCAATGCTAATGTCCCACAAAAGTTCCCCCCTTCATGAGAATTATAAAGTTCAATTTTTATTGAAGCTGTTAGAGGAGGGAGCTAATCTATTATAATGGTTATTTTGAAGGCTGTAGTATCTCTTGCTTTAATGAGTAAATCTCACCTGTCAAAGCTAAGGTGTTGCTGATTAAAATTGTTTACTTAAGTACACAGCTTGTTTTTTTGAAATGTAAACAGCCACTAACTTATTTTAGGCCCATCTTGTTTTGTACCAGGATATTGTGCACCCCTTGCTCAATAAATGTGTATAATTAACCTATCTTCAAATAAGCATTTGAATTAGCATTACATACTGCTAATATCAATATTGATATTAAAATTGATATTAATTATAAGAGGTTTTTTTTAAACACTTGGTCATTTCATTCATCCATCCATTTTTTCCACTTATTCCTGTTAAGGGTCGCGGGGGGGGGGGGGGCTGGAGCCTATCCCAGCAGCTTTCGAACGAGAGGCGGGGTTCACCCCGGACAGGTCGCCAGTCCATCACAGGGCCAACACATAGAGACAGACAACCATTCACACTCACACCTACGGTCAGCTTAGAGTATCAATCAGCCTCGTCCCCTCTTGATGTCTTTGGACTGTGGGAGGAAGCTGGAGTACCAGAGAGAACCCACACAGGTACAGGGAGAACATGCAGACTCCACGCAGAAAGATCCAGTGCTGGAGCCGTGACTCAAACCCAGACCTTCTTGCTGTGAGGCGACAGTGCGAACTACTGCACCACCGTGCTGCCATAACTCAAAACATGTTTTATATTTTAGATTCTTCCAAGTAGCCACCCTTTGTTGTGATTACTGCTTTGCTCACTCTTGGCATTCTCTCGATGAGCTTCATGAGGTCGTCACCTGAAATGGTCTTCCAACAGTCTTGAAGGAGTTCCTAGAGATGCTGAGAAATAATATGAATTCTAACAGTTGTCTAACAGGGCTGTCAGCTGTGTACCAACCTGACTTCTGCACAACACAACTGATGGTCCCAACCACATTAAGATGGCAAGAAATTCCACAAATGAACCCTGACAAGGCAAACCTGTGACGTGAAAATCATTTCAGGTGACGACATCATGAAGCTCACTGAGAGAAGTCCAAGGGTTTGCAGCGCAGTCAACAAAGTGAAGGGCAGCTACTCACACTCACACTCACACCTATGGTCAGTTTGGAGTATCCAAGTAGCCTCATCCCCAATTACATGTCTTTGGACGGTGGGAAGAAGAAGAAACCGGAGTACCTGGAGAAAACCCACGCAGGCACAGGGAGAACATGCAAACGCCACACAAAGATCTCATGCCTGAGCCCAGAACCTTCTTGCTGGGAGGCGACAGTGCTAACCGCTGCATCACCGTGCCACCTCACTTGGTCATTCCATTTACAAAAATTGATATTGATTAATTTAACTGCACTCCAAGTATAAAACTTTGCCAGCGATCATTATGTCCCTCATGCAACCATTAGTTGTCCTGCATGCAGACAGTGAACACAGGATGTGAGGTTTACAGGCAATCGACTGGTAATAATTCCTGCTGTCCACTAGATGGTGATATTTTCCCTGCTGAGGCCCACAGCCCCGTCGAGAGGTTTCAAGGATCCAATTACTTGAAAGTTTTGGGGACCACCTCCATCTTTTTCTCCCCCATCAGCTCATAAAGTTATTAGGTAAAATATGAAAAAGAATAATAAAAAGCTAAAATAAACTGAACTTTTCAGTTAGTCCGTTAGTTAGTTACTATTTTTGCACAGAAAGTTCTCGAAATTTACTTGGTTGATTTGAACCAAGAGGCAATTGCTGAAGTTGAAGAAATATAAATCTTTTTAAAGCTGTTTAATTTCCATTCTTTCCAGAATAAGTTTGGTCACTGAAAATACAAATTGGCATGAATGTAATTTATAGGTACACTATAATGAATTAAGGTAACCAGGTTATGTTTGCATCCTGGGTCATTGCTGATGTAATTCTGTGTATTGTGCTCCTATAATGCTCCTCTGGAATGCGTAGTAATGATAACATTACACAAAGCAACTGATGAGACAAAGGATTGACACTTTGAAACTAAAAAGCATAACCCTGAACAAATTTTTGACAAACAATTTCATGGAAATTAAAAGATTTTCAACAATTGCTTTGATCCTTGTGTCCTTTTTAAATTCCTAAAAAATAGTTGTAAAATTTGGACTTTGTGTGCTTTATTATGTCAGACTTTCGGAGAACTTAGTGTCAATTGAATCCACTGTGTTCTGAGGCTGGGGGAAGGGAAAGGGTTTGGAGCAAAGAAAGGCATGCTGTTAGCTGTTTGCAGGTAAACCAATCTGAATACAATAATGATTATGGGGCTATCTCCTGTCCTTTCAAACTGTTATCTCCTGTCCTTTCAAAGTGGCAAGGCTGAATGGGGGGGGGGGGGTGGAATTAAGTGTCTTAAACACTCACTGAGGGGGAAGGTCAGTTTTCCGTGTGTTGTGGGGGGATGGGACACAAACAGAGGGCCCACAGGGACCCTCTTTGGCTCTCTGTGGAATGTAATTGAGGCTTCTCACCCTGACAGATATACAAACAGAATGGAATAAAACACTGCAAAAATGCACAAGCCCTTGTACTTGTGGGGATTTTTTTTATTATTATTTTGGGTGATGACATCAAATGATTTGGTTAAAAAAAAAAACATAGCAATGGGTATAAGGTCGACCGGATTTATCGACATGCAAATTATGTGATCTTCTAATGATACACGAGGTATTATTGTAAATAATTGGGTTGATATTTGCTAGCTGTGTAACAACTCAGGGAATCATAAATTTTCACCACTGCCTAATTCCTTGTAGATTTCTGCATTTCTTACATTCGATTCAATGTTGCAACAATGACAATGAACTTCATCACAGCATGCCTTTCAAAGATATTTTTCTAAATGTTTTATGTGTTGCATTTATTCTCCCATTGTTTACATACTTACCCACTTGTTTCACCTCTTTATGTGGATGTCTTCGGGGTAATTTTCAGACTGGATGAAGCAAGTGTAGAGTTTGCAGCCCAATATTGCATTTTCTTTACCCCCATACTGCGCTCCTTCCTCGAGCTCCGGTCCCTCCTCAGTCGTAAGAATAAGAAACTGGCATGCTGGAGAGATCAGCACTGAGACGAGTTCTTCCAGTGTAACAACACTCACATCATGCTGGCATATTTTTATGTCACTCTGACATATTTGTAGGTTCCAAAGGCAAGTTGATGTGCAATGGGCAGGGTGCTCTTTTAGACAATGAAGATGACTATAAACAAATATAAATTTATGTTGGGCCGGCACAGTGGTGCAGTGGTTAGCACTGTCGCCTCACAGCAAAAAGGTTCTGGGTTCGAGCCCTGGCTCCAGCATCGTCCTGTGTGAGTCTGCATGTTCTCTCTGTTCCTGCGTGGGTTCTCTCTCTCCAGGTACTCCAGCTTCCTCCCACAGTCCAAAGACATCAAGAGGGGACTAGGCTGATTGAATACAATAGATTGACCGTAGGTGTGGCTGTGAGAGGAGACTCCAGCCCCCCCCCCCCCAACCCTCAACCCTTCACAGTATAAGTGGTAGAAAATGGATGGATGAAATTTGTGTTAAATTCTATTAAATATACACTTAATTTAGATCAGGTCACACAGCTGAGATGATCCATTTCAATTATAGAACACTACAGCACTTGCTTCAACTTTGAATACAGTGCAAGATGTTATGCATCAGAAGTTAAAGCAAATAATGTTCGTACAAATAAAAAAAACAGACATGTTTAATATCTTAAATGAAAATGAATACATCCTGACCAGCTGCTTGATTGTATTTATATTTTGAGAATTCTATGCTGTGAATGGGAGCTACAGCAATATGTTTATATTCAGGATAGCATGTTCCCATCAGTAACAGCTCAATACTCAAAGTGGGCTGACACATGATGAAAAAATGTGTTTTGACAATTATGTGAGTTAAAATTTTGAAATGCAGGTTAAAATGACCGAAATGTCAGGAAAGTGTAAAGTAAACACCACAGACTTCAGAGACACAACCTAATCAGCTGAGACACTTCAACTGCAGTTAAAGGTTGCTATGGGGACGCCAACTGCTAAGTTCAACTGAATGGGACAAGAATTCTGTTTACAGATGCCTCTGAAACTCTGGCTTATTATTCACGGAACATAATTTGTATTCTCTCAGTTTTAATATCATGAGAGACAAGAGACTGCTGAATGCACCAATAGAAGTATTTGTCAAAAATGTCAAAAGTTGAGAGAAGATAACTTCAAATAAAGTGTTCAAGGGGTTTAAAAGTTATTTTTTTGGTGCTCTCCTCATACAAAACTTCAGTAAAGGCTGCCATAACAAATCAGTGCCTGGAATAATCACAATTCCCATTTGATTCAGGAATACCTTTACAAGTAGTTCAAGGATTCAGTCTTGAAGTGTAGGTGAGCTTTAATTGAATCGAACTGATGACACATTAATTAGGAGTGATCAGTAGTGATCCTTTAATAACTGTGAGGTTTAAGGCTGATTGGTGGACACTTTGTAAAGTTATTACCATTTTTTTTTGTTAGACGTGGTGTTACGTGTCTGCCATATTGACCCCGTTAAACCTGGATGTCGATGGGTGACAAATGCAAGGAAAAACGTGGCTACATGAGCAGAGACACGTTACTGGTGTCACTGAATGGTTTGATGAGTGTGACTGATGTGAAATGTGTGTTTTGGCCTTGGCAGTTACTAGATCTCAACCATGTAAGACAACTGTTGGATGTTTAAACAACCACCATCATTATCATCATCAAAATACCAAATAAGGCAATATCATTTGGAAGAATGGTGTTTATTAGTTCCTGACACTTGTAAGACATATGCATTGATGCTGTACTGGTGGCCAACATTTTTCTAGGGCACTCTCTTAGGCGCTTTTAATTTGTCATTCCTCTACCAAGTATCAACCATATCACATAGCCTGTAAGTTATTTAAATTGAATGTTGGGGCTATTACTATTAGCACGCGCAAGCCAAAATATGAAAAAAAAATCTTTTTGAGATTAAAAACCAGCCACATCTTTTTGTTATGTATATCAAGTCTGTCGTGTGTCAAAACCAACAAAACTTTTTGTGTCCTGTTGGATGTGTTTCAGAAGATATACATACTTGTGTTTAGGAGACCTTTACATCTTTAAAATTTGTTACAAGTAGATGAAAATAACATAGATGTGGCTATGGAGCACTCCCGCCACTTTCACCACTGACTGATGTGTATCAGATTTCATGAGTTTTCCAAGCAACTATCTGAAGAGGTTTTGAAAAAGAAATGTACTATGTAGTCATGAAAAGAGCAGAGCTTGATATACCCTGATTAACATTGTTGACCAGTCTGGTTCCACATCTACATTACTCTCCTAACCTCAACCCCTAACCTACTGGAGCCAAATAGATTATTCAGCAATGCAAACCTGGCAGCTACTGGCCCCACCAACTCCACTGCAAGTTCTCCATGAATGTATAAAGCAGATTAACATTACACATAATCTGAAGAGTCTATCAGTGGACACAGAAGAGCCTTTGCCACACACAACGCTATTAAAAAAATAAACACAAATGAATATGAGGGAAACAAAGGAAGGGCCAGAGCAATGAAATAAACAACAGTGTATACAGATGATTGATAAAAAAAAAGTTTAAAAAGTGAATACACAGCAGTGTGTGTACAAATTCATATCAAATAGAAAAAAAGAATATACAAATTCTCAGAAATTGTGTATGCTATCATAGATCAACTGTGCTCTGTTGAATATTTTTTAATTGTTTCAAATGCTGAAGTTATTCCAGAAAAATAATGATATTGTAATATTTTATATAATTTTATGAGTATTAGATAACATAACAATGAAATAGTCCTTGGCAAGGTCATTTGCATAAAGCTGCTTTTCTACCAGGCTATAAATACATTTTCAAATCTCTCCACTAATAATATCAGTGACTCCTGCTCAAATCATTTATGGGTATTGTGTACGTGTAGTTCATTTACACAACGTGTGGTTCGCTTGAAAGCAGCTCGCAAAGAGAAACAACTACATTACCCAGAAGGCCCCGACCCCTGCTTCAAGCTGGCTCTCTCCGCTCTCTCTGGGAGTGTTTCCCATTTAAACAAACACGGTCCTGCTGAAGATGGCGGAGAGTTTGTAGAGGCGTAAAAGAAACTGCTCTCCTCTATGAAAGCGTCGAAGCCGGTGAGTTTTCTGGGACTGACTTGTGGTTCTGTTAGAACCAAGTTTGGAACACTGGTACCGGTGTATGTTTGAAGGCTCAAATTTGTCACACAGGCAGTTCCTGCGTTTCCGAGCTGGCTGTGGTTTTTAAGCTGCCGTGATACAACGAGCCTCCTTTACCAGTCGCTATTTGTTGTGGAACATTGGTTTAACGCGGTTTATTTTTTTTTTTTAAATTGGATAATTTTTACCCTCAGAATCAGCTTGAATTTGGCATATTCTAAGCATTTCGATGGTTTTATTTTCTGCCAGCAGCAAACTTTCGAAAATTGATGGTTTCTTGTTCGCCGTAGCCTAGCTGTTGATATTCAGCGCTGCTTAATGTGTGAAATGTATTTGTATTAAATAATTGTTAACTTTGTTGTGCCGCGAGGTTCTGTTCGT
Source organism: Aulostomus chinensis (assembly GCF_037954235.1). Lineage (NCBI taxonomy): Eukaryota > Metazoa > Chordata > Actinopteri > Syngnathiformes > Aulostomidae > Aulostomus > Aulostomus chinensis. The sequence continues at coordinate 10,437,540 of NC_141322.1, forward strand.
ATCCCGTAGCACAACGTTGGCCGCAATATTCCAGAGCAGTCAGCCTGACCTGTCTCACCGTGACTGCAGGGAGGTCTGTGCACAGAGCCACATACGCCAAACTAGATGTGCTATTAAATGAAAATAGAGCCTGTTGTTACGTTACAGTAAGACAGCAGAATAGGGTCAAGCCACTTCAGAGCAGGTCCGTTTAGTTTTTTTAATGTTTAACCTAATTCTTTAAATGTTCTCCTTAAAAACACATACACTAACACATTTGGTAGTTTTTTCCAGACTTTTTTTTTTTTTTTTCATTTGTGAGCTGCAGATCTTTACAAGTTGCCCTTGTATTCTTCACTAGTCCATCATTGACCCTCAGTGTTGACAGCAAACTTGAACTGACAAGCTCAGCATTGCTCTACTCTGGAGAGTCCACAGCATCTGTTATTTATTTGTATGGCTACAATGGGATTATGCATGATTGTAATGGTGGGTATGATGGCCCATCACACTAAATGTTAGTTATCACTGCTGATTCATCATATTTAGAAGTATGTGTGTGTGTGAGATAAACCCATGTCGGTAGAGGGGATGAGTTTGGTTGCATGGGAGGATGAACACTTGCAGAGTTCAGGCCCATGTTTGCTCTCCTTTTGCAGGAGAAGATTTAAACTGAGCTCTTCGTTATTCATGTGGTAAAGAGGCTTTTTCTTGGAGAACCTTGCTTGTGTGTGTTGGCAGAGTAGAGTATTTTATTGATACCTACACCATTATGGATTCTGCTCCTCATTCAAATTATTTTTTTTCAAACCAAATCCATATCATTTTTCAAGTTGTTATTGTGTCTTTTTACCTAATAATCCCCAGGGTCTGAAAACAGTGTAGGAAAAAGGCTGCACATATAATAAACTGTATATAATCCACAAATGGGAGATTATATTTGTTGTTATCCAGAAGAACTCACAGTCAATATATGCTTCAAATTGTACATTGATTGTCACATAATTAACATCTGCAAGAGTAAGTAACATACCAAAAATCTAGTTCTTTTTTGTTGGAGAAAAGTTGTAAAGTTTTCACTAAATACCATAAAATGAGAAATTTGTACTGCAGTGTTTTCATGTGGATTTTCCAAAAGAAAATAACCAACTACATTGCCCAGCAAATGTAATTATAGCTTATTTGTACTCTCAGTAATGGATGCAGTGTCAGATTTGGGATTGGACAAAATATCAATACTGCAATATATTGTAATACATTTCTCTACATTTTGATAAATTAGTGCCAAACATCAATATTTATTAAATAGCTGTTAAAAACAGACTTCTTAATCACTGTTTTACAAGTATTTCATTATACATTTATGCACTATATGTTTATTATACACCGGCTCATTTCTGTCGTCAAATTCTATGACACTGAGGCAACAGTGTCAAATTTATACAACCTTGAACATTTGCACCCATTTCACGCAGAAAGGTATTTGGCACATCATAATCTATCACAACATTGTAATTATACAGACATCACTACTAGCATTGTTGTCATCGCTTCACGAAATAAGGTCATTACTTGGGACTCCCCCTTACTCCCTGTCATGACTCCTCCTTGTTGCAAGGTTCAAGACCACACGTTTGGTGAGATCAGAGGCATATCATTACAATGGTCCTCAATTCCTTTACTGGAGGAGCTTGGTTTTGTCAGGCCACTGAAATGGTTGAGGACCAGGTGGGCTTTAGCTTTCTTTTCCCGGGGCCATTCTTTTAATACTTGCTAACATTTACAGCTCATTAGCACATGAGCATCTCTAAAATCATGTAGTTATGTACTACCATGACATTTCTACCTTAACAGCTACCTTTTTTTGCTGCTGCCTCCTGCAGAATATGCCTGCTTACATGCATGTCGACAAGCCATTGAATAGGCCATGATATAACAATGTGGGCTTTCAAATGGCGTGTAGCTGGGAATGAGCAAGCGAGAATGAAACTGCTTGCAGTTCTTGACTGTCAGATGAGCTAAGTTGTCTTCATTTTGAGTCTGATGGAATGCTATTCCTTAAGCCCACGTATGTGGTATTTTTGTAAGTGGCAGAATGACCACTGTGGGAACCCGTCCAATTAACTGCTTCTGCTCATATTCTTGGCAAATGGAGCCCCCTGTCCCCCATTCTCTGTCCCTTTATCTACCACTTTCTTTCTCCCTCACACAGAGTGTCAGGCTGTGTTAACAATGAATCAATCTTTGGGGGGGATTCTTTGACTTCAGATGGGGTGAAGAAGTGACTGGGATGCCTTGCTTTCACTCTTTGTCTGTCAGCCCCTGTGTTCTCAATAATTCATTAACTTATCACTTTTTCTCATGGGACTTTTTTGTGGTGGCAGATTCTGTGGTTACATAAGGTCACCAGATTGATTGTTCAAAATACTCAAATTTGGGGATATCAATAAGATTTACCTAATACTTATATTTATTGTTTTTGATATTGGATCTTTGATCATTCAACCAATGGTAAGAGACGAGAATAAAAAATTTAAGAAGTATGTTCACAGCTTGTTAGCAATTAGCTTTTTGAACTAAAAAAATATTTGGTGGTATGAAAGGCAATAAATCCGTGAGAAAATACACTATTTGGCTGTTAGAATTCTGTCTGTGGGATCTGTGGCTTAAGAATACTTTGGAGATTTTCTTGATTAGGATGCTGCATACTGAACCCTGTTTTCCTATGGACTGGGAGGTATTCTCTGGTCCACTCTATTGTAATGTTTGATTTGATTTGAAGCACAACAGGAGGGTTTTTTTTTTAGTTAAGATGCACATTTCTCTGTTAGGCGTGCATTAAAATTGGATGCGTGTTCAAAAGGGTATATAGCATGGCCTTGGAAAAAATTCTAAAATTTGGCTCGACATTTTGTGTGGCACTAAAATACAAAAATGGCCAACGGTTTTTTTTGAATGGGTTTTAGGTGTATTGCCCAAAATAAGGCCTGTGGTTCACACTAGCTTATGATATTTTAATGTTTTTTCCTATGGCATAAAATACATCAGTCATTATAGTGCTTGTGAATTTCTGGGATAACATCCATTGGTAATAGCAATACTTGTTAATTTCAAAACCTTTCCAACATTACAGATTGTGGGGGAAAAAACTCATTTCACTGGCATTAAAGCATTTTGTTCTTTTAATTCAGCTGTGATTTCTTCTGGAGCAGATCTATTTCAAATATTTCTGCTTTATTGGTCTCTAAATAGTGGCTGGTATCAGGGTGAGGCAGTAAAATGGGTTGGTAGCTTCCTACTTTTGTCTTGCAGAGCCATTTTTGATGGCTGTCTATAATCTGTCTTTGTCAAACTGCATTTCTGCGTCACTGATGTATGAATAGATGGCATTCTTTTGGAGTTAGTCGCCTCCGAGACTGAGAGACAGATAATAAGTTTCATTTCATGCCACTGCCAATCAGTCATGTGGTTTGTGTTTGTTTCAAGATTTAAGGAATAATGGGGAAGTTCTAGTAGCATGTAACAGTGATGCTGCAGATTCTTTAAACTGAATTCTTGTCCCATTGCACTTTCCTTTTCAAGCATGTAGGAGACCTATGGTGGCCTGGGGGCTAAACCACCTGCACAGAAGGAAAAGTACAACCTCTGCATCACTCTGGATACTTTTGTCCCTTATCATGATTTCCATTTTGGATGGACAACACCACTGTTAACTCTTATTTTCTGTCTGTCCTGATTTCATGTTTGCTCCTGCATGTTCATGTCTTAAAAGATATGGATTCGCTCTTGTGATCTCTTTAGCTTATCGTGCTAAGACAGTAAGAGCAACAAGGCTGCTCCCCTCCCTGCTGTCAGTCACATCAGCCTCAGTAGGCTTGCAAGGATGCTGTCTGCTTGTCACCCTCATCTCCAATGTTACATCCTCTACCAAACTTGCTTTGTGCCTGAAATGTCACTTCAGTCACCAACCTGAAGCAGTTTTGTGGGACAGGACCCTGACCAACAGAGGCAGTCACTTAAGTTTGCTGTCACTTTCCTCTAGCTTGCTATGTACTTTCTGTGTTCTCTGTGGAGCACTGTGTCTGCCTCCACCATGTCTTCATTGAATGCATATTGCATGGTCAGCCTGGGACTCTGTTGCTACCTTCGGTGATGTTGGACAGTAATGAGTTACTGAGTTTTGCAAAGCAAGTTATCAAATACAGTTTCAATGATTGTTCAAATTTGAAATGGTTTATTTTTTAGCTGGAAACCAGTATCCGCTTCATTGCTAAAATCTACAGGCTAGTCTTAGATGAGCTGAGGCTCTTACAGGAGTCCCGATGACACACAAGGAGGAAGAAAAGTCCAATTTTTTCCCCCTAAAACTGAAGTATGATTCCTTGGGTATGGTAGCATTATGTAAAGCAGCATTACAGACAGAGCAGGTTAAGTCAAGGAAACCATCAGGGTTCGATAACTTTCCCCAAGTACCTGCTATTAAGGAAATGGTACTGCACTAATTTTGTCATTCAGTCATGAGCTTAACCTCAGCCTTGTGACAGGCTGAGGTGATTCAGAATAACATCTCTGAAATCAGGTAGAGCTAATGGTTGTAGTCAGATTTGCTAATAAGATTTAAGAATAGAAACGTTTCTTTGAGTGCATAAAACATCCTGCGTAGTTCCCGCTCATCTGAATGTCTCACACTATGACAGTATTTGTTGAAGTACACATTCCACTGGTGTTCTTGGTAGTACTCAACAGGTAGGTTTGCTTTTTCCGCCTCCCTCTGTAGAGCTAAATATAGACAACTCTGTTGAACAAGACAGGCGTGTTTCCACTGCTAAAATATTTACAGCTTCTTTGCCCAAACAAGTGAGAGTGGGAGTATGAGGAGTGCTGCTCAAACCAGATTGTTGTTCACTATTCAGAAGACACCAGACATCTAACTTGCTGAGTCAAGTCAAGCGGTGCAGTTTGCTCTCTGACTCTATTTGAAGTCACTTCTCATTCATCCTCTCGGTCCCCTCTCCTTCAACTCTGTGGTAATACCCAAGTGTCAGGCTTGCAGAGCCATATGTGAGCCATGCACACTTCTAAAAGCCAAACGGGCAGCCTGAAGCAATCATTGCACCCAATTCTAGTTTATAACCAGCAAGGATTTGGAACAGTTGACTCTCTGTCGTCCTCGTTGATTGGATGAAGGCAAGAGTTTATTGGGGAAAGGGTTGCCAAGAGCTTTGTCCCCCTCCCCTTCTTGCCCTTCCTCTTTAACTTCAACTCCCTCTTTAACTTTCGCTCCCCCAGCTGAAGAATGCTCGTAAAACGGGTTCACCTGAACAAGCCAGTGGGAGGGTAGCTCCCTGGCCTAGTTTTGTTACCATTGTAAAATCTTAGCAAGACCTTGTTTGTGTTTTGTTTAGGGCCCCATTTTATAAAAAAAAAAAAAAAAAATGCTTTGGGGGGAGAGACAGAAAGGGTGAAAAAAGTTTGTGAGATAACTGCTACCAGATGCTGTCTTTCTGTCTGTTTGGCAGCGTTAAGAGAAGGAGAAAGAGGCGAGTGAAGAGGGGGGGAGAAAAAGACACTGTCATTTCTGGATGAACTTCTGCTACATGGACATGCTCCATCTCCTGCTTGCCTGCAATTTTCCTGTCCTTTGTATATTCTATTTCGTAAAGGCCAAATAGTTTGCAACCATTCACCCATCACAGGTTATCTATCACAGTCACTTGAAATTTCCACACATTTCATCTTGAATCCCATCAATACCATCTCCTGTAATTCAGTGGTGTTACGTGATAGGTCACACTTATTTCCTGCGTTGCATCTTGTATCGTTTCTCTCCAAAACAAGGCAGTTTGATGCTGAAATTATGTGGCATAGGGGTGTGGTTTCTGGGTATGTCTGGATTGAGAGGCAGCTCATGTTGGCGTGCTTCTCCAGTTGTGAACACGCAAGCAGGGACTGTAAGGGCGCTGTGTGTTGACCATCTCGTGGTTCCCCTGTGACTTAAAAAATCCTTTCATCTATAGAAATTATGTTTACTAGGGCTGTCAGTTGTTTTTTTTTAAAAAAACAAAGTTCTAATGATATGGCCCCCCATTTTATGAGCTTCTGGTGAAGAGCCATCTGAGTGTTCCCTATCATATGCAGTCAAATGAAGCTGAACACTCATCATTTGTCAGCTGACAGAATGCTGTTGAGGAATATCATTAAGACTGCTGTCTTGAACAAAGCTGACAAACTTGCAGTGGAGAATTAGAACGATTTCCACACGCTGCTCCTCAGATGTTTTGTTGCTGTGATAGGTGGTCTGAATGGCCCTTCTCGCCATTTTTCTCGACTTATGTAACGAAACAACATTTAGCTTAGTTTACTTATAGCTCAAGGCCATGTGACAGGTTATGGACATTTTTAAGTGCCCGCTGATGGATAATAAACTATTTAGAGTGAGTGGGTTATTACCTTTCGAAGACTTTTCAACCCATCTTCAAACAAACATTCAAATTTTGAATAAATAAAACTGACACCCCTAATGGGTACTAGCATCTTGATTTTGTCACAGGGGCAATCTTTTACCTAACTGCACTGATCAGTTCAAAAGAGATTCATGTCATCATGGAGCCCCACACTATTATCAAGGGCTGAGATTTATGATATGTTATCACTTGCAAATCATGAGTCAGATGGGTTTTTTTGGTCCATTTTTCGGCACAAGAGGTCCAGAGGCAGGTCGACAGGGTTTTAGGTGAAGCACGCGCTTCCAAATCACATTACTATGTGAGCTGTCACTAAATTGCTACTGGTGGACACTTTTTATTAACTGTTTACTACGGGTTTATACCGTCATATTGCCCAACCCTTGAGTCCAGCATGTGTCAGCTGGGTCAGCAAAGGTCTGTTGTTGCCTGCTTTCTTACACTTTGATTAGCAGCAGTGGCTTAATCGCTCAGCAGATGGGAAATAAGTGCAATGTCACCAAGACACAAACAAACCCACTGCTGGATTATGGCTCAGCATGTGTGTGTGTGTGCACGTGTGTGTCCTGTAAAGCCATGCTCCTTTAGTTTGATTCCTGAGTTTTTTGGATAGCTTTTAGGTGTTTTCCCTCCAAATTGGCTTTCTCTGTTTGTCTTTTTACATTTGGTTCTTGTGACTCCTGTGTTCTGCTTGTGTTCACAAGTCATTCAAACACACTTCAAATATTGTCAGTTGAATGAGGGCATTCGTAGAAGACGATCAAGTGCACGGGGGTCAGGTTTATTTTATTGAAATAAATCCATAATTCTGCAGGATTTAGGATTTTATCAGGATTACCATCTGCTGATGGAAAAAAAAAACATCAAAGCATGATAACAGATGGCACAAGTAAATGTTAAATTAGAACTCTCATCTTCTTGAGGCCTTAAATGTTCTTATTGTAGCATAAACAAACAAACAAACAAACAGGTAAAGAAAAGACCGGTTACAGGTGTGTTGATTCTATGTAGTGCTTTAATCTTTTTTTTTTTAAAGTGTGTTTTATTGTGCATATCTGCAGACAGATTTGGGAGAGTTCGTAGTGAACACAGCTTGTTATAGTAGTGTTCATTGTTTTGATTGTGTGCTAAATTTAAGAACTGTATAGTGACCTCTGGTGGCATGTCCATGGTGGAGTAGTTTTGTATGATAAAACTGAGTGTGAGTTGACGATACATATAATTAGGAGTTTTGTTACATCAATGTTGCACTTGGAATGGCAAACCAAGAACACTTTGCTTTTGCATCAGACTCTAAAAATGGTCCTCATGTGATCTCCAATTTTTAGGTAAACATTGTTTTTTGTCTGTTTTAAACTGTTTACAGTTCATCACCCTGGGAGATTTCAGAAAGCGGGTATTGATGAATTTCTAATAATGCATCCCTTTGAGAATTGAAATCCCGCTATACTCTCTGTAACCCTTTGTACCTCATCCCTGGAATCTTTTTCACCTAGTCTCTGTCAACACATGATACTGGCCGGTTGAAAGAAAGCAAAAGGAGTAGTAAGGGGAAAAATGGGAGATGGGAGGGGGTGCAGTTGTGAGACTGGCGTCAGACCATCTTTTGAGCGAAATTCTTTGCTGAGGTCAGAGTTCAGGCGCTGCAGTGTGGCGCTGTGATTGGCTTAGGAAAGGTGAAATGAAAACCACAGTAAACTTTTGACCCCGGCGCAGGAGCTGTGCAGGAACGCCCAGCCTCTGCTCTGGTGTGGTGGAACAGAGCCTGCTCTCTTCCTGTGTTTACTCCACCAATCCAACAGGAACCGTGGGGAGAGGAGGGGGGACAAGCACAGAGCAGGAGGGGAGAATGACACAAGAGAGGGAGAAAGAATTGGCGGTGCTGCGCTGCGATCTGAAAATGAATATCTGCCTTTTTTTTCTAAGAGGGACACACAGTTTAAGCATGGACACAAACACTCACACGGCTTCTGTGTAGCAAGTCCTTTTGTTTCAGCATGAGGTAATTTAAAACTATCGCCAAATTAATTATAATGGTTGACATGTCTCCATACTGAATTATCTATGGTTACAGGAGATTTTTTTCCTCTTACTAAATTTGCATTAGTTGCAGTAGATGTTTGCGTTATCAGGCTGGGCAGCATGGAGGCTGATCAGGCTCTGCTGCTGCTAGCCATTGATTAATGAGCTAATTTCCATAATATTAGCCTTGTGTGATCACAGCTGTCTGCATTTTCTTTGCTCACCGTTCTCATCTGTTTTCCTCTTTCAGTTTTCCTCTAAACATCGCCACCACCACCTCCTTTTTATCACCTTGCTATTAAAGCTCTCAAGCTTTTAGAATATGAGGGGTTTATTAGAGCATAACTGTGCTGTTACACCATGTTAGCTGTCTGAATCCATGTGGATCCTTTCCTGTTTCTTTCTGCTCTTTGTCTGTAGTAATGATGGATAGGTGCAGGAGATGGTGACACACACTCACACAAAGACACACACATACACACACAGTGGAATCAGCCATCTCTTTGTTTCCACTTTCATTTATTCATTTATTTCCCCAGTTTTCTTCACACGTTGCAGTTTATGTGAGGAAAAATGGAGGGATGCTCACATAGCCTGCCTAAGCTGTGTGTTGTGTGCGGGGTGAGTATGGGGGGTGTTTTTAATAGGGGAAAACACTTCTATGAAAGCAGTTTACCTCTGCTTAGAAATATCCTCTCTCCATTGTTACTGTCTTCTTTGACATCCGGTGCACTATGACCATGTGGGAAAAGCTACCAGGACAAATGGCTAATTTACTGTATGAGGAGATTTTTAATAGAATGTGTTTTCTTGCAGTCAGCATAAATGGGTCAAAGGATGCATGAGTATTAACTGATAAATCAGCCCACGTTTATTTTCATCTTCAGAGTTTCTGCCTGGTTTGATCATGCGATTTGGAAACTGTTCAAAGCACATGACTGACTGACTATTGCCCATTTCACACATTTTAGGCACAATTTCTACATTCACACTGAACATTCAAGCTGGCTTACTTAGAGACAGAGGCTTCATTTCTCCTTGATGCTTTTCTGGAAAGCGTTACCAACTCACTGTAATGGTGTGTTTCTGTTGGCTTCCTCCTCTCTGCGCTTTTCTCTCGCATTTGCGTCACCACCATAGTCTTGAAAGGTGTGCTTTATTCCAATGTGAACAGCTTCTTGTGTAATACTAACTCTAAACTTCTGAATTTTATCTGGCTTGTTTGCATCATAAAACTGTTGTCCCCAGGATGTTACCCCTTAAAGTTAGAGGGAATCCACTAAAAGGCCAAGATGATAGATTGCTGGTAGAGAAAATGAAATTTAGTTTTAAGTTACTTGAAGTTAGAGCACTAATGTCGGCCACTGCTCCCATGTTGTTTTTGCTACGTAACAAGCCTTTTTTTTATGCTCTCACATTTTTGTGCAGCAGCTCCAAGCACCTCTTATTTACTTTAGGAGCTTCTCTCAGAAATGTGCTGGTGTTGTAACTGTTTCCCTTTTCAGACAGCAAGTCATATTAGCCATATTAGTTGCTGCGGATGCTAGTGTTGCATGATTTGGAGAAAGATAATCTTGCACTTGTATATGATATTGTATCGGTGGTGAGCCCACTTGTTTGATTATCAGGAAACGTGCACACAAATAACTCATGATTTTGAAATGTGTATTTCTCAACTTAAAGATACCAAACTGCAGTGTATTTTTTTAAAAGAATAA